>NC_000078.6:29267500-29567500 GCF_000001635.26 Mus musculus
GTCTTATTTTGCTGCTAGGCTTCCAAGCATCAGCAGCATAAGGAAGCAGGAAGAAGGCCACCTGAGGCATAGATAGGAACTGTGGAGGACAGGGACACTAGTGTTCTACTAAGTCCTTCAGGGCTTGAGACAGGGAGGCTGATCTTAAGGTGGCACCTACAAGTTGCATAGCCAGGCCTCAGATTGGAAAGAATCTTATAGAATCATCTAACACTAACCATTCAATAGCAAGGGACCTGCCTGTATGTGCTCCTGTGGATCCATGTGTGTGCATGTGTTTTCTGTACATCTACACATACAGGGGCATGCACACACACACACACACACACACACACACACACACACACGCACGCACACACACACACACACACGTACATGCACACACACATGCACACATGCACACATGCACACACAAATGCACATACATACTTGAACACTCTACAAAAACCTCCTACTATCTCTGCTCTTCTTACAGATCAGCCCATCTTCCTTGCCTTCATCTTCCTCCACAAATAGCCAAACTTTCCTCCTTGTCAATTTTTCCGCTCTCCTTTTCTGCAAAAGCTGCCCTAGACTTTGAGCTAGGCCCCACCAAACTTGTATCCTATCTCCACAGTTTTCCAATGACCATTCTTTCTCTAAGGGTATGACCTAGCTCTGAGAGAAAGGCAGGCAAGTAGAAACCACAGGACAATATTCAAAGACTCCGTTCTTGACAAGGCTCTATTTCCCCACTGACCCTATTCCAAAACTCTAGTTCTTCTCTGCAGTCTAACCTCTGCCTGCATCAGTGAAGGGGAGGCCATAACTTGGCTGTGAAAACCAGGCTGGCCTCAAATGAATGACAGAGACAAGGTTAGAAGATGCTCTGGTCTTAATTCCGACTGCTACACAAGTGGGACTTGGGGTCTGATGCCAACCTTCTTAATAACTGAGAAAAGGGAGCACGTGGAGAGGGTGCAGGTGGGAACCTGAGAGGGGAGGCAGGCATGAAGATGTGCTGGGCTGATTAACCTTGACACAAAGGCAAGGTCTTTGTTCTGGAATCGGGATGGGGGAATCAAATCAATCACTCTTCCTGCACTTGAGAAGAGAGAGAGAGATAATTTACTAGAATCATCTTTTCCTGTTTGTAGTCTAGTGATTTGCTAATGCAGTGTTTAATAGTACACAGGAAAAGGCGAGGCGTTTCAAGATTGTAAGCCGCTGCCTACTCTCCGAAGACCTGAGACAGCTGTCCTTAGGGGAGGTGTTCATTTATTTATACTCATTTTGTTTTGTGGCTGTAGGATGTTGACTCTGCACGATGCTACGTGTGAGCTGATGACCCGAAGAGTCTCAGGGTCTTTCTCTTGGATTTCTATTGTCCCTGCTGTAGTCAGATTTTCACCTGACATTTTACACATTTATATATATATATGTGTGTGTGTGTGTATGTATGTATATATGTGTGTGTGTGTGTTTCTTATTTGAACATCTGGTCCTCTAAAATAAGGATATATTTCATTACTTTATAGCTAAGAGTGACTAGGGAAAAAGGCAGTGGTTCTAGTAGGCATAAGCAGAAGGTTCAAGTCTAACCTCCAGGCAGTGCAGTTTTAATGGTGACAGCACATAGGTCTCAGTTGGCTTCCTCCTGGTCAGAACATGTAAGTTATAGTTCTAAGTCACATGAGGGCAATAGTAACGTGTGTGTGTGTGTGTGTGTGTGTGTGTGTGTGTGTGTGTGTGTGGAGGAAACAGAGTCTCTGATATATGTGAAGCCAGTGGTTTAGAATTAGCCATGAAATTTCTGAATTTACCTTATTTTGGATAAATTGTAAATAATACCTTATCTCACCTAGGCATTTGCAATGTTCCCTGAGTTGCACACCAGACAGGCTTTCCACGTGAAAATGCTAGAAAGCAATTTTCAAAGCAAATGGCTATATGTCACAGTTTGAGTTTAAAATATCCCCCATTATACAGAGAAACCCTGTCTTGAAACCCCCCCCCAAAAAAACAAAAACAAACAAAAAACAAATATAAATCGTCCCTTACTCGCTTATATGCTTCAACACTTAGATTCCAGCTCATGGCATCCTTGTGGAAGGTTGTGTCACCACTGACATAGGCGATGTGGCTGACATAACTGGGTGTGTCCCTGGGGGACAGCCTTCAAGGGTTGTAGCCTGAAACTGTGGCTTTCTGAACTGTGAGAGGCTGTGCTACACACTTCAACCAGCATGGAGAGAGCAGGCCCCTGCCACTGCGAGTTTTCTACACCACAGGCTATATTCCTGAGACACGGGGCTCTTCTCCCTGTTCCTGTCACCTGGTTTTTTTTTTTGTTGTTGTTGTTTGTTTGTTTGTTTGTTTTTGTCTCAATGATGACAGAAAAGTAACAAAGCCAGAAAATTTGTACCCAAACCAGAGTTGTTGCTGTAATAAATCTATGAGTTTATTAGACCTGTGGAACTGGTTTGCTCTGTCTTATGGGTCATTGTGGGAATGTGGAAGGCCAGAATGTAATAGAAATGAGAAACTAAAGATGGCTGTGCTGGTGAAGTTTCAGACAAAAAACAAGGGCTCTGTTGGGAGGTGGGCTAGAGGCCACTCACATTACATCCTGGCAAGGTAATTTAGCTACATTCTTCTGTTGTCCTGAAATCTTGTCTGGAGCTCAATTCAAAAGGAATATACTATCATTTTTGCAGGGGTAGGGTGGTGGCTGCGGCAAAACAAATCCCAAGACAACATAGGAGTCAGGCTGTGGCATGGTTACTGTTTGTTGCATCTAGCCAGATTTGTGTCAAGACTGCAGAGCCCGAACAGAGCAGAAATGTGCAATAACAACAAAAAAAAAATGTGTAGTTTGGTAAAGAAAGGCATGCAGGGCACTCAAGCTGTAGACAAAGTGGCTGTAATTGGTAAGTGGCTAGAATTAATGCCATGAAAGAGAAATTATACACCCAGTGGCTTTCGAGTAAGACTTAACCACCTGCAGGAAGTTCCATGGTACAAAATGTGAGGCCATTTGATAAAAGTTTCCTTTAAAAGGTAGTAACTGATAAAATAGAGTCTTGCTCAAAAAGGGACCACTAGGGAAATATTTTCCATGTTCAGCCTCTAAGGCACCCATTTAAAAGCTCCTCCAATCAGGGTCCACACACCTGAATTTGGCATCATCTATGAGGTGTTGCCTTTGATGGCATGCAGAATGCAAGAGGTGCAGAGTAATTGAGGCTGGCACCAATGTTCCAGAGAATGACTGTTAACATTGGTTATCACGTTAACATACTTGAAAAGAGAGAACCTCAGATTGGCCTGTGGGCATGCCTGTGGCATATTTTCTAAATTGTTGACTGATGTAGGAGGGCCCAGCCCACTCTGGGTGGTGTCATTTCCTAGCAGAAAGAAGCTAGCTGAACAAGCCAGTATGTAGTTCCTCCATGAGCTCTGCTTTGGGCTTCTTCTCTGAGTTCCTCCCTTGGCTGTGGCTTTTCTATTCTATCTTTTGCTCTGAGCATTTTGTTACAGGAACAGAAAAACAAAACAAAACAAAACAAAACAAAAACAAAACACAAACAAACAAACAAAAAAACTAGAGCACAGAGATAGGTGATGTCTTATAAGCCACACAGGGGTCTTGAGGATCCCCTGAGAACGGTAAATAAACCAGGAAGGTAAAGCTTCTGTCTCAGGGACCCTGGGATGTTGGAGGTGTCAGGAACATCAGACTTCCTCCAAGGAAAGCTGCATGTGCTAAATAGGTCCAGCCCGAGAGAGGCACTACCCGAGCTGCTGGTGGAAGGGTTCTAAAAGTGGACCCAAGCCTGTTGGAGCCCACATGACCCTAGTATATGCCACATGTGGAGCAGTAAGGTTTGATGCTTTCTTGCTTAGTTTTGGTCTTGTCTTGGTCCAGGTTTTCCTTTTATTCTCCCCTCCCCTCCTCTTTGGGAAAGGGAGTGTTTACTTTCTGCCATCTTAAGTTAGAAATATGTGGCTTGGTTTTTGTTTTTAATTTTACAGGGACTCACAATTCATAGAATCCCTGGGTTCCCATGGAGGGTTAGGAGTATGGAGACTTTTGAAGCTGCATTGGATGATTCTTTTGTTATGAAATGCTGGTGAGACTGTGAGGGCTGGAATGGAATAACAGCTTGAGTCTTATGTGGTCTCCTCAGGGTCATGTCATGACACATTGTTTACTAGCTGATAGAACTGTTTCAAGAAGCCCTAGAATGTTTGCAGCAGGGAGCATGCTTACAGAGGTATGTCACTGGGGAGGTCAGACCTCCAGGATTATAACCCAGCTCTGCTTCTGGCCTGATCTCTCTGTTTGGTATGGCCAGGGGCAAGGTATGTGCAGCCATGCTGCAAGTTCCTATTCCAACAGACTAAAGCCCTCTAACTGTCTCTGCCCCTCGGATCTATAGTGTCTCAACTCAACCTTCCTCATTGAAGCTGTTTCTGTTAGGTATTTGGTCTCAGCGATATAGAAGTAATGACTCCAGTATGTTATCAGAACTGGGTCATTGATGACTATCTTGTGGTGATGTGGTAGAGGGGATCACATGAGAGACTTCCAGAGAAGACCTTCTTTCATTGGGATGGATGAGAGAGAGAATAAACCGAAGATTACAAAGATAAGCAAGGGATTCCCAAGGAGAGCAGACATCATGATCAACACCATCCAGGAGTCAGGATACTGGGTACAGTTGTGAGGATCTCTTTTGGCAGAATGTTGTTAGAACATACTGAGGATGTATGGATTCCTTGTAGGAGCTGATGGTCTACTGTCAATTGTGCTCATCTCATGCAGTTTCTCTAGGAAGGGCAGGAAAGGCCTGAGAGGAGCTGTGTGGTCTTGATAACGATGTTCTTCTCAGAGCCCCACATCTTCAGAGCAGTTTCTCCTAAGGCCTGGTGCCGTATCCCAGCTACCCTGTGCTCTAGGGATGGAATCTTTACACACAGAGAGGAGATGCCCTTCACATAGAATTTTAAACTTCCATAATAGTCTGTGAATATGTCTCTCTTGAAAAGTCCCCACACCAACTGAAGATGTGAGAAACAAGAAGACAAGGAGAGCCCGTGTGTTTATATCTCTATATCAGACTGAGGAGGTGAGAGAAGGGAGCACAGACTGAGAGAGGGGGCAGTGTGTGTAGACAGAGGGTGGGCCCAGGGGAGGAGTGATTCTGGAAGGAGAATACTCAGAGTGGGGAAGATGGAATGAGGGAGGAGGACACTCAGGGGATGTGGGGATGAGCTGAGGGAGTTGGGCAATCTAAAAGAAGGGAGAGCAGCCTAAGGAAGGATAAAGGATGATTAAGGGAGTAGGGCAGAAGATGATTGGAGGGAGGAACGCATTCCAGGAGGCAAAACGATGACCTGAAGGAGGGAACAATTGTGATAGCAGAGGATGGCCCTTTAGATAACATTTTATCTCAGACTTCCTAGTTGTTCAATAGTAACTCACCGTGTGTCTTGACAGAAGTTCAGTAACACGTTAGACACGTGTCATTGAAATGGCAGCCCCCAAATCAGCTCTGTACTGACCCTTACAGCGACTGTGGTACAATGTAGGGTGACATGATGCAGGAGGTGTGATGATGGAGGGTGGTGTGATGATGCAGGGTGGTGTGATGGTGCAGGGTGATGAGAAGATGCAGAGGGTATGACGGTACAGGGTGTGGTGAGGCAGTTGGTATGATACAGGATGTTGTGACTGTGCAGGTGGTTTGATGTAGGTTGATGATGCAGCTGGTGTAAAGATGCAGAAGGATAATGCAGGTACCATGAGGATGCAGGGTGGCGTGATGTATCTATACAAGAGCACATGGTAAAGTGGTGTTCTTATAAACAACCTAGGAACAGAACTTTATGAATATGACTTTATGGAAAAGAAAAGCAAACGTTGGAGAAGTTTCACAGCCTTTACTCTGCAACGAGGGTTCAAATTCGATGGTTTGAAGCCGTCCTCCAGCCACCTCCGCAAGCTCGCAAGGATGTGAGTAGGTGTGACAAGCTTTAAGCCATGTCCTTCTTCCATGCCTTAATTAAAGCTGGGCGTGTTAATTTTTCTCTAACTTTTAAACTCAAGGGTCATTCATAGCTCTTTGACAATAGGAATCCAACAGATTTTTTCCCAAAGTAAACAATAATTAGCCAAACTAACATTTAATTTAATAAACATAATTTGCAGAAAACCTGCATCCCACATTAACACAGGGATTATCCACTCAACAATTTCTTAAGAAATCCATGATGTGAGGTGGGGGTTCCGGGAGAGGCTTGTGTAGTTATTCACAAGCTAGCCTGGTCTACCTTGCCTGGCACCCGGTTCCCTGTGGGGCTCCTGCTTTGTTCTCAGTTCCCTGGCTTAGAAAAAAACATAAAGCTTTAAAGTATAGGCTCTTCATTTTGAAGGCAGAAATATTAATTTACCCATATTTATCAAGACAGGTGTGATGGTTTATATATGCTTGGTCCAGGGAGTGGCACTATAAGGTGTGGCTCTGTTGAAGTAGGTGTGGCCTTATTGGAATAGGTGTGTCACTGTGGATGTGGGTTATATGAGCCTCATCTTGGCTCCCTGGGAGTCAGTATTCTGCTAGCAGCTGTCAGATGAAGATGTAGAACTCTCAGCCCCTCCTGCACCATGCCTGCCTGGATGCTGCCATGTGTCTGCCTTGATGATAATGGACTGAACCTCTGACCTTGTAAGCCAGTCCCAACTAAATATTGTCATTTATAAGGCTTGCTTTGGTCATGGTGTCTGTTCACAGCAGTAAAACCCTAACTAAGACAGGTTAATCTACCACCCTACTCACCTGCTCCCATTTCAGGCTCTCAGAACTGCTGACATCTCTTTCTCACTGGATCAAGGACTCTACAGACACCAAGTTCCAGGTGCGGAACTGAGGCCCTCGGTTGCACTGTAGGTCATGGAGGAACACTTGCTTGAGCTGCTCACTAAGGTGAATGACTCTTCTCCGCCTTAGTCTCCTGTCTCGGGGAGGATATAGACTAGCAGAGCTCTGATACACACTATCATTTAGGAGCCAGATCTTTCCATGTGGTGAGCTCCCTGAGGGTTTCCAGAGCCTCTGCAGTCAGCCATCTTGGGGAGCTAAGAGGCATTCTTAGCCTGAGCCTGGAAGAGGCATGAGACCATGGCTCGCTTCTAACTGTCCAGAGCTCATATTTTTCCAGATGACTGAGAATGAGCCCAGCTGTGTCTGGAGGGAAAGCCAAGCCCCATGGCATCTGAGTCATGACTTCCTCCAAAGGCTGATGGCGTATGGAGGCCTTCTGACATTGTCTGTTTCTTATGAGGTCGTGTGGGAAGCAGGGGAAGGGACTATCTATGACATGTCCTTTCTCCCGTGGTTATATGAAATCACAGAGGCTGCTGGGCATTTACTCTCCCTTTCAGGGTCAACAGGGATGAGAGCCATCTAGAACATTCCTCACATGGTCTGAGGGAATAGCTGAGGCCGTCTGGCATGTGCCCTTCCTCGTAAGGATGTATGGGAATGAAGGAGGCCAGGTATGAAGACCGGTT
Source organism: Mus musculus (assembly GCF_000001635.26). Classification (NCBI taxonomy): domain Eukaryota; kingdom Metazoa; phylum Chordata; class Mammalia; order Rodentia; family Muridae; genus Mus; species Mus musculus. The sequence goes on from NC_000078.6 coordinate 29,275,056, forward strand.
TCAAATATTACAGCGTTGCTAATCTGTTTAACTGTGTCAATTTCTGTGGGAAGCCGCAAACGCCATTACAAGATGGCGCTGGTTTTTTTAAGCCGACGCCCATGAATATGGGTAAACAACCAATGTGCACATGTGCATAAGAGTTTTTTGCCGAGTCACTGCCTGGCCCAACGCATATTAATGAGGTACTGGTAGCATAACCAATCAGGTATGGACAGGTCACCTCTAGGCCTATATAAGCAGCACCATTTCTGGGGCTCGGGGTCTTTCGCCTACGCAGTCCATGCTCTCCCAATAAACGTGTTGCAGAAGGATCCTGTTGTGGCGTCTCACTTGCTGGCAAGTTGGGCGTCCCACAAATTTCTGTGTGTGTGTGTGTGGCAGGGGTGCAGAATGGACTGAGTCACAGCTGTGATCTGTGAATACAGACCAGGCCTCCTGGGGAACCTAGGAGGACAGAGAGCGGGCAGAGAGGTGAGGTCCCACTGCATATGGGTATAGTGCTAACTCAAGCTTGACCAGCCTCGCAGCCTTCTCTCTCAAGCCTCAGCTGTTCTGAGTGTGCCCCACCTTCTCCCCACTCCATGCAGGATCAGCTGCAGAGTCTCTGCATGTACTCTCTCACAGTTTTTTCTTGATTCCACTTTACAAAGTCCTGGCCTGGCCAAGCCATCAGGGATTGTGCTGGAAGATGAAGGAGGGGCGAGTTCCTGGGCCAAGCAAGAGCTGCTAGAAACTAGAGGGAAATATGACGTCAGCTAAGCCTGGCAAATGCTGTGGTCGTGAGAGCGTCTGTGCTCTCCCACTGTCAGAGACATCACAGTGAAACAGTCAACTAGGGATGCCATTGAGACAGGTCAGCCTCAGAGAATGTGGGACAGAGAATGAGGGGAGACAAGTATTCACAGTGAGACCTGGGCCCAGTCTGGCTTCCAAGGAAATCCTCTGTGGGGCCTGGTACATAGCTATCAATTTTGAATCAGACAAGCAGAAACAGCAATGATTGAGAGCTGCCCAGAACAAGAAGCCCCGATTTTCCTGCTGAACCTGGCATGCATTGGGGCTGTGGGACTAAAGTAGAAAAGTGTAGAGAAGCTGGAGTAATGGATATGATGCCTGCAGCCTGAACTCTCTGGGTGTTACCCTGAGAATTCCAGGTAGAGACTGGACCTGGGCCTTGGTACCCTCCCAGGCTCAGAAGGAAGGACAAACTTCAGGGCACATCTAATGCCCTCATGTGAAGGTCTAGGAGCAGACACACATCTGGGTCTGGTGAGTGGAGATCAGCTTCAGGGAAGCTAGGAGATAAACACCCTGGAGCCTGATGCTGTGCTGATGTGGTGGTTCAGTGACCCTTATGAATTCAAGTTTTCCCCCTAAGAACTAGACTTTAGCTTCTGTTGCAGTCTGGTTCAATATAAAAACCCTGTGGTCCTGCTGTGCCCCCCAGGATGAGGGTCGATGTCACTTGCTCAGTATCTCAGCACTGGATGCCACATCTCAGGCTGGGTCTCTGGTCTCTTGCCCGCTAAGCTTCCTCAAAGCCACTGAGATGCTATTTCTAAGTGGCTGGGCTAGAACTCTAATACTTGGTATTAGATTCCAAGTCTCCTGGTCACATACACAGTACATGGCAACTCATCCAAGGACAGGTAGGTGGTCACATTGTCTAGATGCATTCACACAGCATTCTGCCCATTTGCCCCTTGCTTTCTTACGTAAATATTTTCCCAATACAATTTGTAAACTTTAGCGAAAGAGAAAGCATCATTGAAAACATCTTAGGCTTATGTGAAACCATTTGTACAAAGAGTGTCTTAGGAGGTAATGTTCCCACCATTATTACTGGCTGGGTTTAAATTGCATATAAATTAAGATCCTGAAATGAGGATAAATGTAGCCTAATAAGTTGTAAGTTTTATTCCCTGTAACTGTACAGAAAATATTTTAATTTAAAAGTTCCCCCAGTTAAGTCCTGCTCTAAAGACATCATCTCAGAAATTAACACATCATCATTGCTTTCTCTTTCTGTTTGAAATAAAAAATTCATCAAAATTTCCATGTATGTTGTGTTCGGTTTGGAAGCACATAGAGTAACATTTCCATGTATGATTTTCAAGTTCTTTCTAGACAGTTTCTCTCTCTCTCTCTGGCTTTGAGACATGCACTGTGATTTAGCCTATTGAGACAGTTCAGCCTCAGAGAGCCACTGTGACATTGGCTCTAAGAGTGAGAATCATCATCTGGTGTTTATTGTTGTCCCCGCAGGCCTGCAGAGGATGGCGGATGGCTAGAGAGAGCCGATGGCAACTGAATGGAAAGTGGGAGACTGATGTGCAACCCTGAGTCCTAATCAACCGGCTCAGAGCCCCTGTGAGCAGACATTGTACTGTAGCGAACCCTAAGGTGCAGCTCTGGGTTCCCTGTGAGGAGACACTTTGTAAGGCTCTAACATGCTACCTTGTGTTCCCTATAAGTATACACTATACAGAACCCTAGTATCCCACCCTGGGGTCCCCTATGAGGGTATAGTGTATATAATCCTGAACCCTGATTCAGACAAAACTGCTTCTTTATGACATCATACTTTATGACATCATACTGAGACTGAAGCAAAACCACTTCTGAGATCATTCCTGGGTATAACAAAGCCAAGTCCACAGCAGCCACAGTGTGGCAGATGCCACTCCCCTGGCTCATTTGATGGCCAGAAGCTCTGACTAGAAGGTCTGCTGCCTTCCTCAGGCTTCCTACCAGAGACTCCTACCCTGGCAAAGACCTTATCAGGGTCCCAGTGGGCCTTTGTCTTAGTTATAGTTTCTACTGCTTATCATGAACAAAAGCAACTTTTCATCCTACAACTTGTAGTCCACCATCTAGGGGATGCAGGGAAGGAACTCAGGGCAGACACTGATGCATAGACCATGGAAGAGTGCTTGCTCACTTATAACTTGCTCACCATTTCTTACACCACCAATGACCACCTGACCAAGGGTGTCACCACCTATGGCGAGCTGGATCTAACCATCAACCATCAATCAAGAAAAGGCACCACACACTTACCTGTAGGCCAGTCTTGTTAGGAGCATTTTCTCAATTCAGATTCCCTCTTCCAAAATGGCTATAGCTTGTGTCGAGTTGGCAAAAAACTAGCCAACACAGACTTGGCATCTGTATTCCTACTTCCCTACCACAAACCTATCTCAGCTGTCCTGTGTCTTTCTCTTATGTTACATTCACTAAGTTCCAGAATTTTCTTGAGTGTGCCCTGGGTCAGCACAGGTGGAAGGGTACCCTCTGTGTCCTGAGTTGGGATAACACTGCAGGGCTTAGGGCTGTTGGCAAGGAGGGGCATGCACACAGGCTGTGAGGACTGACAATTCAGCATGGTGGATGGGAGAAAATGCAGCTGCCTTTGTGGGGACTATCTGCCCCAAACAATAATTTCCATAGAAACCAGGAATGTGAGTGGGTACTAAACCCCAGAACATGAAGCATCTTTTACTCCTAGATATCCCAAAAGAAACCTGATCCCATCCTAGATGGCTTTAATGGAGCCCTTTCTATGGCCCTGTGTCTTCAGCTTCTGCCTTCACAGGTAGGAATCAGAAAGGAGAATAGTGAAACAAGAATTCCTTGTTTAGCCAGCCCTGGGTGAGCATGCTGTACTGGCTGGGTTTATGTGCCAACTTGACACAAGCTGGAGTTATCACAGAGAAATGCCTCCATGAGATCCAGCTGTAAGGCATTTTCTCAACTAGTGATCAAGTGGGGAGGGCCCAGTCCATTGTGGGTGGTGCCATCCCTAGGCTGGTAGTCCTGGGTTCTGTAAGAAAGCAAGCTGAGCAAGCCAGGGGAAGCAAGTCGGGAAGCAGCATTCCTCCATGGTCTCTGCATCAGTTCCTGCCTCCAGGTTCCTGCCCTGTGTGAGTTCCTGTCCTGACTTTCTTTGGTGATGAGCCGCAGTGTGGAAGTGTAAGCTGAAAAAACCCTTTCCTCCCCAACTTGCTTCTTGGTCATGAAGTTTTGTGCAGGAATAGAAACCCTGACTAAGACACATGTCCAACAGCTAGCCAGGCTGGGACTGCCAGCAATACCACCATGTTTCCCTTCTTAGGGTGTGCAGTGAAGGCTACTGGCATAATCAGAAGCAAGAATGGTGCTGCATGGTGCAGGGAGCATATGAGTGAGCGTTTGCAAGTGTCACACCTATGAAAATGCAGCATGCTGGGAAACAGCGCAGTACAACTGGCATGAAAGGTTTCTACTAGGGTGGAAGGGCTCCTGGGTGCTGATGGGTTTCCTTGGCAGGTGAGTCACATCCTTCAAACTGTTCCTATAATCCCCTTTCTTCTCACTCCAACCCCCACACTCCCTTTCTCAAATGACCCTTAATGCCATGGCCCACTTCAGTTCATCTTCCCATCTCTGGATCTGCAATGCAATCACACCTGCAAAGTCTCCTTTGCCACTGACAGACACATTCAAAGCACACAGGGCTGAGAACCAGGGCATCATTGGGAGCTGTTATTCTGCTCCAGGGATGAATACAGGTGGGATTCTCATGCCACCCCAAGTTTAGAGAGTGAGGTGCCTGTTTGTGCAGTCTCTTGTTCTCTCCCCAAGCTATTGCGGATTTCACAGAAACAGAACAATGGCTGTCACATGCTGTTGAGGGAGCACAGCATCCTCTCTTCAAGATCAGAGGAATGTAGCAGGGACGCACTGTGGGTACCTCCTGCACACTGTGACATCAAGGTCGCTGTGATCCAGGGACATTGTGGTGACAGTGACATGCTCAAGGTCGCTGAGCCCAGTGTGAGGCTAGGAGGAAAGCCCCCTCCTTCCTGGGGAGCAACGCTCATGAAAGGCGTGCATTTTGCTCTTAGATTTTAAAGCTCCCTTTACCTGCTGTGACACGTAGTCATGGGCCAGGAAGAGCTCTGTGTTTCTAGCCGTTTCCACGCTGTGACATCGGGACGTGCCCACCTTGCTAATTGGGGAGGATTAAATGGAGCGGGCGATCACAGAGCCGGCAGCAGCACTCTATTCTAGAGCAGGAGCTGACAGCAGCCTTCCTCTTCCTGCAGGCATGGCCCCTCGGAGCCTGCCTCCCTCACAAAGGCAAGAGGCCACACTGCTGAGGAATGGTGTCTTCCCACCTGCAGATTTCTGCTTCTCCCAGCCCGGAATAGTTCAAGTAGGCTGTGACCTCGGCAAGCACCCTTGAGAGAGTCTCGAGGCGCCTTGAGAAATTGCACAAGAGGCGCTCTGCATCTGGGCTGGATCTATTATTCATGCAAGCATGTTTCAGCTAGCTGGGTAATTTAGAGTCTCTAGGAGAGTGCTCTCTGCAGCAGCCATAAACCACATTCCCAGTGCTCCAGGGGAAAATTACCTTTCCATTGCTCCAGCTAGGGGTCATATCAGAGACTTCACCCAGGGAAGTGAGGGCTGAGGAGGGGCTGAGACAGTCCAAGGCTCAAGGGCTCTCCAGAGCCTACACTTGGGACATCTCCACCTGTCACTTCCCAGATGACCCCTGGAGCTTCAGCTCTCTCACTGCGAAATGAATGCTGACTGCAGATGCCTGGCAGCCAGGCTTGTGCAGGCAGAACCCAGCCCCCACCCCTCTATTCTGAGCTGCAACTGATCTGCAGCCTCTGGCGTTAGCTCCATAGGGGTCATGGATGCCTGTCTTCCTGACTAGGAACCCAGGAGGCTGGAGGTGCACTGTGCTAGGCACACAGAAGTAGGCACCCACTGTATGCATATCTCATCTCCATAAAGCTGCAGTCTTTGTTGTCTTCAGAAACTACACTAAATACAGATACACAAATTTTCCCCCCAGCCCCCAGAAAGCAGAGCACGGACATCAGCACACAGCACTCACACATACTGAGGAGGAGGGATGCATGCACGCACAGAGGAGAGCAACAACATCCGTTTTCAGACACTAGACACATGACGAGAACCCGAGGCCAGGGCTGGCTACAGACATTATTTTTAGCCGTAAGATTGTGGCACATGTGGTGTGAATGCTTCCCCCTCTCCACTGCAGAGACACTCTCAGTTCATCCCACAGAGCCTGGCTGTCCTACAGGGCAGCATCTCAGCCACCCCACCCAGCAGACACGCTGGGCAGGAGCCTGGGTTCCCTGGGTCTGTGGCAGTCCCTGCTTTCCACCGGTGCACTGCTGGCATGACTTGGGTTCCCCAGGGCGTTCCTCATTCAGTAGGCCTGGCTGCTTGCGTTTTATCTCATTCCTCCAAGCCTGGATGTGACACTTCCTCAGGCTCTCCTGTGCTCATGGTTGTCGGCTGGTGACAAGGGCATCTGTGCGGATGCAGACCCCGAGGTGAGAGGAAAGATGGCGGTGAGCTGAACACCTGCAGTCCCAAAGGGCCAGCGCTGCCACCTTAGGTGTCAAATGGAGTTGGGGATGCCAGTCAGAGGCTGACATGGAGTTGGGCTCTCGCTGAGTTCCTGCCAGCTTCATGGCCCCCCAAATCATAGTCCTGTCACTGTGGGGATGGTGATGTTCCCCGGGGGAGGGGGACAGAGTGACAACCCAAATCTCATCCTTTAATTTCTTGGGGCCTTTGTTTTCTCTATCTCCTGTCTATAAAAAGTAAGTAAATAACCCATCTGGTCAGACAATTTTGTGAATGTACTAAACGCTACCAAATTGTTCACCTTGAAAGAGTGGATTTCATCTCAATAAAGGAAAAGATGTGTGGCTTAGTGGGTAGAGTACCTGGCTAGCATGCTGAAAGCCCGGGGTTCAGTTCTCAGCACTGTACAGACTGGACATGGTGGTGCAAACCTACGATCCCAGCACTTGGGGGTCACTGGAAGGAAACTAGAAGTTCAAGGTTATCTTTGGTTACTTACTGAGTTTGAGGTTAGTCTGGGCTACGTAAGCCTCTGTCTTCAATAAGATAAAATAAAATCAAAAAGAAGAAAAAGAATATATAAAACACACACCTGAGACCTTGCAATCTTTAGAACTGTGCAGGACCTTAGAGACCATCTGGGCAAATGCCCTCAGCTGCAAATGGAGATCTGAGGCCACACCAAGGATCATGGGAGAACGCTGAAGCCCATTGTCTGTGTGCCAGCATCAGGACCACACCCTTGCATGTTCCATGTCCTTCTTCTGAAGTTTAAGTGTCTAAACCAAGGAGACAGGATCCTGGTTGGCTGCTTGCTTTGCTGCTCATTGACCCTCTAGACTGGGTACTGGGACTGAGTATCCTTACCTGAGAAGTACTGTTTGTGGGAATTCCACTCTGACAAAATGCCCTGATCCCTGGGGTATCCCTGTCCCTGGGATTCCTTGATCATGACAAGCAGCTCTGTGTGTGTGTGTGTGTATTGGGGGGGGTGGCCCCTGACTCTTCTCTGGTTGCTTCTGTGGCCAGGGGGGTCCTGAGCCATGAGGGTTTGGTCTAAGGATCCCATGGTGGCTCAGTGCTTCTCTCAGAGAGCAGAGAGGGTGGTCCAGCAACTGAAAGGGGAGTAGGGCTTGTGAGGGAGACTCCAGGGGACTGACTCTAGAGGAACCTAGTATGACTCTTCTCTCCAGTCCCTGGGAGTTTCACACAGGACTTCGGATAGCAGCAGGGAGGACTGTGTACTGTTGTCCTCAGGCTGGGCCAGCAGCTGGCCTCCTTACACCACAAAATTTTAGTGAGGTCACTGTGGCTCAGGTTGCACTGGGAGCACTCCATGTGCTCTGAATTCTTTGAGGAAAAGCTGAGATGGCCCAGTCCTGTGGCTGCTGGCCAGGAGCCACTAGTTGTCATGGCATCCCAGGAGCAGGTGCGCAGGTTCTCCTGGGGTATCAAGAGGTGAGGTTATATCTGGGATGCGCCATGATTTCTGCTAGCTCAGGACTTGAGTGTCCCCAGGAAGATGGCCTCCGTGCTCTTACCGTGCTCTTAGAAGTCAGACAAATAGCAGAGGTGGGGTGTAATAAAAGGGTGAGCCTCCTTGATAGTGTGCACAAATGATCTCATTGCCTGGGAATCAGGGCCCTTCCCTGGATTTTTTATTTCTTTCCCTGTTCCCACCATTAACTGGCAATTTATAACTTTGATGTTAATTGGCATATTTAGTCCACACCAGGCAATTGCTTCTCCCTTCAGGTAAGTATTGGTCAAGGACCCACCCTTGATAGTTATGTGAGATTGTAAAGCTGAAAGGGAATTGCTAATAAATGAGGAAGGCCCACTAAAGGAGCAGAGGGTCCTTGTGGGCATGGTATAAATCCAACATAAGAAAAGAACCCATGTGCCCAGCAGAGGATCAGTGGGCAGTGAAAGTGTCAGGCATTGAGAGTTTTGGTTTGGAACGTAAGAGGGACACTGAGGTAGATTGTCCTTTTGGGTAATAAACAGATCTAGGAAAGAAGTTACTAATGCTACAGATAGACAGACCAACAAACAGGCTGGCAGCATGATTGAGACTCTAAGGAGAGCCAGGTCCCCATGGCACAGTAGAAATCCCTTATAGGCTTTCAGAGGAAGGAAGATGATGTGTGCCACAGTTTGATGAGTGATGCATAGTTTGTGCGTACAAGCGTGCCGGGACTGAGTCAGACATGAATGGGGAGGACAAACGTCTAGAAAAACATGCTATTTTAGTTCTGGAAACCAAGTTACTATCATTCCAGGAATTGTCCCAGTTTGACCAAAATGGAGAATCTTTATAAGAGTATAGCCCTTGCTAACACTGTGTGCGTGTGCGTGTGTGTGCGTGCGTGCACGCGTGCCTGCATGTGCGTGTACACCCATGCCATGGAACAGTATTCAACCTCAAAAAGAAAGGGAGCCAAGTATAGGGTGGAGGTAGGTGGTACTATGCTGTGTGACATTGTATCATCTTACCAATGGAGCTGAGAGAATGATACACTGAAGCTGTGGTGTAGAGCAGACAGCAGGCTTTACTCTAAGATGGCTGAGGATGCAGGTACAGCTAAGGTACCAATGAATGAGGGGTGTGTTGAGAAATTAGTGCCTGTGTTACTTGTATCACATCACCACACTTCACACTTTGAATATGCACAGTCACTGTCAATTATTTTGAAATGAAAAAAGAAATGGGGTTCCTCATGAGTAAAACACCAGGATAGCCAGGTCATAGCAGGATAATATTTAAAAACACAACTAACATATCAAAAAATTAGTAGGAAACTATGGAGGATAAATAAAGGGAGAGGGGGACTTGTGAGGTCAAGTTATCATACGGAGCCTAAATACGGGTGGGTGGAAAGGCCTGGACTTTCCTCCACAGCCCCCTTGACTGGATAGACAAATCTGTGGACAGAGTGTAAAGCTTAGGCATGAATAGCTCAAGTCAGGCTTGCCCCTCAGTCCACAGAGAAAGATACTAAGCATCCAAGGGTCTTCCCAAGGTAATATAGCAATTTGTGGCTAAGCAGAAGAATCTGTAGACTTGAAGGTCAATGGGATTCTACAATAACACATTGTATGAGCTACCTAGGACAGCCTCCTGGCCCTGAGCCATGCTCATAGCACTGCATAGACAAATAAAGACATTCTTCTGTCGACAGAAGATTCACACTTTGTACCACATCTCTGTTCATTTTTTCCCCCTCCTTTTCTGATGTTTTGGTTGGGAGCCTAGACTGTAAAGGCTAAGATGTCTCTCTAGCCACGCCCACTCCTTTCTGAGCATCTTTTACCATGGTGCTCAGCATCCTTGAGGATGTCAAGTGAGGGTCTGTACACAATGGCACTGCAGATAATAAATTTCTTGTATGTCTTTGTTGTTGGCCGGGGTTTCTCAGGATGGTTTATCAAACCCTTGTGAACTTTTCTCCCAGCTCTTTATCAAAGGCTACAGAAAGGCAGTCTATTTGCATGTTAAGATGAGGAAAAAGAACAACCACTTTAAAAGATAAGGGTTGGAATTTATAAGCCTTTACAAACTGTTATTTCTTTCACTGAGGGAAAATAAAAATGGGAGATAGTAAGAAGGCAGGGTATTGCAGATAACATCATTTAGAGGATTTTGAAACCTGGTATAATTTATCATCATATAAGATGCTTTGGTCTGCAAGATCAAAGCGACTGGCGTTATCTATCTACATACAGCCAATTGAATTGCCTCTTCAGAGTCCCAGACAAACATTTCATTAGTTGCCATTCATCAGGAAATTGGGATGAAACTCCACAACACTTCTTTAAAAAAAGCTGGATTGCATTTCCTACACGTGGTGCTTTAAAAACAATCATTTGTATGGCACTTCTCTTCTGAGTGCTCAAACCATGTCGCTTCCCAAATATTTGTAGTCTTCCTGACCCTCCATTCTACTCATGAGCTTTATTCTCCTCATTTCCCAAGCAGAGGGGGAAAGACACAAGCTATTCCAACCCATCAAGGCAGTCTAGATTGAAGCAAGAAAACCATGATGTCATTAAAAAGCTATTGAATTCCAACAACAGCTGTGTCACTTTGCTTGGCAGTCATCTTCATCAGAAATCTCTAAGTGGGACAGGAAGGTGACACAGGCTTGCGTTTATAGAACTTGAGGGGTTGTGTTGAGGCAACCCTTGAGGTGGCAAGGTGGAGGGAGGCAGTAGAGTTATGGTTAGTTAGGAATGCTGTCAGTGGACTGTAAACTGTACCTGATGGACTATGAGTCTGAGGTTCCACATCTTAGGTGGGGCACTTGCAGCAATGAGGATGTCCAGATATCCCAGGTCAGCTGCCAACAGCTCATTCGATCTTTTCCCCTCCAAAACCATACCTGGGACTTGTTTGATACAAACATGGAAGAGCAAGATACCTCACCAAGAACATATAGAGTAAGTCCAATGAAATGTTCATCTGAAGACACCAGAGAGCTGCCCAGGCATTCCAAGATTGAAGGAAGCCCTCCCAGACAGAGACTCACTGGGGTTCTTTCTCTTAGTGCTAGAGGAAACAAGCCTGCAAGTTGGACTGAGCCACACAGGGCAGAAAAGTCAATGCCAATCCTAAGGCTTAGACCTCAAAAGCACACAGGAAAGGAAGATACACGGTATCTTGGTCATCTCAGGATACCATGGCAGAATGTCACTGACAGGGTACCTTATAGATTGCTACTTCTTCACAGTCCTGGCAGTGGAAAGCCTGAGGTTGAACTTCAGTAATGGTCAAGTCTAGATGAGGCTCTGCCTAGCTGTAGACATTGCTTTCTCATGGGTAGCACTCTAGTGGCCTGCACCTCTTACAAGGGCATTAACTGTAGTGTGATGACCGCCCCCCCCATGGCTTTGTTAAGCCTAATTTTCTCCTAGATCACCTTCAAATATCAATATATTGCTTTCCCAAGGAGGAAGAGGAAAAACTTGAATGTTAACACAATATAAGTATGCACCTGCCTTCTGCCATTGCAGCAAAACACCTGAAGTAATTTAAAGGAAGACTCATTCTGGTATAAGAACTAGAGGTTTCATTCCAGACACAAGGCCTTTGATGCTTTGGCAGAATATGGGGGTGGATGGTTGTATCATTCATTTAATGGTGGAAAAGAGGTTGGAGGGTGAATCAGGGGCAAAATCCATCCTTCAAAGATACCCTCAGTGACTGACTTTTCCCACCGTGCTCCACCTCTTGGTGCTCCATCAAGCTGTGTCAGGATTAACCCATAGCATCCCTGTGATCCCATCACCAGCTAGGTACTAAGCCATAGGCACACACACCTTTGAGGGAGCACATTGTATCTAAAGCATAACAAAAACATAACCATCAGTTTCACGTGAGGAGCCCATGTTCTTCCTTGTCTCTCTCTAGCAAGACTTTACCCCCAGATACACACTTATTCTGCCCTGAGGACCCTTGAAGGTCAGCAGAAAGGGTGCACTAGAAATTCATGATGTGTTGTGGACATCAGAGGATCTTTCTGTACGTGGGCAGTGGGTAAAGTGGCCATCTTGTCCTGTGCACAGAATGGGTGTCTTCTGTGACACACCTGCTGTGTCTTCCAATGGGTGAGCTTCCCATTGATATTGCCAACTCTGGCTTAGTGCCTAGGGCAGATGGCTTCCTTAACAATCCAGGTTACAAACACTTAAAAGCTATTGTAGGGTTGGGGAGATGGTTCAGTAGACAGCCAGAGTTGGATCCCCAAGACCACACATAAATGCCATATGGCACAGTGGTTCCCTTTTAATGCCAGACTTATGTAATAGAGACTGGAGACCCTCGGATTTATATCAGAAAGCTCTGGACTTGATGGAAGAGTCATGAGGAATAATTGCAGACAGAAATGTCAAGCTTCTACATACATGTACATACATGTATGTAGTACACAGGCATGCTCACATGTATCCACATGCACATACACACATGAAAATGAAAATACATTGTAGAGGTATACTTGATTTTATGAAGTTATGTTCAGTTTACTGATACATACAAAACCACAAGTCCTCAGTCATCTGTTGGACTTACTCCCATGATTTGTCTGCCACCCCACTACAGGACCTTGACATGTGTCTGTTGTCTCACAGCTGTGAACACAAATGTCACAGCTTTTGTGTGGACACTTGGAGGGTCATGTTTAGCATTTGTACCTGAGTAAATTTCTAGCAGTAGAACTTATGAGGTGAAACCAGGCGCATTTAATGTTTCTAATTTCTGCTGCATAATCATCTCCTGGAAGTTGTAGAGGTGACTGGGTTTAAGTGAGACTGCTTGTAATTTCCAGCATAAAAGCCACCACCCCTGACTTTAAGGTTAGGACCACTCTCACCACACTCTCAATTGTCCTATAAATTCACTGACCCCACACACTTTCTGTCTTTTCCATTACCATGCCATCTTTTCTAGCTCCAGGGGTAAGAAAAAAAGAAAAAACCCAAAATCTTCTTAATTATTGCATCTTCATACATTTTTATAATAGAAGGACTATTCCCTACTACATTTTTAATTAAACTACTTTTATATATTTATATATAATATATATTTTTGTTTCTTATTTAATTATTTCCTAATGAAATTTAGAACTATTTTGAGTTTTCTACCCAGTTGTAACTTTTCTCTAAAGATGTTTACACTGATACCTTCATTTGCAAAGAAGTAGCATTTCTACCCCTGTGCACTCCTGACACAGGGCTCTGGGCTCTCTTATTCTCTTTGGTTAGATTGAGCAATTCCCTTAACATCTGCTCCCTGCTCACTTCTTCCCTATGCGCTCTATCTCTGTCCACCCATTGTTCCTGCCTCAGACCATTCCCTTCGTCACAAATGAGACACCTCCTTCATCATTTAGCTCAGGATGAATCTATCACATACTTGCTTCAAGATTCTAAGGTGGAATCTTTTTTTTTTTCTCCCCCTAGTGCACAATCAATGCTCTCCAAGTGTCTTCCAGCTCCTCGTGTCTGAGAAAGCTGCTGTCATTTTTTCTAACATTGCTGTGGAAAGTCCTACGGGTTTCTCTTGCTTGCTTTCATGATTGTTCTTAAGATTTCTAATGTATCCTTAGCTGTCAGTAGCTTACCAATGCTGCTCTTTTGTCTGTCTCTGATCTGCTCCAGCACTCACGCAGGTTCTTGCACTGAAATCCCAGCTATTGTTGTTGTTGTTGTTTTTCTCTACTAATCCTTGTGCATCCCTCTCCTACTTTGTCTTAGTTTTAATTTTCTTCCATCCTTGGACGGCTCTCAAATCTGTCTTAATTCCTCTGCCCTTCCCTTCTGTGGGTCCATTCTGCTGTTAATCCCGCGCCGTGTCTTGAATTTTTAATCTGACACTGTTTTTAGTTCCAGGGATTCCACTTTGCTACCGTTTCCTTCCCTCTTTGCTACAGTAAAACAAACACAGGGTATGGCAAGTCTGTCTTTGTCACAGGTTGCTGTGAGTGACCACCACCATCCATTTCCTGAACCTCTCAGCTTCCCACACCAGCCTGTTGTTCCTTTTAGACCCAAGCTTCCCACTGCTGGGTTATTTTTAACTTGACAAAATCTAGAGTCAGCTGGGGGAAGGAAGAATTGCCTAGCTCAGACTGGCCTGTGGTCATGTCTGTGAGGAACTATCCTGACTGATGACCGATATGAGAAGGCCCAGCCAACTGTGGGTGGCACCATCCCTACAAAGGTGGTCTGATGCTGTCTGAGAGAGCTAGCCAAGCATGAGTCTGTGTCAGCCAGAGCCCAAGCTGGCATTCCACATTCCTCCATCAGATACTGACCTGGAAGTGTAAACTGAAGTAACTTCCTCCCCTTCTGGCCGGAATGTTTTGTCACAGCAACAGAAAGCAAAGAATGGCAGCTTACGGAAAAGCAGGGCGAACTGTTGTAGCTTTCAGATGTTCTCAGATGAGATTCTTAGAGTCAACGGAGGCTGTGTTCCTTTAACACTTTCTCAAAAGGTTCTGCTTGATTCGATGACAGCAGGTTGTCAAGCAAACCCAAGATAATTTGACCACAGATCTGTAACCTTTTAACTCTGTACAATCATAGAGTTCTAGTCAGGCTTGTGGAATCTTTAACATGGGCGTGCCCTTAATTTCTGCTGAGAACTTCGGTTCTTCGCCTACATTCATAGATGAGGAAACTGTTAAGGAGTGCAAGGGGGGGCCTTTGCACCTGCATGCTTGGAAATGCTGAAATCACCTTGACCTAGAACCTAGGAAACAGAATTCTCACCTCCGGTGATCAGGGAGGCTTCAGGCTCCCTAGTTGGTCTATCTTCCTCCAGACACCATCTGTATAGTAAGAGCAAGAGGGCAATGGAAAGAAAGAAGGACTGGGAGATCAGCCTATTCCATGAGGCAATCCTGAGCTACAGGACTACCTCCTGGAATAATGCTTTTCTTTTCAAAAGGGTTTTACAGTTAAAATATCATTGGAAGCTTTCCCCACTACTAGTTTTCCTGTCTTACCAAGGCGCACAGGAAGACATATTCTCTGTAAGCTCGAATTGTGAGGTACATGACTTGTGAGGCCCCATGCAAAACAAAAACGCATGCCCTCTATTTGACAGTTAGTGGCAGAGAAGCTAAGCTGGAAGCTTTTTGAGCTCAAGTTCACCCTGGATCAGAAGCTCATTAGTGTCTAGCAGGGGCCTTCACAATTTATTCCAGCTATGAAACTCAGGATGCACGGTCACTAGGCAGAATTGGCGGCTGCACACCTCTTCCTATTCATGTGGAATTTAGTTTTATAGTTGTGTTTTCCTCAGACTTGTGTTTTTGCATCCAAACTAGAATCAAGCGCAGGCACACAATCCCAGCTTGCCGCAGATTCAGGAGTGGGGACGGGGGAGGGGGCAGTCTCAGAAGAACAGGTCGACATGACCCTAGCTCTGTTTTGTACTACTAGCATGTGGAGCTTCTTCAGGTAAAACCAACAGAAAGAAGCAGGAGGCAGCCGCTTCAGTTGGGGCACCTCAGGTTGCTAGGGAGAGCAGATGCTGCACCTGGATCTTATACAGAACTCACAGGCACTGATCAGAAACCAGAAGCAGGAACCAGCCAGGCAAAGATTATGGCTGAGTGGACCAGAACTGTCGTGTCAGACAAGCCTAGGAGTGGATGCAGTCTTGTACAACCCACTAATCTAGAAAATCTACTACAAACAATAAGGGATTCTTTCCCAGAAAGGAACTACTCAAGCCGCAGTTACCCTCGAGTCCTGCACTCACACCCTGCATACAGATGCACAGAACGACAGGTGTACAGGCATCCGTCCAAAATCAAAGGCGACCGTTTTGAAATAACAGCTGTCCAGCTGCCCTTGAGCTCCAACACAGACTTCTCGTCATGCATGGTTACTATATGAGAATTCTTGGTTGTGCTGTGCTGACCAAGCCGTGTTTAAAATGCACGCTCTGCTTCTTTATTTAAACAATCGGGACCTCTGCATGCCACAACAGTCAGCCTCAGGCACAGAATGAGAGGAGCTAAAGGCCGCCTCCTACCATACACAGCCCTCTTGCAACTCTGCCCTAGTAGGAAACTGCCTAGGCCGCAGGGCATGCCGGGGCAATGTGCTGCATGCCGGGCACTGCAGTCTTCTGCTTTCCACGGCTCCCTGGCGGGGCTCCTTGCAATGCATACTGGGAATTGTAGTTTAAGGGGCTCCTTTTCAGAGCGGCAACGCCCTGGAGCCGTGCATGCTGGGAAGTGTACTCCATAATTCCTCTAGTAGAAGCCGCCTTGGTCCCTGTGCAGGACACGCAGGTCTGAGACCATTTCTTTCTTCAAAAAACTGGCCTGCTGCCTTGCCTGCTGGGAAATGTAGTTCCTCAGTGCCGGAGACTAGAAGCCCGGATGTAGTCTTGCTGGGCATTTCCTTGTAGTCTTCCCTGGCATCCTCTCCCAACCCCCCGAAACCCCGAATTTTGGCTGAAAACCTGGGAACCTGATCAATCCTGTCACAAAAAGCCAAAATCAAACCGAAACAAAACCACCTGCCTTTCCACAAAGTTAGCTAGCACTAGGCTAAAATTCCAAGGTCATCCTGAGGAAATATTAATCAAAATAAGAAATTTACAAACAATAAGAATATAAAACTATGAAGTTAATTAAGATACAGCTGGCTGGGCAGTGGTGGCACATGCCTTTAATCCCAGCACTTGGGAGGCAGAGGCAGGAAGATTTATGAGTTCGAGGCCAGCCTGGTCTACAGAGTGAGTTCCAGAACAGCCAGGGGTATACAGAGAAACCCTGTCTCTCAAAACAGACAAACAAACAAACAAACAAACAAACATAGATGAACGAAGACCCTGTCTCTCTAAATAAATAAATAAATAAATAAATAAATAAATAAATAAATAAATAAAATAGCGGAACGAAGACGACATAGTCAAAACTTCAAGGAGCTCCGGTCATCTGAGAATTAATTCTAAACTTGAAATATACAATCTGAAAACTCATCCTTTGAAATTTAATTTTGTACGTGTGTGTGTGTTTGTGTGTAACTATGTACTCTTCTTACTGAACTATTTCCCCAGTCCTGTTTCTGTTTTTTAATTAAAATTTAATTTTTTTTTCAGTGCTGAGGATCAAATCAAGTTCTTGCACATATGCAAAGCAAGCACTTTCCCACTGAGCTACTCCAAGTCTTGGAATTGTAATTTTAAATAATACATTTTGTGTATGTATTTATGGTATGCACATGGTGTCTTGATATATAAACATACATTAGGAAATGTGTTGGTTAAGAAACTAGCATGTCCTCTATCACACATTTTAAAAAGTGATTAGGAATTAACTTAAATATCTATCAATAGATAAATGGATAGGAAGTGTGATGTATATACACACTGAATTATTATTTAGCCTTAGTAAAAGAGGGGATTCTATAACCAGCAATGACATAGATGAATCTTTGGGGCGCTTTGTCTTAAGTAGAATGAGCCAGACACAGAAAGACAAGTATTGCATGAGCTTGCTAATGTGTGGGTTCCAAAGAAGTACAACCCATGGTATTAAACAGTAATTGTGGTTTCGACAGCCAGGAACAGAGGTGGGAAGTTGGAGAGAGGGAGACCAGGGGATAATTCAAGGAAAGGTGAAATAATATCAGCTGTACTATATAGCATTGTAATTAAGGCTAATAGCAATGATATAACAAACATGGGCTCACAGTTATCATTTTCATGCATTGATTTATGGATCAGAATCCAGCATACACATACACCTCAGGATATATATCCACTAGTGTGACCGTAACCTTTTGGAGAACCGCCGCACTCATTTTTGGCTGTTGTGATGGCCAGTCTTGGTTGTTAACTTGATGCACCTGGGAAGAGTGAACTTGAGGTGAGTAGTCATCTTCATCAGATCCAGCTGTGGCCATGCCTGTGGGGAGTTTTCTTGATTGCTAATTAATTTAGGAGGGTCTAGCCCAACGTGGGCAGTGCCTGGATTGTGTGAGAAAGGAAGCTGCATGAGCTCAGGGGAGTAAGTCAGTAAGCACCAGTGGTCCTGTTGCTTCTTCCTTTGTGTGGCCTTTGCTTCAGTTTCTGCCTTGGCTTCCCTCAATGGTGGACCGTATCCTGAAAGTTGAAACAAACCCTTTCTTCCTCAAGTTGCTGTTGGTCAGTGTTTTATCACAACACCCCAAAGCAAATTAATATATTTGCATTAATTAGCATTCCTGTTACCAATGCACCAGGGTTCCTTTAAGTCCACATCTTTGGCAATACAGGTTATGTTTTGTCCTTTTGCTGTTACCTGAGCAGTTCTCAACCTGTGGGCCACAACTCCGTTCACGGGGTGGGGTGGGGGGGTGTCACCTAAGACCATCAGAAAACACACATATTTAAACCACAATTCATTACAGTAGCAAAATTACAACTATGAAGTGGCAACAAAAGTAATTGTGTGCTTGGGTGAGTGGGTGGGTGGGTGGGGTGTCATCACAACATGAGGAACTGTATTCAAGGGTCACAGCTCAGGAAGGTTGAGAATCATTGGGATAGCCGTTCGTGACTGAACGAGGGAAAAATCATCTCATGGTTTTAATTTGCACCATGATTTTGTGATGTTGAACAGTTTTCATGTGCCCATTGGCCCTTTGTGTGTCTTCTCTTGAGAAATGACTCTTCAGTTCCTTTCTGCTCCCTTTTCATTAGTGCTACTAGCTTGCTTGCTGATGAGTTGAAATCTACCTATTTTGAATAGTAGCTCCTAACCCTAAGTAGACATACGATTCATAATTACTCTCATTGTATATGTTGTCTCATCTCTATTGATGGCTTCTTTTGTACTGCAGAAAAACTTGAATGTGGCTTGATCCCATTTTCTTTGAATAATGGGATGCAGTCCCACTTGTATATTTGTGCTTCTGTTGTCTGTGCCATGGAGTTCATATCTGAATTAGCTTTTCTTAGAGCAGTGTTACTAAGCATTCGCCTTTTGTTTGCCTGGGTTTATAGTTTTACATTTTATGTTTCAGTCTTCACCCTGTTTTGTGTTGGCTTGTGTGTGGTGTAATGAAAGGTCTAATTTCATTTTTCTGTGTGTCTGGGCCCCGTTTATTGAAGAGACTGTTGCTTTTCCAGTTGTGTTCCTGGAATTTTGGCTAATGAGCACAATGCACAATTTTCCACTCATTCAGTTGGTCTGTATGGGCATTGTGCCAGGATCACCCTCTTGTTGCTTAAGTTTTGTGGCATATTTTGAGACCAAGTAGCAAAGATAACTATAGCTTGATTCTTTTTGCTCATCTTGCTTTGATGACTAAAAATCTTTTTTTTTATTACATATTTTCCTCAATTACATTTCCCATGCTAGCCCAAAAGTGCCCCTTGCCCTCCCCACCACTCCCCTACCCACCCATTCCCACTTTTTGGCCCTGGCATTCCCCTGTACTGGGGCATATAAAGTTTGCATGTCCAATGGGCCTCTCTTTCCAGTGATGGCCAACTAGGCCATCTTTTGATACATATGCAGCTAGAGTCAAGAGCTCTGGGGTATTGGTTAGTTCATAATGTTGTTGCACCTGCAAGGTTGCAGATCCCTTTAGCTCCTTGGGTACTTTCTCTAGTTCCTCCATTGGGGGCCCTGTGATCCATCCAATAGCTGACTGTGAGCATCCACTTATGTGTTTGCTAGGCCCCGGCCTAGTCTCACAAGAGACAGCTATATCAGGGTCCTTTCAGCAAACACTTGCTAGTGTATACAATGGTGTCATCGTTTGGAGGCTAATTATGGGATGGATCCCTGGATATGGCAGTCTCTAGATGGTCCATCCTTTCGTCTCAGCTCCAAACTTTGTCTCTGTAACTCCTTCCATGGGTGATTGTTTCCAATTCTAAGAAGGGGCAAAGTGTCCACACTTTGGTCTTTGGTCTTCTTCAGTTTCATGTGTTTTGCAAATTGTATCTTATATCTCGGGTATACTAAGTTTCTGGGCTAATATCCACTTATCAGTGAGTACATATTGTGTGAGTTCCTTTGTGATTGGGTTACCTCACTCAGGATGATGCCCTCCAGGTCCAACCATTTACCTAGGAATTTCATAAATTCATTCCTTTTAATAGCTGAGTAGTACTCCATTGTGTAAATGTACCACATTTTTTGTATCCATTCCTCTGTTGAGGGGCATCTGGGTTCTTTCCAGCTTCTGGCTATTATAAATAAGGCTGCTATGAACATAGTGGAGCATGTGTCCTTCTTACCCGTTGGGACATCTTCTGGATATATGCCCAGGAGAGGTATTGCGGGATCCTCCAGTAGTACTATGTCCAATTTTCTGAGGAACCGCCAGACTGATTTCCAGAGTGGTTGTACAAGCTTGCAATCCCACCAACAATGGAGGAGTGTTCCTCTTTCTCCACATCCTCGCCAGCATCTCCTGTCACCTGAATTTTTGATCTTAGCCATTCTGACTGGTGTGAGGTGGAATCTCAGGGTTGTTTTGATTTGCATTTCTCTGATGATTAAGGATGCTGAACATTTTTTCAGGTGCTTCTCAGCCATTCCGTATTCCTCAGGTGAGAATTCTTTGTATAGCTCTGAGCCCCATTTTTTTAATGGGGTTATTTGATTTTCTGGAGTCCACCTTCTTTTTTTTTTTTTTTTGTTTTTATTTTTTTTTCTTTCCATTTTTTATTAGGTATTTAGCTCATTTACATTTCCAATGCTATACCAAAAGTCCCCCATACCCACCCACCCCCACTCCCCTACCCGCCCACTCCCCCTTTTTGGCCCTGGCGTTCCCCTGTTCTGGGGCATATAAAGTTTGTGTGTCCAATGGGCCTCTCTTTCCAGTGATGGCCGACTAGGCCATCTTTTGATACATATGCAGCTAGAGTCAAGAGCTCCGGGGTACTGGTTAGTTCATAATGTTGATCCACCTATAGGGTTGCAGATCCCTTTAGCTCCTTGGGTACTTTCTCTAGCTCCTCCATTGGGAGCCCTGTGATCCATCCATTAGCTGACTGTGGGCATCCACTTCTGTGTTTGCTAGGCCCCGGCATAGTCTCACAAGAGACAGCTACATCTGGGTCCTTTCGATAAAATCTTGCTAGTGTATGCAATGGTGTCAGCGTTTGGATGCTGATTATGGGGTGGATCCGTGGATAAGGCAGTCTCTACATGGTCCACCCTTTAATCTCAGTGGAGTCCACCTTCTTGAGTTCTTTATATATATTGGATATTAGTCCCGTATCTGATTTAGGATAGGTAAAGATCCTTTCCCAATCTGTTGGTGGCCTTTTTGTCTTATTGACAGTGTCTTTTGCCTTGCAGAAGCTTTGCAGTTTCATGAGGTCACATTTGTCAATTCTCGATCTTACAGCATAAGCCATTTCTGTTCTATTCAGGAATTTTTCCCCTGTGCCCATCTCTTTGAGGCTTTTCCCCACTTTCTCCTCTATAAGTTTCAGTGTCTCTGGTTTTATGTGGAGTTCTTTGATCCACTTAGATTTGACCTTAGTACAAGGAGATAGGAATGGACCTTTTCGCATTCTTCTACATGATAACCACCAGTTGTGCCAGCACCATTTGTTGAAAATACTGTCTTTCTTCCACTGGATGGTTTTAGCTCCCTTGTCGAAGATCAAGTGACCATAGGTGTGTGGGTTCATTTCTGGGTCTTCAATTCTATTCCATTGGTCTACTTACTTGTCTGTCACTATACCAGTACCATGCAGTTTTTATCACAATTGCTCTGTAGTAAAGCTTTAGGTCAGGCATGGTGATTCCACCAGAGGTTTTTTTATCCTTGAAAAGAGTTTTTGCTATCCTAGGTTTTTTGTTATTCCAGATGAATCTGCCGATTGCCCTTTCTAATTCGTTGAAGAATTGAGTTGGAATTTTGATGGGGATTGCACTGAATCTGTAGATTGCTTTTGGCAAGATAGCCATTTTTACAATGTTGATCCTGCCAATCCATGAGCATGGGAGATCTTTCCATCTTCTGAGATCTTCTTTAATTTCTTTCTTCAGAGACTTGAAGTATTTATCATACAGATCTTTCACTTCC
Source organism: Mus musculus (assembly GCF_000001635.26). Classification (NCBI taxonomy): domain Eukaryota; kingdom Metazoa; phylum Chordata; class Mammalia; order Rodentia; family Muridae; genus Mus; species Mus musculus. Next base: position 29,297,013 of record NC_000078.6, read on the forward strand.
TTAGTTAGAGTCATGCCAAGATATTTTATATTATTTGTGACTATTGAGAAGGGTGTTGTTTCCCTAATTTCTTTCTCAGCCTGTTTATCCTTTGTGTAGAGAAAGGCCATTGACTTGTTTGAGTTAATTTTATATCCAGCTACTTCACCGAAGCTGTGTATCAGGTTTAGGAGTTCTCTGGTGGAATTTTTAGGGTCACTTATATATACTATCATATCATCTGCAAAAAGTGATATTTTGACTTCATCTTTTCCAATGTGTATCCCCTTGATTTCCTTTTGTTGTCGAATTGCTCTGGCTAGGACTTCAAGTACAATGTTGAATAGGTAGGGAGGACTAAAGATCTTTTGAGGAACTGCATTTTAGGAGTGATTTTTACTTTGGCGAAGACACAATTTGGATTCTATTAGCAACTGCACTTGACTCTAGACCATCCTAGGATGTGCATGCACCTTAACAATATCCATTCTTTCAATTCATTAACACAGAATGTCTTTCCATCCCTGTGTTATCTATTTTTTTCCACCAGTATTCCACTCTGAAATGCCATGTAATTCCATTCTTGGACCTTGTTGTGACAAATATCATTTGATTGTTACATGGCCATCTTAATGTGATGTTGAATTTTGTTTGCCAATATTTCATTGAGGACTTTTGTATCTATTTCCATCTGGAATGTGGTTTTGTAAATTTTTTTACAATGTTTCTTTCTCATCAGATAAGTAGGAGTGCTTGTGGATAAGCAGGACTGATGGCCATGGGGGACACAAAAGCCAAGGCAGGGAGACACAGGTTAAGAAGATGGGAGATGAGAAGGTGGATATGTATCTTATTCTCAGAGTATTTCACAGTCTTTGTTCAGGACAGCAGGCAGATCCATGGTGCAGAGCAGCCCACAGCCATATGCTTCCCCAAAGACCCAGGCATGCAAGGTCAACTGTACTCACACCTGTGGGATAGACATATTCAAAGAAACTGCACAGATTCAGAGTCATGTGAGTCATTAAAGAGAAACAGCATGCTTTGCACATAGATAGTAGTAAAGAGGCCTGGAGTTTGAGGTTCTTATACACTGTAGGCTCCTGGATATAAAACTGAAAACTAATTTGGTTCAAAGAGCCCAGAACATCGTGAGATAGCTAGAAGAGCCTGGTGCTGTCCATATGGTACTGTTCTTACATTCGTACAGAATGCAAGGAATGTGGGTCACTGTGATTTGCACCAAGATTCAAGATAAAAGCCTGTTTGTTCGGATGACGTGTCGAGAGATCAGTTCCCTCAATTGAGCCTCCTAGAGTTTGATGTTTAAAGCATGAAAGCAGAGCCCAACTAGAATGGGAAGTCCAGGGTGATGGAGATGCCAGGGATGTGGGATTCTGCCAGGAGAGCTTCAGATGCCATTGTCTAAGTCAGGGTTTCAATTCCTGGACAAAACATTATGACCAAGAAAAAGTGGGGAGGAAAGGGTTTATTCCGCTTACACTTCCATACTGCTGTTCAGCACCAAGGAAGTCAGGACTGGAACTCAAGCAGGTCAGAAAGCAGGAGCTGATGCAGAGGCCATGGAGGGATGTTCCTTACTGGCTGGCTTGCTCAGCCTGCTCTCTATGGAACAAAGACTACCAGCCCAGAGATGGTACCAGTCACAAGGGGACCTTCCCCCTTGATCACTAATTAAGAAAATGCCTTACAGCTGGATCTCGTGGAGGTATTTCCCCAAATGATGCTCCTTTCTCTGTGATAACTCCAGCCTGTGTCAAGTTGACACAAAACTAGCCAGTACAGCTATCATGGCAGGAGGACATAGAAACAAGGACATGAGGCAGCAGGTCACATTGCATCCAGTCACAGGGTAGAGGAAGGCTGATGCTTGCCTCACCTTCCCCTTTCTATTCAGTCCAGGATCTTGTCCTACATTTAGAGTGGCTCCTCCCTTTCACGACAACCTAATCTAGAAACTATCTCACAGGCATATCCAGAAATTTGTCTCCTAGGTGACCTTCCATCCTGCTAAGATGACAATTGATATCTGTCATGTGTCACCTAAGACATGAAAACTGTCCAGCTGTGGTTGACGTTACTCTTTAACTTTTGTGTAAAGTTTATATTATGCTGTTATGATTTGATGGTGAACTGTTCTACACAGGAACAATCATCCCCAATTGATGGTGCAGTTTAGGGGTGATTGTGAAACCTTTGGGACACAGGACCTGACTGGCAGGTGTGCGCCATTAGGATCTTGATGGTAACACTTGATTCCTGAACTGCCCTAGATCTCTTCCTCTTTGACACCACAATGTGACCAGCTGCTAACAGCTCCCACTACCACAGCTAGGGCATTTCTAGCTGCTATGCCTTCTCCACTGTGATGAACTACACACTCTAATCTATAAGCCAAAATAAGCCCTCTTTCCTTACATTGCTTCTGTCTGGTATTCTGTCACAGCAATGGGAAAAGAGCTCAACACATAAGTAATTACTCAGCACATCTCTCACAGTGGAGAGAGTGGAAATCCTCCCGTCCAGCTGTAGACCACCATGACCAAGAGGGACTTCTAATTCATCTAGGGTACCCAGTCTCTGGGGGGAAAAAGCTATTTCAAGAGAAATGGCCTCGAGAGGAACAGTAGAACAGCCAATTGCCTCATTGTTCATACTAACTAGAAAGTTTATAGGCTCTTTGGAAATGGGAAAGTGGGGTGTGAATGCAGGAATTGGGGAAGATATGTTGCATTTGGGGTATAAGGGAAGGGAAAGTGGGGTAGATATGAGGAATGTGTTTAGTATGTCATTGCTGTTGATGTGTCCCCTATTCTTAATAGTTCTTCATGATAGAGTTTACCATCCCCAATAATGGAAGACTCAGAGGCTCAGTGGAGGTGAGATGTTGATAAGTGGACTCCAGTTATCTGAAGACCATATGTATCGGAATGAAAAGTGTTGTCTCTCCCTTGTCACCTAGAAGCCTCAAGGGAAGTGACCTCTGACCATAGATGATGCTCTTATTTATTTCTTCCCTAAGTATTTCAGAGTGAATCAAACCACAGATCTGTGATAATGCGTTTAATGCAAGTAAAATTCACATTTAAAACTAAATCAGGTCGTTTTGAGATAATAAGGAATCGAAGCTCTCTTTGCTATATTATGAACCACATCTTGCTATAATGTCCATTACCTAGGACAAGAGATACATTTTGGGCTCCCTTTTGTCCTTAAATTAACTTCAGACCTATTGCTTGTGTGTGAGCCTGTGCGTGTTCCCTCGAAGATGAACGTTCTTAAGGAAATGTCGTATGTTGATTGTCAAACTGACAGGACCCAGAGTCACCTTTGGGGAAGAGTGTCTGGGAATGCCTGTGAGGGATTACCTAGATTAATTGAGGTAAGAAGACATACACTAACCTCGGACACCACCATCCCATGGGCATGTGTTTCAGATTGATTTATAAAAAGGACGCCGTGAGCTAAGGACCAGTGTTCACCTCTCTGCTGCCTGGCTTTGAATGCCATGTGCTTCCTGCTCCTGCTGCCGTGGCTTCCTCACCAAAACCTGTTGTACCCCAAAACCGTGAGCCAAAATATACTCTTTCGTCCCCAAGTTGTTTTTGTTAAGTATTTTGTTGCAGCCATGAGATGAGTAACTAAATACTCACTGAACTATTCCTGAGGGTAGAAACATACTGGATAGAGAGGTCAGGGTGGTCTGGAGACATGTTCTTTTACTTGGCTTGTCTTAGACGCCCTTGTGCTGGGACACCTGCCTAGGTCCAGACCATAGATTCTGAATGGAAACCTTCTTCCTACAGAGGAGACTCAGGAACGTGATAAATACAAATGTAAATTAGCTGTCAACTAGATATTAAAATGGATTTTTAAGAAGAATTTATCTACTTTAAAAGTGAGTAGAGATGATCCTTCTGCTAAATGATTTGAGAGCGTAATTGGCTGATGAAGGGTTAGAGAAACGGCGATGAGAGGAAAGTGCATTTAATTCCAGCCTGTCACTTCCAGCTTTATAAATTGGTTTATTCCAAATGAATACTCAGTTTTCAATATTAAATTACGCCTTTTTTATTTATTTAATTTTTTCCCCTTCTCCAGCCATTTATGTGACTCCTTAAATATACCCGCTAGCGGACAAGAGCATACAACATGAGTTTTCTGGGTGTGTTTTAAAGTCTGCTAAAGTGTAGCATTGCTATCAAAGGAAATTGTACTATTAGCTTCAACTTGCAAACTTGGTAAAATGTCTGGAACTGGGTGTGTGTGTCTTCCTTAGTTAATCATTTTGTTCAGAGGAATGTGGGTTGATGTGACTATATCTTATTTATTGCTATCGTGGCCATTTTAACCATGTGCAAAGTAACCCGATTCCCCTACCACATTTCTTTTCATCACCAGTCCAATAAGCTGTGTCCATCTGGTTGTGATACCACAAAGCTCCTGGGATCCATGTGTTTCTGTTTTGCACTGGATCCTCCCAGTCTAGTAAAATAGAAAAGCCAACCAGGTGTGCTTAGATGTGACAGTGCCATGTCCTGCTGACACACACATGCTGAGTGTAACCACTTATAGGTCCCTAGGAAGGGCAAAGGAAGGGACGTACAGCTAGAGGAAGTAGACTAGGTAATGGCACGGTTCTTAAGGCAGAGCCCTCAGACCAGCTGCTGTAGCACTACTTTGGAATCTCATTAGAAACACGTTCATAGTCTTCCAGCTTATACCCATGACCTGTTGATCTGAGCAGATAGCCTTCCACAGGCATGAAGGAAAGGGGGCAGTTCAACACCTTGACTCAGCCACAGAGTTCATTCAGAGCCACTTCTTAAACTTCTTCAATCAACTGTGAGTGTCAGGGAACAGGCCAAGATAGGAGACATAAGATTGTTTGTGAGGGCTGGTGAGATGGCTCAGTGGATAAGAGCACTCGACTGCTCTTCCGAAGGTCCGAAGTTCAAATCCCAGCAACCACATGGTGGCTCACAACCATCCGTAATGAGATCTGACTCCCTCTTCTGGAGTGTCTGAAGACAGCTCAGTGTACTTATATACAATAAAAATAAATAAATCTTTAAAAAAAAAAAGATTGTTTGTGAATGTTGTTGCATGTCTCTAATCATGGCGAGAGGTGGTTCACAGAGTCCTGTATATCCCCTCTACTGATGTGTGAATCAAAATGTGCTGTGTTGAGATGGGTTTGCAGTCCCCAGAGTTAGTGGAAACTAGGGTTCAGCATGCCATGTCATGTGAAGGGGACCATAGTGGGTGTGTGGGAAGGAGCAAATCTGGAGGAGAAACAAACACCAAAACCACTGCCATTTCTACAATCTGGGGGAGGATGGAAGAGAGAAGGGAAGGGAGGAGGAAAGGGAGGTGGGAGGGGAGGAGAGGAAGGAGCAGAGGAGGGAGGGGAGGATGGAAGGGCAGAGGGAGGAGAGAAGGGAAGAGAGGAGGGAGGGAGGAGAGGAGGGAGGGGAGGAGGGAGGGGAGGATGGAAAGGAAAAGCTTCTGGTGTGACACCAAACGCACAACCTCAATGTCTGCTGTCCTCATTCTAGTTTCTGAGCTGAGCCTGTAGTCTAAATGATCGTGATATCGCCTGTTAACCTAAAATCGAGTAAACTAGTCACATATGTCCTCAAATTTTCCTTAAGAAAAAAATTATTAAAAATATCTGTGAGGCCGTAGATAGACCACAAAAGGTGTGTGGAAAGACTGGCACAAAAGCATAATCACAGCCCACACGCCCCTCAGAGGTGGGACTATTAACTTGATTAGAAAAACATTTGGACTCATTCAGAATCAGTAAGGTTTTGTTGTTGTTGTTAGCTTTGATAGGTCTAAGTATAAAGTCACATCTATCAAAACACAACATTCTGATGAACACTAGTATGAATCAGTATAGGCTTCTGCCAGAAAGTCCTTTGGGAAAGGGGAAGGGGGAAGTGGGAAGAGAGGGAGAGGGAAAGGGAGAAGTTTGGGAACAGGAAAGGGAAGAGAGGGGAAGGAGCTGAATGTGTGTGTGTGTGTGTGTGTGTGTGTGTGTGTGTGCATGTGTGTACATGTATGTGAGAGTATGCATGCATGTGGAAGCATATCTTGGGTATTCTTCCCAACCTTGTGACCTTGTGGATTTCAACCTTGAGTGTGTTATTCCCCAGAATGCATTTCTCCCCCTTTCCTCTCCCTTCTTCTCCTTCTCCCTCCTCTCCTCTTTGTGACACAAGTTTCTTACTTTGTCCAGAGATGACAAAAAAGGCTAGACTGTCCTGTGAGCCCTTGAGGTATACCTATCTCTGTCTCTCCAGCACTGGAATGGAGTATGTACCACCATGTACAACTGGTTTTAAAATGTAGACCTTAGGAATTAAACGCAGGTCCTCATGCTTGTAAGACAAGGACTTTATGACTAAATGATTGTCCCATCCCAAAGCTGGGGTCTTTCATGACAGTGTCAAGCGATTTCTAATCACTTTTGTCAGATGGTGATGCTCTAACAGGTCAGCAGAGGTGCAGGATGGAGAAGTGGGATCCAGGACACAGGATCACTGAAAGCCATGAAAACATCAGACTCAGTAAAACAGACCACGTGTTTCAGGAAGATGTACTGAAACAGATGATTCATGTCTAGGACATCACCAAATTGTCCATGCTCAGCCTACCCTATTTATTTTACAAAATAGTTAACAGAGAACAGTTGCCCAATGGGGGCTTCTTTGGCTTTGCACTGCTTCCTGATAACTTAAGGATGCCGTTGGTTCAGATGTAGTTTACTAAATAGACAAGACAGGTGAGTGACGTGAGAGCTGCAGAGCAGGAAGGCCCTGGCCAGGCCCCAGGGATTAAGTCAATGCTGCAATACCTCTCTCACCTGTGCAGAGTGACAACAGCTGGCTCACGGTTCTGGTTCTGACTCTAGAATCTCACCTGCTCTGCATTTGCAACTCATTTCCTGTATTTCTCTGCTTCGAGGGTGTGGCCCTTCTCTCTGAGTCCCACTGCCTACCTGCATCTGACATAGCAGTGGTCCTGAATGAGGCCAAAGTCAGTGTGATCTAACATGATGGATACTCAAAGTCAGAGACAGGACCAAGGTCAGAACAGAGTGAATCCCTGAGTCTCATCTCTCCTTGCTCTCTCCACAATGTCCAGAGGCTCTTCCCAGATTTAGCTCAGCCATCTTTTCACATCCCCAGTCAGCCCTCCCTGATGCTTCTCTTTCCAGGGCAAATCTTGCATTTCTAGAAGTATTCTATTCAAAGCAGTACCAGAAGGGCCCAGGAGGCCCATGGAGATGGGAGAGGCTGCTCATGCTGTGGTCTATCTCTTAACAATTTCTTTCTGTAACTACTTCCCTAGAGCCCATGGTCTAGACACTGGGCTCGCTCTGTCCACATTTGTCTCTACTTGAGTGATCGGGGATCATTGTCTACTTTCTTCAGATAATGAGCTAAGAAGGCTGAGGGTAAAACCTTGTGCCATATCATGCCATGAAGACTGGGTCACCTTCAGTAGCAGAACTTTGGGGTCCTTTGAATGAAGGAAATGGAGCCTCTATCTACCTCTTCAGACCACAAGGATATTATGACTAAGTCATAGGATCCAGGTATACAAAGGATGTCCACACTGCATGCAAGATGACAGACTTCAGATGTGACTTTGATGGAGTCCTAGGTGTTGAGGGCCAGGGATGACCGGGAGTAGTGTCAGCCCCTGAGAACTGTTAGTATTTAAAGTGAGATGGCTGGTCAGAGGCTGGGTCAGACTGAATACTGTTAACCTCTGGGTGTTGTTAGGAGTGAGGGCTTCACTTATCATTCTTCCCAACTTCCTTTCAATTCTGATGTTTTAGTTCTCTGGGGTTGATTCCCTCTCAATCTGTGGAAGTAGGAGAGTTTGAAGGCTTCATTTCCCAGTATCTGTGTGGTATATTGGTTTCCTCTGTGTTTCCGTAACAATGAAGGGAAAGGGGGAAAGGCTCTGCCAAGGTCTTCTGGCAGACAGCTCTTGAGAGAAAACTTGCAGTCTGCACTTGGTGCAGTCTTAGGAACCTGAGAAGCAGCTGCCTGGCCCCTGGGGTCTAGATCCCAGATATTCGTTTACAAACACATGGGCCTGAGCTCCTTGATAAATGGAAACAATAGGGTAATGGTTGGTTCTCACTGATTCATATCCAAGAAGGCTATAAAAATGGTAATGCGTGTATTCATAATTAACACCCTAGCTATAAATCATCTCAGAACCAAATTATGAAAACTTAGGAGTCACTGCTATTGGGGTGAAAATTCATTTGTACCAAAACAGGAAGACAGGACTGGATGTGAGAAGCAGACTTAGTGCACTGGAGATGCAAGCACCCTTGACCCTTGACCCCATAGGAAGTCTCTATGATGGAGAGGCCCCAGCGTGATTTAGATGATGTAGCTCCTAGAGCAATTTCCTACAGATTGAAGCACTTGCCTAAGAAGTGGGGAGGGGGCTCACGAGACTCAGGAAGTTCCTGAAACTAACCAGATTACAAGGCCCTTCACCCAAGTTTTAGAAGCAATAAACAACTTGGTGAGGAGGCTCTCAGGCCTGATGAGCTGCTTTAGAAGACTCTTCAACCTATCTTCATGATTCGTACAGAGATGTCTGGTAAGGCAGCTTTCATGCTTTGATACCCAGGTTGGGGGTGGACTCTTCAGTGATGCTGCTGCCTTTGGGGCTATCCATGTTCCTTCATCTGGATCAACTGTGGATTGCCAGACTGAACTTTGTTGCAATGGTTATTTTGGTCTGTCATCATTTCCTTTACTGGTATGAACAGGTAATTGTCCTCATCTCCCCAGAAAAAGTCTCCCACAATGTAAGCACACTCCAGAACACAGCAGACTGACCCCAGTAGGATCCTATGACTGTTAGGGCATCCGTTGGCAGCCTAGAGTTTATTCAGAGAATCACAACCAAAGCTATGGATTCCCCCAGCTATGGCGCTCACCCATGGCATGTTCATCACCAGGGCTGTGTCTGTGCTGGGACCTTTGTATTTAGTTCCTATCTTGATAGACGCAAGATCACAGCTGTGTGTATCAAGCAGGGATCTCTAGGGGAATAGAAGCAATAGCGTGTGTCCATGATGCTTCACTTGCTTAGCCCATGCAACAGGCTGAGCCATCTAACAGCAGTCACCACTCTCTAGAAAGGCTGGAAGCCCAGTGGCTGCTCAGTCCATTCCTATGGATGTCTCAGCAGTCCTAATTTGGTGGGGGTGCAGAAGGCCTGGAAGATTCCTAGAGAGTCATTAGTTTTCAGTTTATACTGGGCTGCTGAAGAAGCTAGGTTCTAGCATTAACAAAGGATGGGAGCTACAGCTGCCACCTGCTGGAAGGTGGGGGAGGGTCCTCATTCCTGACTAATCCTTCCTGAGAACGCAAGCTGTCAGTCAAGATCTGCCATCACAGGTAGTGAGAGGCCAGACCAGACTGAAAGATTCCCAGAGTGACAAGGAGAGCTGGGTTCTACTTCCTGCGAGGACACCGTCCTAGTTTAGGTTTCTTTTCTGCTTCTGTGATTAAACGCTGACCAAAAGCAACTTGGGGAGAAAGGGTCTATTTATATTACAGTTTATAGTCCATCATGAAGGGGAAGTCAGGGTGAGAACCTGGAGGCAGGAGCTGAAGCAGAGACCATGGAGGAGCCGCTTTTGGACCTGCTTTTTATACAACCCAGAGCCATTTATAATGGGATGAGCCCTCCTATGTGAGACAATTAAAAAAATGCGCCCCCCCCCCCGCCAGACTTGGTGTATGCTAATCTGATGGGGAATTTTCTCAGTTGAGGTTTCCTCTTCCTAGACAACCCTGGCTGGTGGTAAATGGTCAAATAGCTAAGCCATGCTGGTATCTTGCTCAGCAATGGGCTAGCTGGCTCCTCTCTGCAGAGATGTGTATGGTAGAACCTTAGGACCAGAGCATTTCTGACCCGGATGCAAGTAGGACTGGCCCTGACCCACAGTGTCCTGCCCAGATTTCCTGGGTCTAAATTAAGCCAAGGACAGACTGCCAACAGTAATATTCTCTGGGTAGCTGATGCAAAGGATGTTTTTCCTGGGGCATTTGAAGTTTTTAAGAGTCACAGAATAGAGGTTTCCTGGGCCAGACAGATGCTCCATAGGTAATTTTCTTAATAGAGGACCAGAAAATTACTCTGAGAATTTGTCATCCCTATTTCTGAGGATCTTTCCTCATTGTGGGCAAGCTTGATGAAGCTCATGCTTTCTTACACACATACACACAAACACACACACTCATACTCAGTCTAACATCCAGCACTCTGCATCTAATATAGGTCTTAGGATGTAGACACACACACACACACACACACACACACACACACACACCTACTTCCTGCGAGGACACTGTCCTAGTTCAGGTTTCTTTTCTGCTTCTGGGATTAAACGCTGACCAAAAGCAACTTGGGGAGAAAAGGTCTATTTATATTACAGTTTACACATACACACAGACACACACACAGATACACATATATGATTATGAAGTTTTTTTTTCAATGCCAGTTACAGTATTATGCTCATTCTGCCACACTTTCCTTACCCTGGTTGGAATATAATCATCTGGTGTTAAGCTTTTGCCATATACAATCCAAAGATCAAGCAGGGATTTTTGTGGGCAGCTCAAATCTCAGAAGAAAGATTTGAGTTGAATACCTGCATTCTAAATGTATCTCCTTTCAACCTCTGAAAATATATGGAATAAAACCAGGCTATTATGATTTAAGTAGCCAGGTAAAATCAGAGCCGAGAGGAGACACCCAGGGAAGCCAGATGCCACTGGAAACCTGGGTATGAAGCAGACATTATCCTCAGACTCCACTGAGCTCTGCTAAGCAAGCTTCCCCTTCTTCCCCTTCCCCTTCCCCTTCCCCTTCCCGTTCCCTTTCCCCTTCCCCTTGAAGGAATTGAGTTGAGATTCTGCAACTCAGTCAAGGCCATGTGAGGCTGAGATCTGCCTCTCAGGTGCTTGTGTTCCTTCAGCTCTGCGAGGCTGTTAGCCTCCCTCTCAGCTGTTATGCCAAAGATCAGGAAGATGCTCCCCTGTGGAGGAAGACAGATAGGACTCGCTGGGCCCCGCCCCACCCCACCCACCACCCACCCCACCCACCCCCAATTCCCCACTTTGTAACTAACTGCATTCAAATCATGATGCAATGTGGTCACCCATGAAAATACTCTGAAAGGGCCACCGAAATGTAAGGCTTTTGATACCTTTGTTAGCGGTCAGAGGCCACAGAGATGGGTTTAGCTGGGTAAACTAGCAGATACTCTGATGAAGCCCATTGGAACGTCTTCCAAAAATGTGAGGCAAAGAGGAACTGGCTCAGGTAGAGACGTTAAGCTCTACCACAATCTGGTCTGGAGCACCTGCAAAGAAGGATGAAGGATGGTCAGGAGGCAGATGTTGATAAGGTAGCACAGGCTTATTCTGCTGAGGGTGGGCTCTGTTTCCCCAGCTAGGCAGCAGCCTTAGCTTTCTTCACTGTGTGTAGGGCAGTAGAGGGAGAACAGGAAGCTCAACCCTGTGCATCCAGTGGTGCTACCTCTTTTAACCAAGGTTGGGTACAATTATAGGACTATCTGATTTTTGCATCTTGCTAGCTCCGTGCTTGGAAATCACCCCCCAGGTACTGATGTCTGTCCAGCTAAGGCCTCAAAATCTTTCTATAAGATAAGGAAACAGTGTTTTCATAACAACATGAAGGGTTCTCATAGAGACCACATCTGATAATGCATCCAAATGTTGGTTCAGAGTGGTACAGTGCAGTGGGGTCTTTGACCTCAGTGAACAAGCACAGGAACACAGTGTTTGCTGTGAGCTTCCCAGTATCTTTACCCACACACCCTGGGGTGCAGATGGGTTGCACATTGATCAGCTTTTAAAGCACTACGCTACTGTGTTTCTGTTGTATCTCAGATAGGCTGTACATTTCCCCCATCAGGGAGAATTCCACAATGCAATGCAAGCATTCAGGGTGTAACCCTGCCCAGCTAAACTAGAAACTGGAGAAACGGGCAAATGTCAGCCTCTCCTAAGGGTGTATCCAAGCCTGAGAAGTGATGTGCTAGGGGGTTGTGCTGCAAGGAAGAGTTTAAAGCCACATAGTTGCCTCAACAGAGAAGTAGTTATGGTAAGGACGTGCTCTCTCCATTGCCCAGGAATACTGTGCCACCTGAGACACTGAGGTAAAGAAAGCACTTCTTTGAAGAGAGTGGGCTTTTTCAGCAAGAAGGAGAGAAGAGTAAGAAAAGCAACTGAAATTTCTAGAAAGTCTAGTTACTAGGAGACAAACAATCACCACAGGTGAAGAGCAACATCCCTTGAAGGTAGAAACAGCAGTGTGTGACAGCTTCATGGTTCTGAGTAGCCAACCTGGTGCTCTGGCTAATTCAGTTGACTGCATCTTTTGAGCATGGAAGAGTCACTCTGGGCAAGACTGGAACACTGTGCTAGGAGCAGGGTTGGCTGCATCTGCTCATGCTGCATCTCTATGGACTCAGGAACTCAGCCTCAGAGCCTGCCTGCCCCACTTTTCTTCCAGGAGAGCCTGGTTCAGAAGTAAAATGTCTAGAGTTTGGTCTAGGACAAATGACAGAGGGGCTCTAACAAAATGGCAGAGGCCCTGTAACTCCCAGCTGAGAGATGGTTCAATTTGGAAAACAGAAAGCTCATGAAACACCTGCATTTGCCTAGGGCGGGCAGTGAGCTCGGGGTGTGAGCCCGGGAGCTCTCATACCAGCTCTTGCTGTAGCCAGGTGCCTCACTGCCCTTTCCATGAGTGATGCTCCTTTTTTCACTTTAAAAATTTCAATCATTTAAACATGGGAACTTTCCAAATATGTTCTGTGAGTACATTTAATATTACATCCACATCAGCCTTCTGTAAATAATTTATTGCAAATGAATGTCCTAGATAGTTACACATTTGCATGACTTGAATAAACAGGTAAGGACAGAAAAAAAACCCCAACAAAACAACAATGACAAAAACAACCTAAAAGGCTCAATACTGAACTGTATCTCTAATCTCTAGCAGCTATTAGAAATTACTTGAAAGCCATGCTGATTTAAACCGTGCCCTCCCTTGTCCCCTGACATAGAGTTCACTGTTCCTCACCGTCGACTTCTCCTTCAACATGTTTGCTGGACTGTACGTTGCCCCTGTGCTTGGGGCTTTAGGATGTCTAGGTGAGGAGCACTCATCCAAACAATTCAGGAAAAGTGTACAGAGAAGGAAGAGGAGGCAGACAAGCCCTCCCTGTGCCCTGTTAGGGCAGCAGGGCAGGTCTGCAGCTGCTCTATGGGACTGGGTCCTAAGTAGAACCCATGGCCCCTGGGGGTGAGAATGACAATGATGTCATCCTCATGACATCATGTGACATGCCAACATGAGTTGGCCTGTCTGCACTGGCAACACTGTACTGTTTGGTGTTGCTGACATTGGTTCAGAAATTAATGTTGATGAGATTTATATGTGATGTGTTTATTCTACATTGAAGAAGGTTTACCCCACTCTAGCCATGGCAGAGATAGAAGTCCAGTGCTCTCCTTTGCTCATGGAGTAATATACAAGCTCTGAGGAAACTCAATGAGAAATGCCATGAGCAGTTGATATAGACAGCAGAGGACCGTGGTGTAGCTAATCTGGGAGTGAAGCAGACATTGGGTCTTCCTTCCATAGACCCAGTAGGCTATAGGCAAGGACTCTACAAGCCTAGAGGAAGGACAACAATGGACCCAGTGAAGGTCAGAGAGATTTTTGGATCAGGGGAGGAGAGTGGAGAAAGGCAGCTGTGTGTCCTGTCATGGAGCCTGAAGTTCCTAATGTATCTTTTTTGGCATAGCAATCTAGTAAGAACTCTAAAGAGCCTTCATTTTAAAATGATTTTAGGATAGCTCAGAGCTTCCAGAAAGACAGCAGAGGCCCAGGATTTAACTCGCTAACTCCTGAAAATGATGGCTTATGATCTAACAGGGAGCATATATCAATAGTGGGAAACTGATGCCCTGAAATATGTTAGGTGTAGGCTTATTCAGATTTGCCAGCCTTTGTAGATGAGTTTTCCTGTCTGGGAAGAGGGGAGGTAGACGATTCTCTGAGATTCTGCTACACAGTTCAGAGAACTTCCCTTCCTCCAGTACTGTCACTATGGTCATGGCCTCTCCCCACTGCTGAACCCTGAACACCAGTATCTGTCTTCCTTCAGGGAAATTCTGTCATCTAGAGAATATCCAGCAAATTGGCTTTTGCCAGTGGTCAGTGAGGTCAAATACATTCATGGGTTCCTAATCTTCTCTGGCAAAGGGTTTGGTAGGCCTTGGTCCATGTTGGAATTGGACAGCCTATGTCTTTCTGTTGAGCTTGAGAACTGAGTGTATGTTCTGAATACAGAATTCTTGTTGAGTTTGTAGCTTGCAAAAACCTTTGGCTATGTCTAAGAAACGTCACGCAAATTGTTCTCCTTCCCTTTCTTCAAAAGGCTACAACCCCTCCAGCCGATGTTGGAACAAGGAGTCTGGAGGTTGCAGTTTCAGGATGGAAGGTGGAAGGCTTTAGCATCAAAGGAGAACATCATAGGGTCTCAGGCTATCCGACAGCTCATATGACAGTACATGCATACATGCATGCCTTTACAAACACAGGTGTGAGTATGGATGTGTAGGTACACATGTTACCACTATTTGTGATCACCCAGGAAGGTGTCTTGTATTCTTGCTTTGTTACTTACGTTTATGGATGTGCCATGGTGTGTATGTGGAGGTCAGAGGACAACTTGTGGAAGTCATTTCTTCCTTTACCCGTGTAGGTTCCAGAAACAAAACTCAAGTCACTTGCTTTTTATCTTATTCATTCATGTCTGTAACAAGAGATAACTCCCTCCTCTGCTCTTTTCCTCTCTGTTGTGAGTTTCAGGGAGACCAAGCCAAGAGCCCATATGCTATCCCAGGCATACCAGGAAGGAGGCAGACCAGAACTTCCTGCAGCAGGCACTGCTGAGCCTTTGCTAGAGCACCCTAGAAACCAGGGTCTGGAGCAGTGAAGTCACTAAGCCATGGACTGTGGCAGTGGATGCCATTTTTGAGGCAATACTTTTTGCTGTGTACCATAGTCTCTCTTGTCACTCACAGCTAAGGTCCCTTAGATCAAGATTCCTTCAGTCTGGTATTGGGAGACTGACACTGTCAGAACACAGCTTCAGGCCTTGGGTACAGACCTCACAAGATGTTGTAAGGATACTTCTTTACCTTGGTGGTAGCTGAGGAAGTCAGGGTTGGCTCCCTGAGGAGAACTAGCCTCCTTTATTCCACAGAGGACATTGTGCCAAACACTTAGTATCTCTATCACATACACCTGTCATATACATCAACTTTCAGGGTCTTAAAACTATAGAGTGAGCTACTTAGGGGAGAAAGACTAACTTCTTAATTATCTTGTGTGCATTCTGTGTCAGGTGAGTTTCCAGCACATACCTGCTCCTTAATAGCCAATTGCCATTAACTAAACCAATTAATCAGTGAGTTGAATAAATGTCGGGCTGGTAAATGCTGTCCCATTTGCCCTCGTCTGTGATCTAAATGCTGCCATTATGACCAATTTCAGGCTACCAGTTTGCTATCTATCATTCAGTTCACAGAACGACTGACAACAGAGCAATTGGTACTCATCAACCAGCACAAGCCAGGAGCTGAGCTCTTTGGTGCACCCAGATGGAGTTCACTGTGTGCGTATGGGTAGAATTCAGGCCTGGGTTAGCTCAAGTTGTTCTGCTAGGCTGCAGGTACTTCATGGTCTCATGTTCCTCAACTCCCTCAGAGTTCTCTGGCCTGCACGTCACCACAGCCAGAGATACAGCATGTACACACTCACCTTCCCAGGCTATAAAAGTCTGTGGGGAATTTCCTTGCCAAGAATGATCGTCTCCAGAGAACAAACTCTCACCACCCTTGGGTGAGCTATGACAGGACTCAGGACGAGTGATGCCCCTGGGCAACACAGGTTGCGTGGAGAGAAAATGGGATCAGGGTTGGGAGGGAAGACAGGGAGAAGAGTATCCCAGGAAAAACTGGGCCTGGAGCAGGAACACAATGCTGTCCTTGTCACAGAGGGATGCCTTCAATGCCAAGGAGGGCTTAGCAGCAGAGCCTCTGACAAGCAGCCAGGACCACAGAAAGGCTCCTTGGTCAAGACCTGCTCTGTCTCTTCATAACATGATGGGCCAGGTAGCAGCAGCTTAGATTAAAACTGGAGAGAGAGTTTGAAAAGTTTCTGGGGGAGGCCCAGTGCCTGGTTCCTTTGGTGGCCAAGACTCCAGGAGTCAGGCTCAGTAGAGCCTCATTTTGACACTAGACTGAGAGGTGTCTATCATATTCCATTCAGACTCCTAAGCTAGGCTCTGACCACTGAGCAACTCCACCCAAGTGCTCACATTTGCTCTGAGTGGTGGCTTATCACCCAGTGGCCTGCTAGGACTAGGTAAACGTTCCATCTATAGCCCAGACTACCTAGCAGGTACCTGAACTGGTCTCAGATCCTAGGTCTGAGGCTAGCCCCTGTGCCCAGACAGCCCTGGGTAGAGGACAAGCCTCATGTAACTCAGGACCTGAGTCTATTATGTTCAGCCTATATCTATTATCTTCCAGTTGGGAGCATTTTCCACAAGAGCACCCAGGAAGAGCTGCAGCCTACCTAAGAAGAGAGGCTTCAGTATACCGAGCAAAGGCGATTTTGGTTAACCTATACATCCATGGACCATGACTCTGAGGTTATACGCATCCATCTGCAGACACACAGGGAAACACTGTCCTCAGTGTAGAATGGCATACTTCAGTGTCTAGGTTTTTGAAGGAAATGTTACCCACTTCAACATTATTTTTCTGGGTGGAACGTTCTAATGTGGTTTAATGTGTCTTATTGTATGTATAGGGAGGGGTAGGACTGTATAACACATTTGTGTGTTTACTGTATGGCTGCCTATATGTGGTGGCATTGTCTCTTTGTGTGAGGTATTGTCTCTGTCTACATGTTGTCTTTGTGAGGGTTGTGCTCTCTCTGTGTATGGTGTATACTGTCTGCGTGTATTAGAGGTATATTAGTGTTGCTGTCTCTGTGTAAGGGATATGCTGTTTCTGTGTCTTAGGGGTGCTCTGCCTGTGTATTAGGGATGTGCTGTCTGTGTATTAGGAATGTACTATCTGTGTGAATTAAAGATGTACTATCTATGTATTAAGGGTGTGCTGTCTGTGGATATTAGGGATGTGCTGTCTCTGGGTAAGGAATATCCTGTCTCTGTGTATTAGGAGTGTGATGTCTGTGTGTATTTGGGGTGTACTGGCTGTGTGCATTAGGGATACACTGTGTGTATTAGGGGTGCACTGTCTGTATGTATTGGGACATAACATCTGTGTATATTAGGGGTATACTGTGTATCGGTGATATGCTGCCTCTATGTATTAGTGGTGCACTGTCTATGTATTGGGACATAGCATCTGTGTATATTAGGAGTATACTGTGTATCGGTGATATGCTGCCTCTATGTATTAGGGGTGTGCTGTCTCTGTGTGTATTTTATTTTCTCCAATGATGGGAAAAGCCTGACAATCAAATTACTTAGAAGACTTTTCAAATTGACTTTGCCTCTCTTATAAAAATGAGCCATTTAGTGTCTTTGAGGCCATTACTGAGTCTTTCAGAAGGAGAGTGAGGCGAATCAGAAGTAAAACCCACACACTCTCGCTAATGGTGTTAATCTCATTTGCTGTCACCATTCAATACTCATTGAAACTCTTGTCCCTCTACCCCTGGGATAGAAACCCTGGAAGAGGAGCTGCCAGAGTAGACAGGCTGCAGTCAGGCCCACGAGGCAGGTCTCACATATCCAGGAAGGGTGTGGTTGTCATGGTTCGTGCTGAAGGTCAGTCTGTAAAGAGTAAGACAGGACAGACATACAGACCTGGGCATTGCTGCTTGCTAGGGAAAATAACACTCCACATATTAGCACATCTGTTCCACCCTCCACACATTAGCACATCTGCCCTATCCCACTTTTCATAGCAAAAAGTACCTTATTCACTCGTGCCTGTGGGTCAGAAACACAGGTCTGAACCTGGGAAAGGAGAGTAAAGATGATGTATATGTTGCATTCTTTTGAGTGACCCTTACTGACAAGCCCAGGTCCCTGGGGGCATTAGGCACCATAGAGCTAAGGATTTCTGGACCCAGAAAATCTGCAAAAAAATTCTCAGCTTTGTAAGTGGGGACTAGACACTCTATCTGCCAGTACATGAAGAATGAGTAGACCTTTCTGAGCCTATACAAGTTTTACTCAATAGAGGGGTACTGAGACCTCCTCTCTGGTTTTGGATGAGTAGGGCTCAAGGATCCCAGTTAAGGGTGCCAGGTGTCCAGCAGAGCTACTCTGTTTCCAGGACAGAACGATGACTGCTGCTGGCCAGAGATATATCTATAGAAACAAGATGAGAGGGTACAATTCTGTTGAGAGAAAGAACAGCCTGTGGAAGTCACACACACACACACACACACACACACACACACACACACACACACACACACACACACACAGAGTTTGAAGGCATTAGCAGGTGAACTGGGAACTAGCACATGAGGGAGTCATTTGACTCAGAGAAGCCAGAGGAATCACCAGGGCAAGAGATGGCCTTGAGTAGAGCAGGCTCTGCTCTGGCTCTGGCTATTTCTACATATCTCCAGTACCACACTGCTCGGGCCAGGCATGTGTGCTTGATTAAATCTGAGGGACTGCTAGTAAGTCAAGGTAGCTGGCTGCACAGGGTCAGTGTGGAGCAGTTTGTAAATCAAATGGAGAAAGGCAAGCTATGGGCATGACCAAGCTATTTAGGGAACAGCTGGGTGTGGCAGATGATTGCTCTGAGAGCAGGGAGTTGAAGTAATGGAACCTGTAGGGACTATGATCTTACTGGCCAGGGAGGGGAGGGGTAGATATGCACAAAGCCTTGTTGGAAGGGAAAGCAGCCTTCGAAAAGCTGATGAGAGACACAAGGGCCAAATGCATTCAGGGATGCCAAGTGGAGACAGTGCTAGACTAGGAACACACTGGGCCAAAATCTAGTAGAGCTGTGAAGAAAGCCTGCCATGCTCCCCACTATGCAAGGTGCTGTTGCATATACCACAGGCAAGCTGGCTGAACCCTGGGCCTGTCTTGTGGTGGAGAGTACAAGACAGAGCAAGTCAGTACACAGCTAACCAGGAGGATGGTGGCTGTCATGAGTTTCCTGCATAGGTGAGTTGCATGGTAGTGCACAGGATGATATGAGACTAGACAGGCCTGGGAATTGGAAGGAGGCATGCACAAACAGAAAGCCAGCACATCCCAGGCTCCAGGATGAGTCAGGTATAGGCCCAGGTTCTGGGGATAGAACAGTCTTGGAGGCCCTGTACTTGTTCAGAACTTCAGGATCAGCTAAGTAGAGTACACGGTTGAACCTGACAGCAGACTGGTGCTCGCTGAAACACACCCATAGTTCTCTCTGTGGCCTGCCTTGTCTGGGCCTCAGCATCTCTGATCTCCTGATTCCTCACAGTCCTCCAGACACTGCACTGTCAGGTGGTACTAGCATGGAGGCTTGGATATTTCCTGTCATCTAGTCAGACCCCACTCTGCAGCTAGCATCTACCCAGGAAACAGTGATTCTCATGGGGTCCTGTCCATCTTTATTGGATTACTTTCTTCCTTTTTCTTTTCTTTCTTTTCTTTCCTTCCTTCTTTTCCTCTTTTCCTCTTTCCCTCTTTCCCTCCCTCCCTCCCTTCCTCCCTTCCTCCCTCTCTCCCTCCCTCCCTCCCTCCCTCCATCCCTTGGCAGCACCAGTGGTTAGAGGCATGATGTTCTGGGCAGCCCCACGGCCATCACGTCACAGCTTTCCAGAGGGGCCATCTACAGTCTTCTGAGTGGCAGTGATGGCATGGACCATGGTCATGAGCCCTTCCATGATGTCAAAGTTGTCATGAATGACCTTGGCCAGTGAGGGGGGGCAGCGGGGGGCTAAACAGTTGGTGGTGCAAGATGCATTGCTGACAATCTTGAGTGAGTTGTCATATTTCTCATGAGTCACACCCATCACAAATATGGGGGCATCAGCAGAAGGGGCAGAGATGATGACCCTTTTGGCTCCACCCTTCAAGTGGGCCCCAACCTTTTCCATGTTGGTGAAGACACCAGTAGGCTTCAGGACATACTTGGCACCGGCACCACTTCATTTGATGTTAGCGGGATCTCACTCCTGGGAGATGGTGATGGGCTTCCCGTTGATGACAAGCTTCCCATTCTCGGCCTTGACTGTGCCATTGAATTTGCTGTGGGTGGAGTCATACTGGAACCTGTAGACCATGTAGTTGAGGTCAATGAAGGGGTCGTTGATGGCAACAACTTTGCCATGTGGAGAGCAGATGGCAGCCCTGGTAACCAGGCGCCCAATATGGCCAAATCTGTTTACACCGACCTCCACCATTATGTCTACAGGATGAGGCTAGCACTGCACAAGAAGATGCCGCTGTCTCTGGAACAGGGAGGAGCAGAGAGCCTCACAGCATCTTCTTATGAACAGACATTTGAGTTTCCATCAGGCCCCTAATGGCTCTGGAAAGCCATTGCTTTTGTCCTCAACACTATCACATAGCAGAAGTACAGCACCATCATCAACTCCCCCACAGACGACATATGATTTGCTTCCAAGGTTTGGAAACCAGAAAAGAAAGTTCAGGGTTTAGTTTCAATAAAAGTTGTTGCTTTTGTTGGGAAAATATTAAGGGGATTAACTGCTAGATTCTATGGACTGTGAATATGTATATATATATATATATACATATATATCAGATTGTCAATCAAAGCTGGCTGCAGTTTGTATGTGTATGCATGTGAGTGTATTTGTGTGTGCACATGTGCAAAAGTGTGTACAGAAATGTGTGTGTATGTTCATGTGAAGGCCACATGTCATCTTCAGGTGCTGCTCCTTAGACTCTATTTCATCTCATTTTTGAGAGAGTCTCAGAGTCTTTTTGGCTGGGAACATGCAGTTTAAACTACTAGCCAGAGAGCCCAGGATCTGCCTGTCTTCTTTTTGTTAGAACTGGTATCACCCAAGTGCACCACCAGACCTTGATTTTTGTATGTGGGTTCTGGTGCTTGACATCAGGTGGCCGTGCTTGGGAGACAAGCACTTGACTAAGCGAGCCACATATTGCCCCCTTCTGCATTTCTTGCCATGGTGACGGAGAGGCACTGTTGTTCTTCATGGTGCTCTCTGTTCCTGCCACCCTGGTGAGGGTGCATTTCCCTGATGAAGAGTGCTGAGGCCATTCCCACAGTCTGCTAGTTTTCCATCTATCTCGGCGAATTGTTAACGTCTTTGTGACGAGTTTAATCCCTTCATTTCCTTGTTGAAGAGTTCTTTTCATAGTTCGGATAACAGGTGAATTTTTTGGAAATAGCTCCACCTAATCCGTGGCTTGTCTTATTATTCTTTTACTATCGTCTTTCATAGAGAAGAAGTTTTTACTTTTTATGGGAATCTAGCTTATCGCTTTTCCCAAGGCCTTTGCTGCTGCAGGTAAAAATGTCATTTTCACGTTTAAGGTCATGGGAACATTTCTCCTCGTTACTCTCCAGGAGTGTTAGAGTTACACATTTTACGTCAGTCTATGATTCATTCTGAGTTAGTTTTTTTTTTAACAGATGCATGCTCTGTCTCTATTTTATTTTATTTTATTTTATTTATTTAATATGTGTTATTTATCTGTGTCTTGTAGATTACCAGTTATTCTAGGGCCATTTGTTACAAACAACATCTTTGCTCCATCGTGTGGCCTTGCCTGTCTATAAAGGTGTATTTCTGGGCCCTCTGTTCTTTTCCAACCTTCTGTTTGTTCCTTTACTTATACCAAACTTTCTTGGTGGCTGTAGCATCATGGTGGATCTTTAGGTCTGTGTACATGTTACTGTGTTTCTTCCCTTCAGTGCTGGGTTGAGTAACCTGGCCTATGGCCGCTACACATATGTGAGTATGACTGCCACTGTCACAGTTATTAGTGACTTTCCTTGGAATGATGTTGAATTCTCAGAACTATCATTTTTACAACACGAATCATCCGACCCATGACAATGGGACATCCCTTCACCCGATCAGGTCTTCCTTTATTTCATTCACAAGAATTTTATACTTAAGCTAGGTCTATTTTATTAGAAGTATACAGCGAATTTGACTTAGGTTTGGGAAACATAAATGGCAATCATGTGATTGGCTACAAACCCTGTTTCTCCTTGCTGCCATAGAGAGATGTGACAGGCTTCCCTATATTAAGCTTGTATCCTGTTGTTGCCCAAACTGCTTGTTCTTGGTGTCTTTTAATTACGCTGGATTTTATTTATGACCAACCATGACACCTGCAAATAGATTTCTCTCTTTCAACTCTTATGTATTTTGTCTTTATTTTATTGACTATAGCTTCTAGTAGGTTGACTAGAAATAATGAGGGGAAATCTGCATCTTGAACTTGGCCACAATGGGAGAGAGCATCAGTTTCTCACAGGAACTAAGATGCTAGACGCAAGATATTTCAGTAGGTTTTCTCTCAGTCAGCGGAAAGATCCCCTCTGTTCCTAGTATATTCAGTTTTTAATAATTAATAAGGGCTTAATTTTGTCAAGTGTTTTTTCTGTCTATTTATAGTACCACACAATTTCTTTTATGTGTCTGCATGTTTGCATGCATATATGTAGTATGCCATGTGCATGCATTTGCATGTTTGTATGCATGTATGTAGTGTGCCATGTGCATGCATTTGCATGTTTGCATGCATGTATGTAGTGTGCCATGTGCATGCATCTGCAAGCTTGCATGCATGCATGTAGTGTGCTGTGTGCATGCATCTGCATGTTTGTATGCATGTATGTAGTGTGCATGCATCTGCATGTTTGCATGCATGTATGTAGTGTGCTGTGTGCATGCAGTGCATGCAGAGTCCAGAAAAGGGCATTGGATCCACTCCTCTGAAGTTGCAGGCCACTGTGAGCCACCATGTGCTCTGCTGCAAGAGAAGCAAGTGCTCTTAGTCACTGAACCAGCTCCTCAGCCCCCACATGGCAGTTTTCTTGTTTAGCCTACTTATGTGATGACTATACCAGTATTTTTGAGACAGGGTCCCACTAAGTAGCCTGTTTTCACACTAGTCAAAAGCTGAGCTTTCAGTTGTGATTTTCCTCCCTCCACCTCTAGAATGTTGACTCTATAGGCACATGTGACTGATTCATATTTACTAATGTTTTAGTGTGAGCTGACCCCAGGCATCTGGCCTAGGCTCATTGCTTTAAACCCCGTACCTACATAAGTGTGTTAGTTCATTTTCTGTCTCTGTACCATAATGCCGCAGAAGGATAAATTTATGAAGCAATGAGGTTTATATAGCTCAGCTCTCTCTAGAGGTCTAAGGACTTGGTACCAGCCTCTGCTCAGCTCTGTGAAGGACTTATTGGAGATATTATCACGACAGTGAGGGCGTGTGTGGGAGCAATGGGTCATATCACAGGACCAAAGGCCCGAGTGAGGGAAGGGATAGCTCTCCTTCCAAAGCAGCTCACTCATAGTAGCTAGATAGGCTCCCCCAAACTATTGAATCCCTCTAGGCCAGTGTCACTAGTGAAGTCCTACTGGACTCCCCCTCTTAAAAATCCTTCCAACTCACAACATAACCACATTGTAGGGCTAGAGAGATGGCTCAGAGAGGTTAAGAGTACCGGATGCTCTTCCCGAGGTCCAGAGTTCAATTCTCAGCCACAATGTGGTGGCTCATTACCATCTATAGTGAGATGCCCTCTTGTGGCCTGCGGGCATACATGTGGACCAAGCATTGTATACATAGTAAATAAATACATCTTTAAAAAAAAACATACCCACATTGTACAAGTTCCTCCTACTTGGCCTCTTGGGAGGCAGAGCTCCTCCAAACCACAATACTAAAGGAAGCAGAGCAGAGTCTTCAAGGCAGCCTCCTTGCCCCCACAGTGTTCTCTCTAGATCAGACACATAGGTATGAGTAGATCTCTTAATATGTACTACATAGACCAGACACTGAATTAATGAGGTTGGTCACAGGGATTCCTGGGTGACAAGGTAAATTTTGTCTGAGAAGGAAGTGTCCACACTGAATTTCAGGTGAGTCCTCCGATCGATAGCTTCCCAGAGGAGTCATGTGATTGATGCCACGTAGCCCCCGATCACTGGTACCTTGCTTCTGGACATTTCGCCTGGGAACTCCAGGCATGTCTGGTTCATCTTTGTTCTCCAAGTCTACCTGCTGCTCCCTAGCCTAGCTCATACATATTTCCAGGTTCCTACATAGAGCCAACCATACATCATTGTCTTCAGTTCCAGGGTAAACTCTACCACCAGCAGAACTTGGTGGAGCTCCAGTCTCCAAATTCCTTCCAGCAACACTTTACCTAGGAAGTGTTGGTTCTGGGCATGTGCCTTGGTGAGCCTTATTTTCTGTACAGACTGACTGGGCCTTCACCATGGCCTCCTGCCAAAGCCATCTGATCCCTCCTCCTTCCTCATAGTATGTGGTTAGCATCTTAACATGCAAATCCCAGCAGCTGTGCACGTTCCTGGAAGCCCATTTGCCTGTTGTCAGCCATCCTGCCACAGAGACAATGGCACTTGGGGCTTTGAGACCACATCTAATCCCTAATGCTATTTCCTGTAAAATTCCTCTTAATTGTTATCACTTCTCCATCTACGGGTCCCTAGAACATTCTGGTGGTAATATTATGACCACACTTCAGAGCCCTTCTCCTCTTTTAAATCATGCCTTTGGTCCATCTTGCAAAGCTGGACAAGCCAGTCTCTGTGGTTGCTGGAGGAAGCCATCCCCGAGCAGCCACTCTTCCTCTTGAGACCCTCCCCTTGAATGTCAAAGCAGAGCTGTATGGCTCTGAAGTAGGGGTGAGTCCTGTATGCCTCGTGCTACCTTTCTCCTCCCAGGAAAGCATCCACCTTTGTGTGTGTTGGTTGGGGTGAAGGTGTGCTATGCTATTCTCCCATAGAGAACTTCCTGAAAAAAAAAAAAACAAAAAACCAAAACAAAACAAAAAAAAAAACGATACCACATCTGATTTGAGATCTGGGTTGTCCTGTCTTTGACTCTGGAATGACCTAGAAGGTACCATATCCTTAGTGCAGGGCAGCGGTACTTACCACCCAGGTTTCCTTCAGCTACCCAGGGATTTTCCTCCGACTTCCTGAAGTATTTCCCTTGAGGCCTTTGGACACACTCATCTGACAGTGTAGCTGGGGGGTGCAGGCATGCCAGGGAACTCACCTCAGGGAGTCAGCACAAGTTCCTGGCTGACATGATCTTCCCAAATTGTGAGTTACCAGAGTGAGTGTTGCTGTGGTCATATGGACCATGTTGTAAGTGGACAAATGGACCATGGGGTGAGATGTCATACCCTCCCATCCTATTGTGATATCCACACCAACACTACTGTTCTATCTCTCAGGCTCTGTTTTGTTTGTTTGTTTGTTTGTTTGTTTTGTTTTGTTTGTTTGTTTTTTTACTCCTAGTGTATCCTGAACTTGGCTGTTTTTATAACAGGCAATGATGAGAACATAGACCTCCCTTGATTCCTCTCTTTCTCCTCCTCCTCCTCTTCCTCCCCTCCTCCTCCTCCTCCTCTTCCTCCCCTCCTCATCCTCCTCCTTTTCCTCCTCCCTCGCCTCCTCTTCCTCTTCCTCCTCTTCTTCCTCCTCATTCTTCCAGTCTTCCTCTTCTTCTCATTTTCCTCATCCTCCTCCATTTCCTGTTTCTCTTCTCTTCTCCTTTTCCTCCATTTCCTCTTCCTTCTCTTCTTCCTCCTTCTCATTCTCCTCTTCTTCCTCTGTCTCCCCATTCTCTCCTTCCTCCTCTCCTGACCCTTCTTCCCCCTCCTCCCTCTCTCCCCTTTTCTTCCTCCCCCTCCTTCTTCTCCTCTTCATCCTGTGAGGTTAGCCCAGCATTCTACAGCATTTCCTAGGTCATCCCGTGGTCTGGACCTGGAGTTGCCCCAGTTTCCCCTTAGCTTCTTAGGTTCGTTCACTTAGCAAATTCTCCATGCCTGTCTCCTTTCTGGACATTTCTATTTCCTGGGGCAGGGCTTGCCTTTAGGAAGGGTCAGCTAGTCTCTTTCCTTCCTTTGGTTGAAAAAATGCACAATTCAGTGTGGGGGAACCTGAGGTTCTAGGAAAAAAAACAAACCAAAAAACTAGAGACAATAATCCACTTTCAAAAAGCACACTTTATTTCCTGTCAGAATTGTGCTCAGAAGCTAATCTCTTCTGCGGCACTTTCCTTTATGGGCCTTACCTCTGCTCACCTGGATGGCCACTGGGTGCCTTGTACATACCTGCCCAGTCTCATGATTTGTCCATTTGTCACTTGCCACCAGCCACAAGGCCATCAACATGGCCACCCAGATCACTGCAGCCTGAACTTTGCCCAGCTGTCTCCTCAGCTTGCTCTCTGTGTAGATTTCCTTCAAGGCTGTCGGGCTCTAGACAGAAGCACGCTCCCCAGAGAACTCCTTCATGTCTACATTTAAACAGAGGACTTATCTTCATCCCAGCACTTCCTGGACCTTACCCTTTTCCTTTATCTTTACTCTGCTCTATCCCATTAGTGAGCCACGTGGAGCCAATTGTCTGACACTGGGCTGCTAGTACATTCACACAGTCCTTGCCAGATATTTTCAGGCCTGTGCAGGGTCCCTGAACAGAGGGCTGTGATGGCTATGTTTCAATGTAGCTCCACCCACATGGTTCTCAGAGATGGTAGAAAGGATGACCAAGCAGAGTTCAGCTCCCAGTAGAGAGCAAGGCAGGTGCCAGGGGCAAGCCCTGGGTAGGCTCACTGCCTAACAGAGTAGAGTTCAGCCCCTGTTACATGCTCCCCTGCTGGCCCTTGGCTGCTTCCTTCACCACCAGCTCCCAAAAATTGCCATCACCATCCCTATCATTCCACGGGCCCCAGCAAGAAGCAAGCAGAGACAGTGCCCTATGGCAATGGGTTAAAAATCACACTGTCAGAAGGAGTAGAAGGATTGCAGAGAGCTCAGCTGAAAAGCACTGACTTCTTCACAGACGCATGTAAGCAACTCCCAGAGCAGAGATGAAGGGGATGCTTGCTGCATCTTATGGTACCCTGCGCCTGCCTCAGTGGCACCGATGTTTGCTTCTGTGAAGAGTTTGGCTGGCATATGCTTTACCAATGAAAAAAGAGTAAGAGGAAAAGCAGTAAGCTCATTCGTAGTGAACCAGTGATCGGACTGAGGTAGGTCCAGAGAGCAAAACCACATGCAACATAAAGGAAAACCCAGCAGTGGATCATAAGAGTACAATAAAATACAGAAAAAATTACTGTGCCCGCTAGGGCAATTCACGAAGTTCCCAGAGGTCACAGCAAAGTGAGAGCAGTGTTTGATTTCAGACCCTGGGACTAGGGACTGAGGTGCGAATTTTACATGTCAAGGCAGACATGGCCTCCAGGTTCTCCCAGCATCCCTCAGTCCCTACCTGGCATAGCCTGCCCCCAACCCTGAACCCCATCCCTGAACTGCTCTTTCCCCAGAGGCTCTTCCCTATACAATTTAGAAATTTGGTGTTCTCTCGTTCTCTCTCTCTCTCTCTCTCTCTCTCTCTCTCTCTCTCTCTCTCTCTCTCTCTCTCTCTCTCTCTCCCTCCCTCCCTCCCTCCCTCCCTCCCTCCCTCCTTCCTCCCTCCTTTCCTCCCTCCCTCTCTCCTGTTTTTTTCTTCTTTTATCTTTCTTCCCCTCCCACACACCTCCCTCTGACATGACTTCCTTGGCCTGGGTTCTTGGGGCCAGTGAACTTGCCCAAGAGCAGCTTCCTAATAAACCTGCCTTTAATATATTCTAATCAGGCTTGAATTGGCTCATGTCACCAGTGGAAAAATAAGCTGCCAAACAATTCCCTGACTCCTACTCCCCAAGTTCTTCTGAGAAAAGCTGGAGCCTGAAGACTTGCTCCAGAGGTAGATGTGCCTAGGGCTGATTTAGTCACCAAACTCTCCTTCAGTTGAGCTATACCAGTCGTTTCCCAACAGAGTGCTGATCAGCCAAGCATTCCATTTGCATCGGACTAACTGCACCCTCCCCAAAACAAGACAATTGCTCATTCTGGGCAGGGTGCCTTAGCAACCCTTAATAACTTTAGTAACGCCTTTCTTTGGTGGTTAAGCACATCCTACCATTAAAGGAAATGGGTTTGTCCAGGCTGGACTTAGAAATATGCCTTCTACATGAACTTCTAAGGGGAAAGCAATTTCTACTTATCATCTTATGCCTATGCGTGATTAGGTGTGCATATGATTAAAATCAGATGCATACCAAGAAAGGACATCTACAATTAGCAAAGACTAAAACAAACCTGTCAATCAAAACAAGACCAAAAAATACCCACACTCCAACCCTAGCAATCATTTCCCCTGCCTCTCGGAACCACCTAGGCAGTCACAGGTTTTAGAGCTGCATGCTAGCTCTGGGCCTGCTGCTTCTTGCAGTGTGACCACTCTATCTCACTTTGCTTGTGAATACAACCTTACTACTATGCTATTTTTGTGTTATCGCTCAATTCTTTGACCAAGATGTGAAGAATGGTGAGAAGTCTGGTACAGAGACATTGGTGACACTTCTTTGATCACTGAATTGGCGATGACCCGGCTGAGCCCCAGCTTGTGCTCAGCTTTCTTCCCTCCACTAAGGTCATGACACCCCTTACACCTGAGAACACAGGCCTGGATGATCTTGCTTGCTCTCCAATGCGCTTTTAAGAACTGAGTGAGGTAAACCAATCACAAAAGAACTCACATGATATGTACTCACTGATAAGTGGATATTAGCACAAAAACTTAAAATAACCAAGATACAAGATACAATCTGCAAAACACATGAAACTCAAGAAGAAGAACGAAGACCAAAATGTGGACACTTTGCCCCTTCTTAGAATTGGGAACAAAACACCCATGGAAGGAGTTACAGAGACAAAGTTTGGAGCTGAGACGAAAGGATGGACCATCTAGAGACTGCCATACCCAGGGATCCATCCCATAATCAGTCTCCAAACATTGACACCATTGCATACACTAGCAAGATTTTGCTGAAAGGACCCAGATATAGCTGTCTCTTGTGAGGCTATGCTGGGGCCTAGCAAACACATAAGTGGATGATCACAGTCAGCTATTGGATGGATCACAGGGCCCCCAATGGAGGAGCTAGAGAAAGTATCCAAGGAGCTAAAAGGGTCTGCAACCCTATAGGTGGAACAACAATATGAACTAACCAGTACCCCCCATCCCCCAGAGCTCGTGTTTCTAGCTGCATATGTATCAGAAGATGGCCTAGTCAGCCATCATTGAAAAGAGAGGCCCATCGGTCTTGCAAACTTTATATGCCTCAGTACAGGGGAACGCCAGGGCCAAGAAGTGGGAGTGGGTGGATAGGGGAATGGAGGGGGGAGCGTATGGGGGGACTTTTGGGATAGCATTGGAAATGTAAATGAAGAAAATACCTAATTAAAAAAATAAACAGCAACAAAAAAAGAACTGATCAAGAGCAGCACGTTAATAATTAATAATGACAAGGTTATGTTTCAGGTAGCTCAGTGTCAAGTTCATGTGATGAGGATCTTCTGTTGGGAAAGGTCACCCCTTCCGTTCTTCTGGGGCCAGTGTATATCCTGCCTGGATCCCTCATCAGCAGTGTGACTAAATGTCACTGGGCATCCTGATACCAACTGAGGCAGGATCCAGACTGCATGTGTGAAGATCCTGCCTGGATCCCTCATCAGCAGTGTGACTAAATGTCACTGGGCATCCTGATACCAACTGAGGCAGGATCCAGACTGCATGTGTGAAGATCTCCAGAGTAGCTCAAAAGCATGAAGCCAACAACTTTAGGGCCCTTGGGAGAGAGAGAACCTATCACCCATGTCATGGGTGACTGCAGGGACACCCCTACATGCCTTATTCTTTATCCTTCTCTTTTCCTCCACTCCACCCCCCCCCACACACACTGAGAGTTCATTATGAATTACAGAATGGTATACATGACAAATACGAAGCTTCATAGAAAGAACCATGCCAGCTTATTTATAAATAAGTTGAAAATTGGCAGGAAAGCTGAGCCCGATACTTGCTCCTGATTCTCATCTGTGCATAAACAAAAAGGCTTACCACCCCCCACCCATACTGCCTTTGATAAAATAGCAGGGGTTCAAAAAATTATTAAAAATAACCCGAATGTTGAATTAATGACTGAAAACTTTAAAACTAATTTGAATAAAACATAGTTTTTTTTTAAAGTTTTTTTTGGGGGTAATAATTCTTCTTATTCCTAACTCCTTATAAAGATGTAAATGCTCCCTGCTAACAATCTTCCCCATGAGGAGGTGCTCTCTGAACGGGGTTGCATGTAGCCCAGCACTGCTGTGAGGCCCGAGACTTTCACAGAAGACCCTGCTCTCCAGCCAGGCATGAAACACCCCAAAGTGCCCTTCACAGCCCAACCCTGTTCCAGGTCTTCTACTTCCAAGTGACCTCTGAGATCCCTGAGAGGATATCTGTTGTTGGTTGCCCCGGTGCTGTTCGTATTGTGATATTAGTGTTGCTTCCTCAAGAGGGGCTGCCGGGATGAGGAGTGGATCACATACTCGGGTGATTTCATGGGAACCTTCTGCCCATTTTAACTGGTCAAATAAAGGCTAGAGCTTGTGATTGGGTAGTGGAAGGGAAAGGTGGGGCTGGAGGTTTTAGAGAGTGGGGGAAGAGAGGAGGAAGATGGAGGAAGAGGAGATGGAAGGAAGATGGAGCAGAACCACAAGGCCTGGAGAAGCCGCAAGAAGCAAGGGATCGCATAGCTGGGGAATAGAGTATTACACTGTTAAATCTGCCCAATCTAGGTAGGCAGCTTATACATATTGTAACTGAGTTGTGTGTTTTGCATGGGCTTATTGGGGTTGGAGATTTACTACAACAACAGCTACAGATATCAGTGGCCCATCACCTTCAGGAAAGCCATACACACTGCCTGCCTGCTTTCTCTGAGACGTTGCTTATCTTCTGGCTGTATTAATTTATTTCCTTACTTTTGTGACAAAAATACACAGCAAGAGCAACTTGAGGATGGAAGAGGTTAGTCTGGCTTCAGCTCAAGGTTATACAGTCATCATGGTGAGGAAGACATGGCGACCGGAACTGGAGCCACTGATGATAGCATATGGCGCAGCCAGGAGGCAGAGTGGGATGGGAACTAGCGCTCGGCTCACTTTGTCCTTTCCACTCAGTCTGGAACTCCAACCCTTGGGGATGGTGCCACATACACTTAGGGTAGATCTTTCCACATCAGATAACCCATCTAGGCATTCCCTCACAGACATGCCTTATAGTTCATCTCCCAGATCTTGTCTAATTGACAATAATATTCACTATCACACTCATCATCAGCTCAGCTATCAACTGCTCAGGTCTTGTCCATCTGAGCTTCTAGTTTCTCAGAGACTATGGAAGCCTCTGCACTGGATCAAATATGCCCCTTCAGGTGGAGGCATGGCTTCCTCCAACCAGCTGCCTTGAGCTGGACAGTGCGTTGTGCTCTGTCCACATCTCAGCCCAGGTAAGCAACCTCCTGCTTCTTATCTCAGGCTGCCAGCATGCTCCACAGGCTGGGTAGCTCAAACAGTAGGCAGGACCTTTTCTTATACTCAGAGGATGGAAATCCAAATGTAAGGTGCTGGCAGGAGGAGCTCCCTGGGGGCTTCCCTGTGGCTCCCAGATGGCACGTGTACTTTATGTGTCTTTCATGGCGCCTTATGCTCTATCCCTTCCTCTGTAAAGAGCTGTTTATACTGGATCAGGGTCATGCCATGACCCCATTTAACCTCAATCTCCATAGCCAGCTACATCAGGGACGAGCATTTCAGGATATGAATTGAGGGACACAGTCCAGTCCACAACACCCCCTGTCTGACATCACATCACAGAACACGTCTGAGTATGTGCGTATCTCACCCGCAAATGGCAGTGTTTGTGTTTATATGTGTTTGAGTCTCTTTGCTTATCCGTGTATAGTCCTATCTGTGTATTACACGAGTGGTATTCCTGTTTGCTTAAAAGTCTGTCACCTCATGTAGTAGGTGGAGAAACTTCTCAGGCAGGAATGCATCTTATCAGGCATGTAAATAGTCAACACATTTGCACCCTAGCTCCAGGGCTGTGGGAGAGGAGGGGAAGGGGGTAAGAGGGGAAGGCACAGTGTGGGGAGCAGTCAGCACCAATCACTGACTGACACTCCCTAACTGTGCAGCCCACAACCCAGTTACCATCCAGGTGCGGTTGCAGCTTAGCAGCTAGCAAAGTGAATTCAGCTCTAAAACTGGAACCCCAGTGCTGCTTGTGTTTGGGCTGCCCCAAGTGTCCTGCTTAATGTGTGCCTGCTCTTTGCTCTCTCTTCATCCCGGACAGTAAAGAGATGGCAGAGTACAGGAATCAGTAAATTCCCTACCAGGCTCTATCTGATTCCTTTTTTTCCCCTAGTCCATGTGAGAACAGAAAAACTGTAGAGAATATAGCGAGAGGGAGAAAGAATTGGCCATTCAAAAGTGATGCTAAATGGAAGGCAGTCAGAATGGCTTTGTGTGCTGACCCTGGAATGGTGCCCCCTGATTTGACTAACCCTAATCTTGGGCATGAGTTGGAACAATATGGATCCAGAGAACCTCACCTGACTGTACATGGTGCCCCTGGGGGAATGAAAAGCCCTGTGGGACACTGGGCTCCTCTGGCTGCTCTTCTCTGGCACAGAACCCCCTAGAATGCCCTGGTGATTTCACTAGTGAGGCACATAGGTGGGACTGAACGAACTTCCCTAAGTCCATGGCTGTGCAGCTGAAGATGGTGGAGTAAGGTCTCCAAGTGAAGCATCCTCTTGAGGGCACTGCCACTGGTGGTCCTGCCTGTTGAGCAGCTTCAACTGAGACTCCCAAGGCCTCTGCAGCCACTTGTACTCATGGGAAAGGCCAGACTTTC
Organism: Mus musculus; assembly: GCF_000001635.26. NCBI lineage: Eukaryota > Metazoa > Chordata > Mammalia > Rodentia > Muridae > Mus > Mus musculus. The sequence continues at coordinate 29,330,187 of NC_000078.6, forward strand.
TGTCTGAAGAGTCTGCTTAGCATTTACCCAGCCTCCGTTCTTCCTGCCTGCTGCTCTAGACATCTTTTAGATGGTGGGATCTCTGCTGCTAAGTCCTGCTGGTACAGACTTATCAGGGAGGTGACAGGTCAGCTTAAGGTAGTCTAGTCAGCCTCACCTGCCTCACCTGTCCTGCTTAGTGACCTCCCAGGTGAGTTGGGATAGCCACCGGCTACATTGGTGCATTGCAGAAAGAGCCTCTCTTTTGGCTGAGCACACAGCAGCAGACTCTACACAGCAAATGGCACGTATTCACAAGCATTGTCCAAAGTGGACCCCCTGAACATGAGAGGTAAAGACCCTCTAGGTGCCTGGGACAAGGTTTATTCATTTGCCATATGGCCTGGCACCCAATTGGATAGCCCTCCATGCCTGTTAAGGTCTCTTCCAGCCCCCTGCATATGGTAGCTGAGAAGTTCCACCTTTCAGACAGTCCACAAGGTCACAGCTCTGCAGCCAAAGAGGTTACCTGGGAAAGCATTGCCTGACACTCGAGCCAGCAGGACGTGAGAGGAAGCATAGAGAGATCCCCTCAGCTCCCTGCTGATTAGATTTTAAGCTCTTGTGTTGTAGCCTATCTCCTCTCTGTTCAGCTTAGTGTTCGGTAACACAGACCTGCCCTTGACCAGGGAGATTTTTTTTTAAGTATAAAAATGTACCTCTCACTCTTAAGTTGCAGTCAGACCCTCTGTCCACCATCCTGCCCCTGCTCCGTGCTCTAGAAACCCCCAGTTCCAGAACTGACAAAGGTTGTACAGCTATAATGGGAACCGTATAAAAGAGGAGACAGGACAAGTGCTGCTTGCTCTGTGCCGGGCAGGGTCATGCTTTGCTGTGACGGAGGGAGGTACCATGTCCTGGGAGGCATAAAGGTGACAGGCATAAAGCTTGGTTGACCATCCTGGTGAGACCTGCAGTTTCTGTTGCTGAAGGCACAAGGCTGTAGCATTTAATCCACCTGGATTTTTATTGAGCATCTACTTTTGTGCCAGCCGAAAAATGGGAACTCCAGGACATCAATGTGAACGTTACATTTGTCCACTCCGGGAGATCAGTGGTTTCTCTGGGATCTGTCTCCCTGTCATAGTGTCCAGGTTTGGTTGGATGGACCAGTCCTTAGCTCTGAGGCAGGGACAATGGGGACCAGCAGGAAAGTGTCAGACATATGCTGTCTAATTAAGGAAGTGAAATGGGATAGTGATGATAGGGAAGGGGCATCACATTATAAGGGTGGGGGAGGGGCACAACAGGATTCTGGGCGTGCCGGTGGCTGTCTAGGAGCTAGTGCGGCCTCCTCCCTGTGTAGCATAGCTCACATGAAGCAGAAAGCTCAGGAGTACATTGTGCTTCTGTGAGACAAGTACGTTATTCTTTTGCTGTCTGAACACTCAAGGAGCTGACCCCAAACTGTCAGAATGCATCCAAACACCTATGATCTCACGACAGCACTTAGGAGGGAAGGGACTACCTAGTCTCTGTGTGTGTGTGTGTGTGTGCATGCGCGTGTGCACGTGTGGCATTTTTATATAGTGTATGTGTAATAATGTGTGTCTTGGATGTGTATAGTATGCATATATGATATAGGTATGTGTGTGTGTGTGTGTGTGTGTGTGTGTGTGTGTGTGTGTGTGTGTGTGTGTGGTGTTAGGGGAGGATTTATCCCAGTACATTATGCAATCTAAGCTGCACTGGTCTCCTGGAAGAGCATCCCTTAGTCACTAGGAGAAGTAGATATCAGAGAAAAACAATCTCAACCTAGAGCCACAGAACAGCTGTGGGCTGGATTAAAAGTCAACCTACAGTTGGCAAATCCCAAATAGGATGTGGGCAAAGCAAGGTGTACATGCATCCCTGAGTCTTGATGGTGCTGGAGTTCTCATGTAGACTCTCTCTCTCTCTCTCTCTCTCTCTCTCTCTCTCTCTCTCTCTCTCTCTCTCTCACACACACACACACACACACACACATATATATATATATATATCACTTTAACAAAAAGTGAAATTGAAAAGATGAACAGCTGATAGAAACTTGCATGTACATCTAAAAGTAAAAATACATGCACATACATTAAAAGAGAGCTACCATTTGACCTAGAAATCTCACTTCTGGGTGATTAAAGGAAATGGCATTCCCCCTTGTTCCCATATTCATTGTAGAATTATTTGCAGAAGCAAAAAGGTGTCACTCGATCTTAAAGAGAGGACATTCTACCTGTATAAGAGCTAACAGCATGGCGTAGAGTGGAGGGCACATGAGAAACACAAGGCAGACAGGATGATAGGTAGGGCATCAGCTCACATGTGAAAGCTAAAACAAGCTTAGAGAGATTCAACAAAACCCAGTCTTGAAATCCCTTACAGACAAGCCCAGGTCTCCTGGGTAGTTCTAGAGCCTATCTAGTTGACAACCAATAGTCACTGCCACACCAGGAAAGACATGCTACAACCACCAGTAACCACCACACCAGGAAAGACACGCCATAACCAATGGTAAACACCACACCAGGAAAGATATACTTTTCACACTGAACTATCTACCTGGAAAACCTCCCCACCTCTGGGCCTCAGCACAAGAATATGCTGGCATGATGTAGAGACTGCCATATCCAGGGATCCACCCCATAATCAGCATCCAAACGCTGACACCATTGCATACACTAGCAAGATTTTATTGAAAGGACCCAGATGTAGCTGTCTCTTGTGAGACTATGCCGGGGCCTAGCAAACACAGAAGTGGATGCTCACAGTCAGCTATAGAAAGTAGCTTGGCTACTAGAGAAAGTAGCCAAGGAGCTAAAGGGATCTGCAACCCTATAGGTGGAACAACATTATGAACTAACCAGTACCCCGGAGCTCTTGACTCTAGCTGCATATATATCAAAAGATGGCCTAGTCGGCCATCACTGGAAAGAGAGGCCCATTGGACTTGCAAACTTTATATGCCCCAGTACAGGGGAACACCAGGGCCAAAAAGGGGGAGTGGGTGGGCAGGGGAGTGGGGGTGGGTGGATATGGGGGACTTTTGGTATAGCATTGGAAATGTAAATGAGCTAAATACCTAATAAAAAATGGAAAAAAAAACCCAAATTATGACCCAAGATGTATAAGATTGGGCCCATGATTCTGCAGGTTTAACATCCTGGCTCAGGATTCCACATCCAACATGACCCTAAAGGAAGGTGGAATGCTCCAGTCAGGCCGTGTGGGGGAGCATTTTCCAAAGAGACTTCTCTGTAATACTCACACACTGTACACTGAGAAGTACTGCTTTGAGATCATCAGGTAAGTACAGATTTGTGGAGGAAGGATGCTCATCTCTCAGACAAAGCAATGAGCCAACTCTGGCCATCTCACCACCACCACCACCACAGGTAGAATGACAATTGCTCCCCACATTTTGAAAGGGAGCAGCATGTGCCATGGAGGGGAACCCATAACTGTGCTGAGAAGATCTGTCTGAAAGTCTGGAAAAAAACAATTATGTTGAAGGGAAAGAAGTAATGAGCTTTGATTGTGAGACATAAAAATGAATGCATAGTTTCTAATTTGGAGAAGTAGTTGGTATCCTAAGAGCTACTTTCCCACTGAAAGGTACATAAGGATGCTGTCAATTGGAAGATCAAGGGGGACCCAGAGGAGCCAAAGCTGGGATTCAGACATCACCTGGATCAATGGAAAAGGGCTAAGAACCTCCTCTCTGAGACTCTTGGGTGAATACTAAGTATCTGTAGATGGCAGAAATACCTAGAGGAGTCACTGGCAGTTCCAAGTCTGTGAACTTTTGAGTTTTTTTCTAAAGAGCAGCCTGGAGTGTGGCGATCTCAAGGGGGGTGGGGGGAACTCATTCAACACAGTGCCTGAGTTTGAGTAACGGCCAGAAAGGATGGTGTGAGGGAACGGACCCAAGGCAAGCCCTTGAGCTACCTACCATACATTGTCTAGGGAGAAGGTAGATGCATCCAGGGCACACCCCATGATGGCCAAAGGAAGTAGACAATCAGAAATCATAGAAATGGATTAGAGAGAACTGTAATTATAGGAGATAAGGCTGGCTTGAGACTGCAGACCTCTTGAGAGAGAAAATGTCAGCAGATACTGCCTCTGCACCAAGTTGATAGTGACCTCTGACCCATGTCAGGATTTTGACACAATAATTTATACTCCTGGTGTCCTTGACTCAACTGTATTCCAGGATGTGGAGAGAGAACCCCTGATCTGTGCTTTCACCCCAAAAACCTACTTATTAGATGGGCTCGAGTTACCTTTACTACTGGGAGGTTCCCCTGCCAATCTTCGTGGATAAGTTTTAGAGAAGAGGATAATTCCTATCTTTTCAAATGCCCTTTCAGACTTATATTTTGAACCAAACTGCTTGTGAGTCACAACTGGTCCATGCTACCTTCTCCTCCACAAACTACCATCATGAAGAAAGAGAAAAACTCTTCTATGCTGGGTATATAAGGGTTGGCCTATAATGTGACATCCCTTTAGAATGTCAGTACCAAGTAGGAACCCTGCCGGTACCAGGTTGAGCCTTTGAGGGTGTGACTGTTCATGGGAATTCTCGTGGACTCCTAGCTCAGACAGACCTGAAGACAATTCAGTGTCAGATTTGGCCATATGGCTTCTTGGTGCTTTGTTTTTTATTCATCTGTAAATATGGACACTGCTACTTTCTTTGGTAGCTGTTGGGGTTAAAATGGCTGATATACACCAATGTTTATCTGTCCACCGGTAGGACTTATGTATCTGTGGGTAGATAAACCCATGTGGCTGACAATCCACTCTCTACCCTCTGTGACTCCAGGAGAGTCACTGAGTGCCTGCCTTGTGCCAGTGGCAATCAATCAGTTCACTAACCTATTTCCTCCTTCTAACCCTGATGACATCCAGGCCCTGACCCTCACCCTGTCTTCTGTCTCAAAAGTGATGACATAAGGTTAGAATGAAATTAGTTACAGAGACAAAGCCCCTCTCATCACCCAGGGAGGTCCCATTCTAAGGCCACATACACAATAGTCCACTATCTATAACCACTCCAGGTCTCTCTGAGAAGAATACACCCTGCTGAGAACACACCATCAACATTTAGATATGGAATCTCTCTTGATTGCAGCAGCCTGAAGAAAATAGTCTCTTCATTGTGAATGTTCAGTTATCCCCAAAATTTAATCTTTTTGTTGTTGGCTTGATACTTGCTTGACTTTGCAATGAGGGGGAGTGAAGCCTAGAGTGTGTTGTCAGCACTCTATCCTTCAGATGTGGTCCTCTGACAATGAATATTAGTGCCATCTAGGACAGAAGGCAGGTGATTGTTATCATGAATGGTCAGACTATAAAGACTGGATTATTTGTGAGTCACAAAAGGCCTACTCTGTGGTGCCCCACCTCTATACCCCTGCCTCCTTCTCCAAACCTTGAAGACATGAACTTGTTCCTAGATCACTGTTTGAGGGCTGGGCTTGGTGCTTTGAATGCTCTAGTGGGATGAGGAGTCCTGAGCCAGAAGACTAGACATGAAAAGTCATAGGCCCAATCTTACACATCTCGGGTCAGAATTTGGGTTTTAACAGCTTCCCCAGGATATCCCTGTGCATAAAGTTGGATAAGCAAGTCACTCAGCCATGTGAACCGAGTAGGGCTGCTGCTTGTAGTTTTGGTTCTTAAGTTGATTTTATTGAGATATTTAATGCCTCCCTTGCTACGATCTATATATGGTCTGATGTATGGTACAAAGCACTTTACAAACCACAAAGACATAAAGCTGGATATTTTGTCTTTCTGTGAACAATTCACAGGATCCAAGAATATACAGGCTGAGAAATGTCTCCTCTATTCTCTAAGAGCAATGGAAATCTGGTGACCTGCTGTGTTCAACTGACCCGGAAATAACTTTGCACTTAATTTTAATTTGCTATGGGTGGCAACAGTGTTCTTTTTCTGTCAGAAAAAAAAAAGGCAGCAAGCACTCATGTGGGTGAAGGGCTGCATCTGTGATTGATGGCAGAGAATGTAGGGAAAGGGCAGGCAGGGCCTGCAGAGCCAGCTGCCATCTTTTTGAGCAGCAGGAGGGCACTTCCCTCAGTGAGTCTCTCCAGAGGCTCCTGAATGAGCTCTGTCATGTGGGGGGATGCCCTGGCCAGAGCCTGCTGCTGCCCTGGCTCCAACTCCCAGAATGTCTGTGCACTCTCTAAACAGGGAATAGGAAAGGAAAGGAAAGGAGAGGAGAGGGGAGGGGAGGGGAGGGGAGGGGAGGGGAGGAGGGGAGGGGAGGAGGGGAGGGGAGGGGAGGGGAGGGGAGGGGAGGGGAGAGGAGGGGAGAGGAGAGGAGAGGAGAGGAGAGGAGAGGAGAGGAGAGGAGAGGAGAGGAGAGGAGAGGAGAGGAGAGGAAAGGAAAGGAAAGGAATTCCTAGTCAACCCTTGGGGAGATAATTACTATTTCTACAATTATGTAGAAGGTCCTTGGAGTGCTGGGGGTCTGAACCCCACCTGGAATCCCCTCCTGAAAACTTCAGCTTCTCCTCTGTGCCATGACCTTGGAACAGGAGCTATCTGTGATCTTCCTCCAGCTCCTAAATCTGTAATGCCGCTCTGGAAGCTCCTCCAGGTCAACACTCTTCTTTTGCCCTTCATCCTGTTCTCTGGGGTTTGAGTGGGACGTAAAGATGCTGCTGTCAGGCTGCCTGTTCCCATGGTACCAGGTAGACAGAAGGGAAGGCTTGACCCCTCTTCCCTTCTGCAGGACTGCCGGCTGGCTTTGTGTAGTCATACAACTTAGTGCTGGCTTCTCGGTGAAGCACAGCTGAAGAGTCAAGGCCCTTGTGAGAATCTGGATAAAGCATGTATCCAGGGTGACTGACTCTCAGCCCCTGGTGGGATCCTGGACCCTAGATCATGAGCTTCCAAAACTCAGGAACTTCAGAGAGAGTTCCGAGGGCACTCACACTGCTCCTTACCAAAGCAAACAGCCTCTGACAGTACTCTAAGAGGTGATGGTCTAATGCACCCAGAAGGATATCAAGTTATCCCTGGTTGCCTGTCTTTCCTTTCCTGGAGTCAAGAGAACAAATGACCTCTCTGCAAGGTGTCCTTCTAAGGATCCCCATCAGTTTCCCCTTTTCCCTACTCCTCTGTGCTTGATGAGTCTTCACATCCCTTCTGATATGAGCCCTGCAGTATCCCCACAGGGGTACAAATCTTCCCTCTACACCAGTGGCCTTAAAACACCTGCCTTTTCTTTATTCTCTTCCCATATCCACATGTACATGTCTCTTCTCAGTAAGTCATGTCCAGAGAGCAACACCAGGGTGACTCTAGCTGAGTCAGTGTATCCGTAAGAATTAAAGGTCAGGGATATTTTCATTAGGCAATTTGACTGGAGGACATCAGCTTCTGATATGAGAAATCAGGCCAGAGGGGTTGGCGGAGCATGGAAGACATTTGGGGTTGGCTTTGTAGTTAGTTGCTTGAAAATGCATTTGCTGACCACATTTTCTGCCCATAATTAGACCTAAATCTAATTGGGCTTCTGAGAGAGCCATCGCTATTCAGTCTGAGTCCTGTGGCAGTTTTCTGTGCTGTGGAGATGAATCTGTACAAAGGCTCCTGGCCACTCAGATTTCCCCACCCACTGGATGCATTTCCCATGATGCCCTGTGCCTTGAGTTTTCTATGACACTGATATGGACCAGGTCAGAGAGTCTCAGAAGCATATATCAACACAGGTGTTGGGCCTGGGACGACATTTGTACACTCAGCATTCTTGCTAGCCTCTTTCTCAAGGCAGCTGACTATGGGAAATGGAAGGCAGCTTCAGGGCAGTGAGTCTGGCTGCCCACCCAGCACATGCCACCTTAGGCAAACAAACTACTTAAACCTATTGGCTTAAGTCCCCTCATTTGTATGTAGCCATACCTGTTAGAAAGGTGTCCCTAAGTTTCAATTTGGTGACATTAATAAAGTCCCAGGACACCACCCAGTCATGATGAGTAGATGAATAGTTGGTGGCTGGAAGAGCATGTCTTTCCCCTTCCTCCTGTGCCTGGCAGGTTATTCCTCTCCTTCCCTCTTTCCCTCATACTGGTCCTTCTTCTCCAGGTTCCTGTTGCACTTGGAATGTTCTCAATGAGGATTTTTTTTTTTTTTAGCATTTCATGGGAAACTCTAGTCGACTAATAGGATAGCAGTATTTTATTTTGTTTTTATAGCAGGGTCTTGCTGTGTACTCCACACTAGCGTCAAACACACCTTGTAATCACACTGCCTTCAGATTCTCACAAGGGCTTTGACTCTTCAGCTGTGCTTCACAGAGAAGCCAGCACTAAATCGTATGACTACACAAAGCCTAGAATTCATGACCGTCCCGCATCATCCTCCCAAATGAGAAGTGTCACTTTTCTGAAGGGATATAGTACAGAAGATTCTAGAGATGTAGTTTGGGCTAGAGATAAGGAGAAAGAATGGAAATTAAGGGCAATGGTGGGAAGAAAAGGAGGGAGGATACCTAAATGCAGTTACAAGGCTCTCTCTCTCCCTCTCTCCCTCTCTCCCTCTCTCTCTCTCTCTCTCTCTCTCTCTCTCTCACACACACACACACACACACACACACACACACACAGAGAGAGAGAGAGAGAGAGAGAGAGAGAGAGAGAGAGAGAGAGAGAGAGAAGCAAGAAATGGAAGAGCATAGAGAGTAAACATGTCAGCCCAGATTTCCACAAAGAAACACAGGATCGCACAATGGACATAGCACTTTAGAAAGAAAGACCGAGAATGTGCTCACAGAGGAGACAAAGGAAGCTGCCATACTGGTGGCTGAAATGACCTGGGACTCTATGCTTGCTCAGATGGGTAGAGAGAAGATATTAGGGTTTGTGGGTTTGAGACACATACTCCTATGTCTCTGTTTGGTTTGGTCCAGCAGACATGGACTTGGGGACAAGTTAGTATTTCATTGGGTTTAGTTTTGCTGTTATTTATTGTGCATGTGTTCATGTGTGCATATGTGCATAGGTGTGTGTTGTAACACACATATGGGGGTCAGAGACAACTTGTAGGAGTTGATTCTTCCACACAACCATGTGAGTCCTAGGAACTAAACTAAAGTTGCTGTTGCTTAATGGGAAGTACCTTTGTCTGCTAAGACATCTCACTGGCCCTGAATTATTTATTTATTTTTTATTTTTTGACATAGGGTCTCACTATATAGCTCAGGCTGATGTTAAATCCTTTCAGGGTTCCTACCCCAGCCTACTGAGTACTGAGGTTGCAGGTGTGTATCAGCACACCCGGTATTTTTTACAGATGAAAGCATAAATAGGCAAGAAGGAAATCCATGTTTCACTCAAGGTCCATCTTGACCTACCAATCCTTTCGGAATGAATTCCAACAGTTCTGAAGCAAGGATACATTTCCTAGGTTCCCGGTCTGTGCAGTTATACCTAGAGCACTGCTTTAGCCTAATAGCCTCCTCCTGTAGGAGCATTCCGCAGGATTGTCTTAAATGTCTGCAAAAGCTCACACATTTACATACTTAGTCCCCAGCTGGTGGCACTGTTTGGGAAGGTTTTAGAACCTACAGGGTGTGGTGTGGTACCTTGATGGAGGATGTGGAACCCTGGGGTCTTGTCTTGAGGGTTTAGGGCCAGCTGGTCTCTCCCTGTTTCCTAAGTATTAATGCAGTATAACCAGCCAGCCTCCTGTTGTAGCTGCCATCCCTGCCCTGCCACGTCTTCCTGATGATGACATATTATATTTCTCTAGAACTGTAAAGCAACGCAAACCATCTCTCATTATGTCATTTCTGTCGAGTGTTGAGTGACAAAACCTTTTTTGTGAAGACATAACACATACATCTACTCACCCCAGGTAGAGAACCCACAACAGACCAGAGTATGGGTATCATCAAAGTCCAACTTTGTGAACCACTTAGTTTTATTGGGGTTACTCACGGAAAAGTAGGCAACAGTTACTTATAGGAGCAGAAATAACTCAAAGGCAACCATATCCCCAAGGCTCACCCCAGCATCAATAACCACTCATAAAAGTTGGTAAGCTGGAGCACACTGAACTGCCAGCACCAGCTGAACAGGTTGGAGAGTGTCCTTTCCATGTGCCTCAGTTGATCTAAACCTCTTCCAGACAGTTGGTCAGGTCTCAGTCTTCTTTGCAACTTGGTTTATCTAAAGGTCTTTTTCAGTTCAGCTTTTCTGGAACTCATTTACAGCTCTGTTCCTATAGCATACTCTGGCAGGAAAGGGCCTAGTAAATTTGGTCTGTTTCAGGGACTTCCTGAAGCTATTATGAGTTGTTTATCTTTCTGCTTAAGGAGCTCCCATACAGGATAGAATGTTTCGATCTTGGAGGTATTCTCTAGTACAAGAAGGAGAAGGTGGCTAAGGTACACAGTCTCTCTGACTGAGGGTAGTGATGACACAGGGCCAGTAGGCTGCCCACCCAAGAAGCACATTCCTAAAGACAGCAGCCATTTTACACTGGGACCAAGTAGGCAGGACTCAGCCCCAACAACATCTAGGGTTCTTCACAAAATAAAGGAGCCCTGCTGTCACTGCCCTGGCTCAGGCTTTAGACTCCAGCCTGCATTCCCAGATCAGTGAACCCACCTCTATTCTGCCAGTGACAGTCACCATCCCCAAGACTTCCGGTACTGCTCTGTCCTGTGAGGAAGTTGGGTTCTGACAGAAAATGCGTGCTCGTGATGCTATGACAGATGGAAAATGCCACTGTCTTATTCAACTTTCCACTACTGTGGTAAAATGCCTGAGTAGATTAAAGGAGGAAAGATTTTCTTCCCACCCATGGTTTCATAGAGTATAGTTCAGGGTTCTTTGGCCCCATTACTGTGGGTTTGTGCAGAGGTATCAGGGTAGGGAGGATGGGCAGAGCACAGCTGCTCACACACACACACACACACACACACACACACACACACACACACACACACACAGAGAGAGAGAGAGAGAGAGAGAGAGAGAGAGAGAGAGAGAGAGAGAGAGAGAGAGAAGAAATTTAAGTCTCCAACAACCTAATTTCTCCCTACCAGGCCTTCCTTTCTAAAGGTTCTAACATCCCCTAATAGTGCCAGTAGCTTTGGAGTAAGTATTTACACATGGTAAGGCAGAGATACTTCAGATGCAAAGTGCATAGCATTTTTCCTCCTCCTCCTCTTACTTTTCTCTCTCTTTCTCCCTCTCCACTCCCTCCCCCTTTCTCTTGCTCCCCCCTCACTCACTCACTCTCCTTTGTTCTCTCTCTCTCCCTTGCTTTCCCAGTTTTAACATGTGTAGACTCACCTGGAGTCTGGTTACACAGACAGACTTCTGGTCCCCGCCCACATAAGTGCTGGGATCTAAGGGGTGCTGGGTTTGTAAATAAACACAGTGGGCTATTTGGAGAATCCTAAGAAGCAGTGAAGGTGAGGCTGATTCTGAATGGGCTCAGTGCTGCTGCCATGCTGTCCTGCCCTCCCCGAGGGAGGCTCGGTAGGCTCAGGAGGACAAGGTCAAGGCCAGGCGTCGCCAGCACTGAGCAGAGCTGTGCTTCCAGGCTGAGTGACCTTGAACAGTGACTTAAACATCTTCACCGTCATTTCATCCATAAGACCTTCACAACTTTCCTCTCTTAGGACTATGCAGATGGACAGACCCGTGCCAGACACACAGCTCCTTCATTGTGCTTTTAAAAGACAAATACCCAGATGGGGACATGACTTGGAAGATAAAGTTCTTGCCTTGCAAGAATAAGGACCTGAATTTCAACCTCAAAACCCATATAAAAAAAAGCCAGGCATGATGGTATGTGCTTGCAAGCCCAGCTCCGGGCCAATAAGCTACTCAGCAAAACAAAACATAACAAAACCAAAATAAAACAAAACACCCACAAACAAAACAAAACAAATACACACACCAAACAAGAAGTATGAGGAAGAGGAGGAGGAGGAACAGGAGCAACAAGGAGAGTGTCTAGAGAGAAGGCTCAGCCAGTTAAAGAGCATTTGCTATTCTTCCAGAATATGGAGTTCTGTTCCCAGCATTCAAACTGGGTGATTCACAACTATTTCCAGCTCCAAGGGATCCAGTGCTCACTCCTGCCTTCTACAGGTACCCACACTGTGTGGCAGACACTTTTACAGAGATCCCTTACATACATGGGTAAAAATAAGCTTTTAAAGCAGTAAGCATTCTGAGAACCAAACCTAAGGTTATATTCTGACCTAATATGAATGCATATGTGCCCACACATAAAAATGTAGCCACACAGAGACCACACACACACACACACACACACACACACACACACACACACACACACACCCCACAGTGGGATTTTTGAAGGATTAACAGCCTATCCACCATGACAGGAGCAGACTGAAGGAAGGGTGGTTATATGCCAATATGCCCTGGTGGGGTGAGAGGGGAGCAGGGCAGAGAGTACAGGAAACAGGGCAGAGCCTTGCACTGAGCCTCCATCTTTTTTTCTGACCAAGGCACAAGTTAGCCAATGGACAAAGAGCTCAGCTCGCTTCTCCAGGAAGCAGAGAGGCTTCTGCAGATGCCCAGGAGGTGGAGCAGGCTTCAGATGAAAGGAAGAGGCAGGAAGGGCAGAGAGAGCTTTCAAGGCTCTGATGGGCTTGTTTAACTGGGGCCTGGAAGGAAAAGGCTAGGACTCCTTGTGCTCTCCTCCAGCCCCAGGAGGACACTGGTATCGAAGGTGGCGGAGAGGGAGGATGGGGAGGACAGGAAGCCAGTGTGGGGTGAGAATCAGGTCCCTGCCATGGGTGCTGTCACTAGCTGACCAGAAGAGGAGGTTCACCTTAAATTTGGCAAGGGATAGAGCCTTCACCATGCCTTCCCCCTATACCCTCACCTCACTGCCCCACCACAGCTGCCTGGCAGGGTGCACTTCCAATGCCTCTGCACTAAAAACAGAGAGGTCATATTTCTGTGATATATAGTGTGGGGATTGCAGGTCCTTGATCTGGGGGCTGTACTGGGGAGAGGGATGGATGTTGGAACTGATGCCAAGGATAACTCCAGCATGAGAAATTGGGAGAAAGAACCATGTGTGTCTCATCCTTGGAACAAGCTTTATACTCGAGATGGAGGCGGGCCAACCGGAGTTACATTTAAAAATGCACAAGGATATTTCCATGTGGGAGAAGCAAAGAATGTTCAGCTCCTGGCCCTGAACACCCTTCTCAGCCTGAGGACCCTCGATGTTTTCTGCACTGCTCACTTAATGGGGGTGATGGCATTTCAAGGCCAATGCTGCACATAAAACCTGCCAGGCGCTGCTGTCAAGCAGGATGCAGATGCAAGGAGAATTCCCATTCAGAACACAGCTGTGTATGGATCAGCGGCCAGGGTGGCTCGCTTCCCATGGCGTCGGGCTGTTTACAGCACCGACAGTGCGGGCTCTCGGCTTTGTATCTTTTGAACAATTACAAGAAGGAAATATGGAGAAGGGCTGTCACTTGGAAAAGTAAATGCTAAGTAGATGCTGGGAGATGCTGCCTCTGTGTTTCCCTGTGGGCTAAAATCATCCATTAATTTTCAGAACTACCAGCAACTCTGAGTGTTTCCCCTAGGGACACACACAAACTGTGATTTGTGGGAGGCAAGTCCCATTCATCCCTGGGGTGATGCTGGTCTCTGTGAGTCACTGTGCCTCATTTAGAGGGTTTTTTTTTTCTTAATGTCTGTGCATAATGTGATATGTGTGCAAGTGTGTTGTGGGTGTGTGTATACATATGAAAGCCAGTGGTTTGTCTCAGGTGTATTTTTTTTTAATGGCACTCCATATTATATGTTAACACAAGATCTCTCACTTGAACTCAGAGGCTACTGCTTAGGATAATGTAGCTAGCCTCGTAGAGCATTCAGCATTTATGTAGGCCCTGGGGAGCTACACTATACTTCTCAGGCACAGCCAGCACGTTACCCACTGAACCATCTTCTCAGGCACCCAGTTAGTATTCAATTGTCAATACTTCTTTTGGAGATACTTTTTCTTTTAAGCCTGGACCATTCTTATCAAGCTTATTTCAAATTTTATAATAGCCTGTGAATTTACTTTGCTGATGTGAACACATTTATTATACACAACACATGGCCATTCAATGGCCACTCTCAATAACAAATTCCACCTTGGTTCCGCTTTCTTATAATAGGTAAATAATTGTTCAGTATGAGACCCTCTTACTGCGTGAGCAGTTTTTCAAGCCTTATGGTGATTGTCTTTTGTAATCACCCTTCTGAGCACCTACTAAGTGTTGCCATGGCGCTGGGTGATGGATCATTTAGAAGGTATACCTACTAAGCGCTGATGTGTGGTAGCTGATTCAGTGGATGTCAGTTATGCCTCCTAGCTCGGCTCACTGCAGGGCCCTAGAGAACTGAGTGGAGGTGATACTTGGGAACTGGGGGTACATTAGAGTTACTGTGTCCTCGGAGGAGCAAGTGTGATGTCATTGCTGGGAATCTGGGGCTTCAAATATGCACTCCTGGCTGCCAAGGGAACATACCAGGCCAGGAATTTATATGGCAGCCCTGGTGGATACTTTTCAGGGAAGCTAAGTTTCCTGCTGGGTGCTGCAACCCCTGAACTTTGAGCCCTTATTACAGACATGGAGTCCATCACAGTGCTGAATCTATAGCTGCAGCTCATAGGTCGCACCCTTTGACCCCGGCTGCCTGGTCCATGAGGATAAGAAGGTACCAGGTGAGCAGCTCACACACTCACATTGGTACTGGTTGTTCCGATGATTTGTCCCTGAGACAGACTCCCTTTCCTGTTGGGGGGCATCATTTGGAAATCCCTTTACATTATGAGATTCCCAGGACACAGGAAAGCCACTTGTCTCCTCCAGGAGGGTTCCTTCCATTCAGGGAAAGGTAAGGACTTGATAGGGACACAATTCTTTCCCATGATGCAAGATCTGAGGAAACAGAGCTTACTGCCATCTTCTGGCATTGTTTCATCACTGACTACTCACCCCAGGCCTTGGTCCTGATGGTGTGAGTACCACATACAGTTCCTTGCTTTCAGGTGACCATTTAGAGTTATGTACCTCCAGCATCTACAGGGATGGAGACGCTTTGACATAATTCTCAGGTCCCTTCCAGGCAGTAGAAGACATACCCTGGGTCAGTAAGGCACAAGGTTACTATCAGAGATGGAATATGTGGTTGTAGGTAGTGCCAGAGCTTCTGGGGTGTATACTGGCTCCGGACTGCCCCATCTGTTCTAGGATGCCTTCCTCCCTGTTAAACTCTGACTGTGTGTGTGCATGCACCTAGTTATTGGCACAACAGAGATTCATTCTGGGTTTTTAGAGACCTCCAACATAAAGTCCACAGTACCTGGACTATGTAGCTTCTACAAATCCTTCAACATGCTCCAAATTCCTTGAGAGATGGGACCTCAAGTCACAGCCTTTCATCTTTGTGCACATACCATCTTCCAGCTTCCATGTTAATGAAGGTTAAATATAAATTCTGTACATTTTAATAAAGTTTAAATATAAATGTTGCCATAGCTTTTCCTTGCCAATTTTATTGAAACAGCATTCAATAATGCTGCTGAGATAGAGCATGATATTTAAAATATTATCTAAAATGAATGAACAGAACACTCTAGGAAACACAGGTGCAGCAGACTTTAGGGCTCTGTCCACAGTACTGTCAGGTTCTACGACTAAGGGGACAGTACTAGATGTTTGCTTGACTTCGTTAGAGTGCTCAGTGTGCTGTGTGCTCTCAGACTGTTCACTCTCAGAGCTGTGAACAGATCTGAAGGCATACCCTGGGTCAGTAAGGCACAGGGTTATTATCAAACAGAGATGGAGTGTGTGGTTGTGGGTAGTGCCAGAGCTTCTGGGGTGCACCCAGGCTCCCCAGTGACCCATCTGTACACCTAAAAAAGGCCACACACCCATCTCTGCTGCCAGTGGGGCTATTAGCATCCACTGCAGTGAGAATGTAAAGTTCCACAGCCACTTTGGGAAGTAAGCTGTCAGTTTCCTAACACTATATATGTAATCTGTTTGTTCTCTGCCTTGGTATTTCCCCAAGAGATAAGAACACCCCCTTGTGTATTCAAAGACCGGTGCACAAATGTTCAGAGCAGCACTACCTGTAATAGTAAAATGAAATCTGGAAGCAAATCTGTAAAGACAAATCGATGAGGACCAGCTGATTAGCGTGAAGCCATGGTGATACCACTTTTGAGCATACCTTGTGACAGACATAAGGTAAAAATGATCAGCCATGAAGCTGGATCAAGTTTATTTCAAGATGCCACCTGTGTAATTAATTTTTTTCTTTTAAATTAAGGTCTCATGTAGCCAAGACTGCCCTCCAACCCACTATGCACCCAAGAAGAATTTGAACTTCTGATCATTCCTCCTCCACCTCCCAAGGGTTCATATAACACTCTTAAGCGTATGAGATACTAGCAATTGAACCCAGGGCTTCATGCATGCTTTTCAAGATCGCTACCAACTCAACCATAGCACCAGGACTAGTTTTATTCTGATTTTTAAGTTATAATATCTAACACATTGAGGAGGAAAAACCACAGCATTCTCATATATACCCTTGACATTAGTGTTAAGTGTTTGAGCTCATCTGAAGTACAACTGGTGAAGAGCATCCAAAAACCTACCCCTGTAACCTTGGGTCATCTCAGAATCTCATGACCCCTTGGGCAGGGTCATGTTTGCCCAAGACAGGCTTGCATGTGTGGGCTCTGAAATATTCAAAATGTTATTCAAAATAGTGAAAAAATTTAAAAGCTACTTAGTACAACATTAAGAAATTTATCAAATCATTTTGAGCCATGCATTCTCTCTGTGTGTGTCTCTGTTTCCCTTTCTGGATTAGGGTCTCATTCTACAGCTGAGTGTAGCCCTAAATTCTTGATCCCATCTCAGCTCCCCCAGCTCTGACATGAGTCAGGGCTCAGTGAGAAGATCAGGGCTTGGAGTTTAAGTATTCAGGATCACATGCAGACTACATTTCCCCCTACCGTTCCAATGACCTAGTAGCAAACAGCCAATCTGTGAGATACAGTGGCAGAAGGGCCAAACCATATCCTCATTTAAAGGGCTGGTTGGCATTTGTTCTCCAAAGCTCATAGTCCAGAGCACTTGTACCTATGCCTCCATATCCATCCTTGGCCCTCCCCAAATTCCAGGATAGGCTGCAGCACATCCCATTCCTTTCATTCTGTCAAGTGCGTGTACAGACCTCTTCATTAGTGTCTGGGTTTCCTTTCGTAGGAAGAAAACTTGCCAGTGGCCACTGCCTAGCATTCTGGGAGCTGGGAGCCTCCCTTGCTTCCTCTGTCCCTGTGACCAGAAGCTGCCTCCCCCCCCCCCACACACGTGTACCCCAGCAGGTCACTGAGTCAGAGAGCAGTGAGCAGAGCTGATCTTTCCTTGGGAGTTTTGATCACATGCTGGAGGGAACTTGGCCTGGGTGGATGTTTTCCTGCTCTGTGCAGTAACTGTTGCCATAGCAGAAAGTGTAAGGCATACTCTAAAAGACTGTCAAAGAACAGCAGGGATGACCATTGGCAGAGAGCCTGATGGTATGCTGAAATCCTGGTGGTTGCCTTGTCTAGAACATGGTCTGCTGAGCCATAGGCCCTGTTTCTACCAGTTCCTTCAGCCGATGTACTTCTTGGTTGACCCCAGAACCATTGGTTCACATCTCTTCATGCCTCCCATTTCTTAGTCTCTTCTTCTTCCTCTTCCTACCCTCCTCCCACCCCTCTTCCTACCTCCTCCTACCCCTCTTCCTCTTCCCACTCTTCCTCCCACCACTCCTCTTCTTCCTACCCTCTTCCCACCCTCCTTCCACTCCTCCTCCTCTTCCCACCCTCCTCCCACTCCTCCTCCTCTTCCCACTCTTCCTCCCACCCCTCCTCCTCTTTACCCTCTTCCTCTGCTTCCTTTTTTTCCTCCTTTTCCTCCTACCTATTGTTTTGAGACAGAGTCACTGTGGCCTCAAACTCATCATCCTCCTGCCTTGGTTTCCCAAGTGCCATGGGGTTCTACCTGCTACCTGATATCAACTGTCCTTTCATAGTTACTGCAAGGCTGGCTGTTGGCTTCTTATGAATAAAATCAGCCCTTCTTTCCAGTACCCTAATTAAAAGTAGGTAACAAGCTCTTGGAGAGCTAAGGCATGCTGGAGTCACTGCACCAATTACTGTGATTTCTCCTACTGTCTCCTCCACTGCCTGACAAGCTGAAGTCACTGACAGCAAACGATTATACCTGAAGATCCAGATACTTGCTCCATGCAGGTGGGGTGGGACAACGTGTGACTTTGACAAAGTCCACTGTCTATCTAGATAAAGAGCTAGCCAGGTCACCCAAGCAGCAAACTGCTAGCATGTGCAGGCGACCTTGGTGCACTCTACCTCCACATCAGACCAGGTTGATTTAGGGACCAGTTGGTGGCAGTACCAGCCAAAAGGAACATATGCAAAATGAATTAGGTGGTTAGTCTGCTCCGAAGACATCCAGGTCCCTCCCAAGTTGGATCAGTGGCCAGAGGAGGTAGCCAAGCAATTCTGAGATAAGGAGTGGGCAGCCAGCTCCCACTAGTAAGCCAGCCGCTCCCTTCTTCAGCAGCTGTGGCTGCCATGTGGCTATTTGTGTCTGTGCCAGGCTTGAGCAGGTTGCAAAGTGGGTCCTGGATAATGTGACTCCAAGGACACTTTCCTGCAGTGACCTCATACTCTCCTTGTGCTCAGGCTCCTTCCATATGGTGCTGTCAGTCTCTCTCTCTCTCTCTCTCTCTCTCTCTCTCTCTCTCTCTCTCTCTCTCTCTCTCTCTCTCTCTCAGAAACACACACACACACATGCACACACACACAACCTTCATATTCATACATGTGTGCAGGCTCTTGGGTTTCATCGTGTGCTGCCATTATGCAGGCTCTATGTGGCCGCTTGCCCATGGAAAGAAGCATTACCTGGCTGCCCCACACGGGACCGAATAGAAATGGCTTTTCATTCCATCCTGACCTTCTCTGGGGAGCCGCAGGGCCTGTGGCTGGCCTGCTCATGTTAGCTAGTTTATCTTCTCTGCTTGGGCAGGCTGGGACAGGAGCCAGGCTGACCCCTTCTGCAAGCAGCCAGACGGCAGGAGTGAGCATTACTCCTCTGCAAGAAGATTCCAAGAAATGGTGCAGCTGGTGTCATTAGCATCCCGGGGCAGAGCTGGCATCCTATCTCTCCTTCCTCCCAGGGTCTGTCCTTAATGGCAGTGAAAAGGAAGAAATGTGTTCATCAAGACACCCAGGGAAAGAAGGCTTGGGAGGAGTGCCCAGCAAGGGCAGTCCCCGGGAAGCTTAGGGGTAAACATGATAAGGTGTGAGCTGGTCTCACTTCCTCAAAATGAACTGGCCCAAGTAAAAGTTCCTGTCCTAATTCATAGTCAAGAAACGCCTCCTGCCCCACTCCCTTTTCTGTCTTGTCTTCATCCCCAGGGGCCTCCTCTCTTTTCTTCATCTGCTGATAGCCCAGGCACTCTGATAAATGATGCCTCACCCTGGGCTTGCTTCTACACTTTAGTGTTAAGTGGACTAATAAGATTATGGGAAGAAAGCTATGGACACCAATTGTTCTATTTCATACAAAGGAATGTCTTATGTACACTCCTGCATAGAGCATACCCCACACTGGTGATAAAGGACTTCTGGGTCCCACTGTGGGAAGTCAAGGGCACCCACATCCTCATTATGGGCCAGGGTTTGCCATATTCCTTCTCTGAGTATATTTCTGCTTTGTATCCCAGAATAGGCCCAGCAGACTCCACAGCTGCTAAATGCTCACGTTCATGCTCACCTTCATAGGTCCTTGCGTGTGGTCAGTGTCTTCCATTCACTTCGAATAGCATGACAGAAAGACCATACCCTCCTGATTTCTTCATCAGACCTCTCTCAGTTCCATGGCCTGTCAGGTGGAGGAAGACTGGAGGTTTCATGGTGGGCACAGCCTGTTGTGATGTCCTTGCTTGGAGTTTGGCACCTATTGTCATTTGACTTGTCTTTAATTGTTCTAATTGTGGATTGGAGAAGACAAGCAGGTCAGTCATTGTCAATATCTGTGAGTTCATTATCTCGGCCACCCCGCACATGTGCCTTGCCCATTCCTGGAGCGGGTGCCTGTGAGCCTGGGCTCTTGGCTAGAGGCCTCAGGCCTTGAGTCCATGAGATAGAAGCCACAGATATACAACACTTCTGTCCACAGGACTCCCTAAGCAATGGCTCCAGCCATTGCCACTGTTTTGTACTGAAAAAGCTTCATTCTGTTTAAGAACACAAGCAACTCTATCTGACGACAGTCACTGCAAGTCAAGTAAACTTCAAGACCTTGATGGTTGCAGGACTTGAACTGCAGAAGACCTGGGTGGGGGTAAGCCCCATCCCGACACTGTTGAGCTTGCCCTAGCCTGAAGCCCTAGGTTTTGTTCCACTGGGCCTATCCTGGCACATAGAGCAGAAGGATACTCAGCAGAGGTAAAGCCTGGTGAGAGTGTCTGCACCAAGGTCCCCACGTGCAGTGACAGTATAGTAGTAATGTTTTGGAGCCTGGGCTGTCGGAAGTGCACGTGTGGCCTCTAACTTCACACTCTCTCACTGCAGGCTAAGGCCCTGCGAGTTAAAGGATGCACTCAGCAGTTGCCAGAGCTATGCTCTCTACCTCGAAACCCGACGGTGGGAGACAGAAAGGGTGGAACGTGACGAGGCTGGATGATGACGGTTTCCCCATCTTCTTCTAGCCTCACGTCTTCTCAGGACTAAAGGCAGCACAGAACGTGGGTGCGTCACTCTGAGGCTCTTTGAAAGTAGCTAATAGGGAAGAGTGGGCATCCCTGAATAGAGAGCATTGCAAACATGCCAAAGGCTTCACATGGAGACTGCCTACTCCAGTGATGGAAGTCTGTAGACAGTGAGCCCAGGCTACCAGAGCATCCAGATGCACTTGCTTCTGTAAGCAGTGGGTGCACATCACAGCATCATTAGGTAATGAGTGTTTCAGCTGATGAGGGGAGCAGGAAACAACCTCTCAGCTGTGACACTGTGGATGATGAGCAACATCCCATTTTCCTTTGTATTAGTGGCCCCCAACGTAACTTCTTTCAAGCCTGAGCCAGGGAAGAAGGTTTGGTGAGTCAAGTGCTCACAAAATGGGGCTATCCAGCTGCTATCACAGGGGCAGGACTCTGGAAGAAGCCCTGGGCTTCCTGATGGTGCTTGAACATCATTCAGTGGATTTGAGGCTGTGGCTAAGGCACTTTAGGCAGCATGGTTCTCAAAAGTCATATTACCTTGCGAACTTCTTATGTGCACATGCATATATATATATATATATATGTGTGTGTGTGTGTGTGTGTGTGTGTGTGTGTGTGTGTGTGTGTGTGTGTGTGTGTGAAGCTCCCTGCCTGCTGGCTAAGTTTCACAGTACCAGAAGGTACTATACAGGGAGACAAATCAGCAACAGTCTAACTTGCAAATTACAATAATGAAGTATTCTATCAAGAAATACCTGTAGATGCAGTAGGAACATGAACATTGAGGGGGGCAATAACCAACTGCTTTCTGATTGACTCTAATTTCTAATTTCTCAGGCCTTATCTGAGAAATTTCTTTGTGCAGTGTGTGACAAAGTTCACACAGAAACTCACAACTAATCAGAGTGCAGAGAATGAGTGTCGGAGGAGCGCTAAGCCTCTAAAGGGGTACCCACATCACACCCCGCCCGAAGAGCAGAGGCTGTCTTGGAAGAGGAAAAAGAAGGGCTGTAGGAGACAGAATGCAGGGAGGAGCAGGATGAAACAGTGTCTTCTGGATGAAGCAGGGCTGTTAGACTCATGAGCTCGTAGCAAATGTGGTTGCCTGCACAAGACCTGCCACAGATAAAGCAGGAGACAAAGAAGGTTCATGAAGCTGAATAAACACCAAGAAGAAAAGGAGCCATTAGCATGGCCTTGGATGGAGCAATGAAGAGTTATCGTGGGGGAACACTGAGCTGTCTGCACCCCAGAACTCACTGTTGAATACACTCACAAAATGTTCATCTATGACTTAAATATGAGGACATTTTGAAAGTTTTTTTTTTTTTTTAAATCATTCCATCCTTCATCTATTTGTAGCCTAGAAAAACAAAAAGCAAGTCACTGCTTGCTGACAAGCTCTTGTAAGGGGATGTAGAGGGATCCATCCATTCAGTTTCAGATGCTGGCAGATTGGAGCAACCCAAGAAGGAGGCTTCCTCGGTAAACTAGCGAGTCCTGTGATCATCTGCCTGCAGGTTTCTGTTTTCAGTGTGGCAATCACCAGGTGGGTAGAGCCACATAGTGAAGTTGTACTCAGCAGCCTGCTTTCTGGAAAGATCTGACCTAGAGATATCTTGTAGGTGTAATCATGGCTGGTAGATATAGTCATGGGCTAAAAGAAGAGTAATAAATGCTGGCAAACACAACCATGTTCAGCAGAGAATTGTGGGAGGGCAGTACTTGGGTCTTAGACCAGGCTTCAATATGGCGAGTTGCTTGGTCCTAGTCTGGCTGTTTGCCGTGCTACTTGGTGCCCTTCTTGGATGTCCTCTTCCAACCTTTAAAGAGATTTAGGCCGAGAGTTTAGCTACTTCTTGAGTTTCCTCCTCCCCAGAAGACCCCACCTTTTAAAGATATTGTAATGGGTGGAAGAAAAATAGTCTTCAGCCAGAGGAGCTGTTGGAAGTTTTATCAGAAAGCAGAGTTCTGTTTGAACTTTCTATACCTGTCCAAATAGGCCACCTCCTGTTGCCCTTAGGACACGCCGTCTTTCATATACAGAGCAGCTATGGCCAGCATCTCTCTCCTGCATGGCAGGAGACTGCAGACTGAGGTGCCATCATGCATTTTCAGGCATTACCAGTGTTAGAGAACCAAACAGTAAATGTCCCCCTATCCTTGCATGTTTGGAGAAGAGAGAGTGGGACCCTCTAGAAAGTAAGGAGTTGGATTTGTAGGGTTAAGGGTCCCCAGTGTGCCCCTCACATGGGCTGGTACTGCAGGAAGCAGGAAGGCTCTGGGGTAGGAATGAGATGCCCACCCCCCAAAGCTGCCCACAGGACTTACATCTCTGGGTTGCCCTAGGTCCTTGTCTTCATCTACAAAATGGGTCAAGCAAGTCCTTGGAAATCTGGCTCACAGAATGCTAGTGAGGCTGGGGTAGTGCGTGTGAACACGTTGGTGTGTGCCAAGGTGTGAGCATGGTTCAGCCGTGGGCGGAGCCACTCCTATTGTAAACCTAGAGCCTTTGCGCAGAGTTCACTCTTCTTCTCACACCAATCACAGAAGAGCTAGAGGTGAGAGGAATTAAGTCCCAAAGGGAACAGAGAGGGGATGGGTTATGAACATTGGAAACAAAGGCAAGACATCTTATAGTCCCGGGAAGGTGCTGAATGCTGCCCTCTCTGGTCCACGGACACAAACTGCCCAGGCTGCACACATGCTAGTGTTACCTTCCCAGATGGGATGTCCTACTCATTGGTCCCCCTCCCTTTCATGACTGGTGCTCTGTTATCTCCCTCCTCTCTATGGATGTGTCTTGCCTGTCTTGGCTGAGAGCAGCTTTAAGCACACGCGCACAGTGCACACACACTGACCTTGTTCATTTAGGGCTCCCCCTCCCCCACGCTCCTTAAAGCTCGAATTGTTGCTGCGAGGAGTAGCATCCATTCACAGGCCAGCCTTCCCTGCAGTAGACTGTGTTTCCCTCCCACGCTCTGCTTTTTAATTTCAGAGCCCCAGGCGATCTGTGTGGGGTGACAAGTGGCGGTGGCTTCCCTGATGTTGGTATTCTGAGGTCCCAATGTGGTTGCAGCCAGAAGCCCAGGGATGAAGGATGGCATTAAAAATAAGAGAGATTAAAAATATGTGCCCTCCCAAGTCAGCAGAGCAGAGCTAACAGCCCCACATAAAGAAGCTATGAGCAGGATGAGCTGGCGACTGGGAAGCAGAGGGGGGCTCACTGTGGCCATCAATCCTCTCCCTCCACCAGTAGAAAGCTGGGGCTAAGGGAGGCAGGGCAGAGAGGGCGACTAGCATTGGGAGGAGTGAGGCACCCCTCAGGGATGGAGACAGCGAAGGAAGGAGGGAGGGAGGGAGGGAGGGAGGGAGGGAGGGAGGGAGGGAGGGAGGGAGGGAGAGAGAAGAGAAGAGTACCTCCAAGAGGCAGAGGAAGGGGTGGCCAGGTGAGTGTAGACTTAGCCAACAGAGAATGGACCTGTTTACTTCTTTCTTATATAACCTGAAATGGCAGGTTTCAGCCCATGCATTTATCTTTTAAGATTGCATTTTGCCATAAATCAAGATTTCACGGCAGGCAGGCTATCTCCCTGCCATGCCTACAGATCCTAGAACACCTTTCCTCTCCCCCTAACTCATCTCTCGATCTTCCTCACCTTCTGAGACATCCCTGTCACATCCTGAGTCCGTGGGTCACCCCCGGCAGCTCCCTCCCCTCTTGATCCCGCTAGAAATAGTAATTTCTCAAAAGACGAGTTGCTCATGTAGGGGTCAAAGCCTGTCTTCTATTGTTCTAGTTGCTCTCTGCTGCCTTGACCGAAAGCAACTCAGGGGAGGAAAGGATTCATTCTGCTCACACTTCCGGGTCACAGTCCATCACTGTAGGAAGTCAGAGCAGGAACGCAAGCGGGGGGGGGGGGGGGGGGGGAGAGTGTAGGTGTGTGTGTGTGGCTTGAAGCAGCAATCAGTGGAAGAACACAGCTAGTTTTCTTATCCAGCCCAGGGCCACCCTCCCAGGGAGTGCAATAATGCCACTCAATGGGCTTGGCCCTCTCATTTGTCAATGAATAATCAAGACGACCCCCTTTCCCCCAGACATGCCGACAGGTCAGTTTGATGCAGGAAATTCCTCAGTTGAAGCTCTTCCTTCAGGTGAATCTAGGTTCTGTGAAGTTGAAAATTAAAGCTTACAAAGGACATCTACTCGGCACACATGTACTAAGCAGGTGATATAAACCCTGAGTCTGTGTGCTGGCGCGTATGAGTATGTGTGTACTTGAGAAGGGAACGTTAGGAATGCATATTTAGTACTCTGTCGTTTTTCAGTCTAACGAGGTGACAGGGCTCTGAGGATCTGCTGTTTATGGCAGGAATTGCTGGTGTCCAGGACACATGTCAACCCCTGGTGAGGGGCTGTAGAGGCAGTTTCCCTTGCTGTCAAAGCAGTGTCATAAGGGAGGTGTAGGGTGTCTCTAGGCTGTGGAACCCCAGGAGACTCTTTCCTCTGTATCATTCCTCCATTCCTGAGGATTGATTGCTAATCACATTTATTCATTCATTGGAAATTCCAGAAGATCATTAAAATATCAACATCTCTGTTTTCTTATTCTCAGTGGGATTTTTAGACTTTTCAGGCAAGGAGTTTGGGTTAAAATCATATATGAATGATAGAACTCTGAGGGGTCCTGCTGGATGGACCCCTGAGTCTTCTTGAACAAGAGAGGTCTGCTATGCTGTGCTGTCACACACCCCAGTCCTTCTCCCATAACCCTGCCAGGAAGGCAGTGAAACACACACACACACACACATGCACACGCACATACGCACACAATATGGACACTCCTATACCCCCTTAGCTGGCCTCCACACCTATGCCACAATCTTATGGTTCTTTGACTTTGTGCTGTTGGTGTCTTCTTGGCCAAGGCAAGTCTTAATAAGAGAAGATTAGCCGTGGGGGCATCTGTTTAGTGTTGACTGAGGATGGCTTTGAATTTGAACTCCAGCCCCATTTGCCTCCACATCCCCATCCTATGATTAAGAACATGTGGAACAGCACCTGACTTTAAAAAAAAAAATCATGGTGTGTATGTATATGTGTGCATATGTGTGTGTGTGTATATGTCTGTGTCTGTGTATGTCTCTGTATCTGTTTGTCTGTGTGTGTTTGTCTATGTGTGTATGTCTGAGTGTGTGTCTCTGCATGTGTGTGTCTCTGCATGTGTGTGTCTCTGCATGTGTTTGTGCATGTCTCTGCATATGTTTGCCTGTGTATGTGTGTGTCCGCGACTCTCTCTGTGTATCTATGTGTGTGTGTGTGTGTGTGTGTGTGTGTGTGTGTGTGTATGTGTGTGTGGTTGGCCATCTATGAGCACAGAGTGTTTACAGGGGTCGGTCAGCTTCAAGTCTTCACCTCTCACTTTGAGACAAGCTTTCCTAGTGCTCAGTGCTGCTTCAGGAGCCTGCTAAGATCCTCTTTCCTCTGCCTCTCATCTGTGATTGGACTGCTGGGATTGCTATCATTTTCATATCCAGCTCTACCTGAACTCAAGTCCTCACCTTTGCTTAGTCCAGACCTCACTCCCGGCTTTCATTTATCTTTTTTTTTAATCAAATAAAATAGGTGAGACAACAAACAAAGAACAAACGGAAGGCACCCCCCCCCCCCCAAATGCACATACTTGAGAGGTCTAATAACAAGTCTGAGAGGCAGGACTCAAATCCAGGTCTACGTGACTCCCAAGGTCATGCTGGCTGGCTTTGTGGCCACAGCCCCTGCAGAGGCAGACACTAGCAGGCAGGCTGTGCTCCTCTTAAGCACACTGCCTCAGACAGGGTGTGTGTCTGTGGGGGTGGGGGGTGGGCAATGGAGCTGGCTTTTGAGGGACAGTGTGCCTTCAGGATGGCGGCTTTGAGATTGAGCCTGTCGGCTTGTGGGGCTGAGAAAGCAAAGTCTGTGAAGGCAGCTACAGAAATGCCTCAGGCCCTTCTTCTAAGAAGAAAGGCCGTCCCTGTTGGTCTGGGCACAGTTCTCCTCCAGCTTAGCCCCAAATGGCCGCAGGCTGCTCATTCATTATCCTCACAGTGCCCTGCCCCAGTTGGTGGACCAGACAGCAGGAGAAGGAGGCTGACAGGGGGCAGCAGCTCAGACCCACCCT
Source organism: Mus musculus (assembly GCF_000001635.26). Taxonomy (NCBI): domain Eukaryota; kingdom Metazoa; phylum Chordata; class Mammalia; order Rodentia; family Muridae; genus Mus; species Mus musculus. Next base: position 29,357,215 of record NC_000078.6, read on the forward strand.
CCTCCTCCAAGGACAAAGAGCAGCGCCTCTTCCCTCTGCTGAAAGCCTCCTCCCTCTACAGGCTGAAGCCTGCGAAGGAAAGGCCGCCCAGCACCAGGCTTGCTGCTGCTCGGTACCTGCAATTTGCACAGAGGGAGTTCAGCTATTTCAGAGCAGAGGCACTAGAAATACCCGAGTAGAGGGGAACACGATGCCTCCTCCCACACCACCCTCAGAATCCAGGGTGGTACAGGGTGAACTTTCCATCAAGGTGACATTGATTTTTTTAAAAAAGATTAAAAAGAGAAAGAAAGAAAGAAAGAAAGAAAGAAAGAAAGAAAGAAAGAAAGAAAGAAAGAAAGAAAGAAAGAAAGAGAAAGAAAGAAAGCAGCACCAATATTTCTAAATGCTGGACAAAAGAACACAGAAACCAAAGGGCAAATGGACCTGCAAGCATCTAGCCTCTCCCACCATTAGGCAGCAACACCTTCCAGTCCGAGGCTCCCTAAGCTCCAATGCACAGGCAGCTCTGGGGCCCTACCAAGGTGTAGACTCTCCTCTATCCTTCTGAGAAAGGGGAGGGAGGCTGGAGTTCTGCATCAATCTCAAGTTTTCCAGAAACCCTGATGTTTGTCCCTTGAGCCACAATGGGTCACAAAGAAGTCACCTTCTTCAGGGCAGTTCCTCTCTGCCCAGCTGGGGTCAGCTGTCCTGTAATACTCCCCAGAGAGGAAGCTGTCTTCTCTGACTGAGATCCCAGCTGGGCAGTACTGACTGGTCTGACAGCTTGTGCTTGGATGTACTTCACCAGAAAGAGGTCTTCTCAGGAGAAGCACCACAGCATAGGAATTCCTGGGACTAGCGCCTTGGACACACCCCACCCTTCTCTTGGGAGCAAGCCTCCAGGGATCACTAAGGTAGGGGCACGGCCTGCTCCGTGAGTACTGTCCATCTATCTGTTTCTGTGGAGTGATTACTAGAGATAGCCCTGGATGCAGTTTCTTCTCCAGACAAGCCATTTGGCATTAGCACTTTGATTCTCTTCAGAGTTAATGAAGAGTCTAGGCAGATCACTGGGCCAGCCACAGTGCAGGGTCATGACTTTAGAGGATGAGGACACTGCTGACCCTGTGGCTGTAGCCCAGACACACAGGGCTTCTAATTATTTTTCTAATAAATTTCAGGAAGATGCGGCCCAGAGCCGGTTTGATAACGGCTGTCACCGTGAGTGTGTGTTTCCAGGAATCCCATGGGCACTGCAGTTCATCAGTAAAGGAAGTGTGCTGCCGTTTTTTATTTCCTTTCTGAAATATTTCTGTTTGGGGATCTTGAAAGAGGAGATGGAAGAAAATATTAGTTCCCGGTGAAATGTATATCTTCAGCATGTGATCCTGGTGCCTTGCGACCCCTGTGGCCTATCTCTTTCTGAAGTACTGGGCTGGAATCTATCAGGCTACATTCACATTTACACAGAGAGGGACTCAGATCTGAGTCCCTTACACACATGCATGGCAGCCTGCAGGCATGTGCAAAGCCTTGGCTGGGGCACCAGAGACTCAGACACTGGTCCCTTATATGTAAGTCGTGATTCACAGTTGAGGCGAATTCTTTCCTTGGGTCCTTATATATGGCTAGGCTGTGGAAATGTCACAGGGGCATATGTGATGCAAAGCAGAGCTCTGAGTTAGGGATGTGGCTCTTGCCAGCCCTCAACCTGCCCCTCCCCTGCTGGCTTCCTGCCTCACCTCTTTGAGGCATGCAGAGAATGACATCTACACCTGACATCAACTCATACTAAAAAATCAGGGTCTCTAAGTGGACATTACCGTACCTTATAAGCTCCAGGTCAAATGTAGGTGTTCACGTGTTATAATGGCACACAAAGTTCATTTCACCTCTAGAGGCAGAAGAACAGCTGCTATTCCCCTCATTTCTGTATAAAAATTCAGGGCCACATTAGTTATTAAGTGATTAGTGCAAACGTTAACTGCTGGAGGAGACCCAGCAAGGAGGCTCTGCAGGACCGCGTCTCTGTATCAGAGCTACAGAAGTGTCTGGGTCCAGTGTTCAGTCTGTGCCATCCTGACAACAGAGGGCCCATCTAAGAAGCTAATGTCCCAGTCTCTCATAGAAAGTGTGTCAATGGTATGTGAAGGGGAGCCCCTGGTTCTGATCCCAAATCTGCCTTTTTTATCCTCACTTCCATGTCTGCTATGGGGACATGGGTATAATAACTAGTTCCCCAGAGCCATCCCAGCACTAAAAGAATCAAAACTCCTTTCTCATCTTGGGGATACTAGCCCTAAGCCTCCATGTAGCTGTAGACCCTTCTGAACACACAAACATACAGGTAACCAGAGATGCACATTTTAGCAGTGTGGGTCAAGGTCTCATTTTCATATGTATCTTGATTCCAGATGGGGCTCAGTTTGGTGAAGATAAGAAAATAAGGTATCTTGAAACACCCAAGGGGCAGAGTCACTTCATTTTTCTAGAAGTAGGTATAGCCGACCAAGTGCCCAGTGCAGCAGGATAGAGCAACTGCCACTAGCAGGAAAGTCACTGTGTAACAAAGGCAGGTATAAACTAGTGGAGGGGACTGGGGCACTCTAACAAGTTGGCAGGGGAGTCTCCACTCCAGGACCTTCTGGGACATGAGCTAAGGCCAAGTGGATGGATTTAGTTAAAGTCTTAGAACAATGATGGCAGTCAGGTGTCCCTCCCCTTGGAACACTGGCTATTCCAATAGCAGATGCTCTCAGTCTTTCAAGGAATGAGGGCAGGTAAGTAGGAGAGGAGAGCCACCCAAACGTCCCTCAGTCTTGTCCCCTGCAACTGGGGCTTCCTAATTCTCTCCAATGTCAGGGGAAGGGCAGGGCATGGATATGTGAATCACTGGAGAGATGAATTTCTGAGCTGAGTGACTTGCAGCTAGTGAGGATGACTTCAGTTTTCTTGTATGCAGGGACCTGTGTAGACTACTCGTTTCGGGACCTCACCTTCTTAATTCATAGAATGGGGCTATTTTCTTTCTCTGGAACATATAACGTTTAGGACACAAGAGATACAGGGAGGAGGAGAACTCGAAAATTTGTGAAAAGACAAGGTATTGGATTTTAGATTGGCCTCTTACAGGAAGAGAGACGTGAAGTCTGAGGTACAGGAGGGAGAAGCAGGTTCCCAAAGAGACCATCTGGGGTCAGCAGAGGTCAGGACCTTCAAATCACTGGAAGGGGTTCAGTGTGCTGAGTTCATTCTACAGCAGAGCGAGGGATGTACCCATTCATGGGTGTACCAGGTAGTTTTCTGTCAGCTTGACACAAGCTAGAGTCAATTGGTAAGAGGGACCATCAACCAAGGAATTGCCTCCACTAGACGTAGTCCCATCAATAAAACTGTGGAATATTTTCTTGATTGGTGATTGAGAGAAAAGGGTTCAGCTAACTATGGGCAGTGCCTCCCATGAGCAGGCTGGATAGACTAACAAAGCAAGCTGATTAGGAAGCAGTACTCCTCTGTGGTTTCTGCTTCAGGCCCCTTTCTCCAAGTTTTTGCCTTGACTTCCTTCCCTGACTTTGCTCAGCGATGGACTATCCGCTGTTCGATGAAGTAAATCCTCTTCTCCCCAGGTTGCTTCTGTTGGAGTTTTATCACAGCAGCCGGAAACAAAGCAGAACAAGAAGACTCTCCTTGCCTCTCTCTGCAGGCCCTCCTCTCCTGAGCCTGGAGAGTATGCTTGGTAACTGCGTAAGTTAAGGCAGTCGACTGTGGAGCATGGGTCCTGCCAGCAGCAATTGCTGTTTTTATTTTAACTGGATCAGAAGTAGCTGACTATGTGTGTATGAATATGTGTAGGATCCTCCAAACCGGAAGCTTATATTTTTATGCCTCTTCATCCTCAAGTAGAAGGGGCTTCATGAAAACTCACCTACAACTTCTAAGGATGGGCTCTTTGTGTGCACATCTAAGAATTACTATAAAGCAATTGGTTAACATGTCCAGACCACGCTATTAAGTTGGTTAACATGTACAGATCATCTTAATTTTCAAAGATCATGGGCTAATGGGCAGATAAAGAGCACCCAAGCCTGCAGGAGGGGAATATAAGCCAACCCAAGGCATGGCCTATTTTGATGTGGTAAAGGAAGATGCTGTGTAGGAAGGAGCCCCAAGGGACACATGGAGGTGAGCAAATCGGGTCAGCACGGCCGGGGGTGGCCCTGGACCAAATGCCCGCCAGTAAGATAGAGGACTCTGACCTAATTTGGGGAGGACCTAGATTGAGGGCAACTTAGGACAAGAGGTTTGACTGAGGGATCTGTGCTATGAACCGAAGCAGAGCCACCCGTGCAGTCTGGAGTGGTAGGTAGCCCAGAGAGAGGACAGCAGGTCTGGCACTGTGAAGACAGTTACAGCTGTCCATGGCTGGACAGCCTCATTTAAAAGGGATTTATTAAGACAGGCTTCCGAGACTACAGTGCTTTTTACAGACTGCCAAGTTGGATATTATTGTTTATCTTAGGGTGTTTCCTCCTATGCTTACCAACCGACCAGTGAACTGGCATCTCTTTTACCCTACCTGTGGCAAATAGAAGGTACTTCAGCTTTAGCCATGGCATCGAAGTGTCATGGGTTCAAGTCCCCCACTTGTCTGCTAGTATGTATCAACTATGAAGTGACTATACATGCTACAATTTTCATACCTGATGTGCAAAGACAGTAGCCTCACATACTTAGAGGACATATTCATAACTATTGTACATTTATTAAAATAGCTAGAGAAAAAATAGATTTTAAAATGTACCAGAGAACTAAGGATGTACCTATGATACATAGCACATGGAGAAAAATTATTCCGGTGGTAAGATGGTGTGCTGGCTGGTTTTGTGTGTCAACTTGACACGAGCTGGAGTTATCACAGAGAAAGGAGCTTCAGGTGAGGAAATGCCTCCATGAGATCCAGCTGTAAGGCATTTTCTCAATTAGTGATCAAGCTGGGGATAGCCCATTGTGAGTGATGCCATCCCTGTGCTGGTAGTTTTGGGTTCTATGAGCAAGCAAGCTGAGCAAGGCAGAGGAAGCAAGCCAGTGACATCCCTCATGGCCTCTGCATCAGCTCCTGCTTCCTGCCCTATGTGAGTTCCTGTCCTGATCTCATTTGGTGATGAACAGCAACGTGGAAGTATAAGCTGAATAAACCCTTTCCTCCCCAACGTGCTTCTTGGTCATGATGCTTGTGCAGGAACAGAAACCCTGACTACGATAGATGATAATAACCTGAAAGAGAGTAATTATGGGAGGTGAATATGTGTGTGTGTGTGTGTGTGTGTGAGAGAGAGAGAGAGAGAGAGAGAGAGCCCACTAGTAGAAGGGCAGGTAAAGATGGGGCTCTTCAGGCATGGCTAAATTTCATCCCGGCAGACACCAGGTTTTGAAACACAATAGTGGTTTCTTGATTGAATGAACAAAGAAATCAATCAGTAGTTACCTCATGTGGGTTGGTCTATGGTGGGAGGCCATCCAAGGTATGACTCTGTAATTAGCTGAGTGTTAACATATAGTAGTGGCCGCATAATTCTCCTCATCGAGGTTCTGTGTCTCTCACCTTCCTAAAAAGTGGAAGCTTTTAGGGATAATCACAGTTGGGAAGATGTGCATACATTGACACCTTGTCTCACTAGCCACTCTTCACAATGTGAAAGGTCATCAACATACATGTTGTTCTGGTAAGCTTTAGCTGTCAGCTTTACACTGCCTTGAGTCAGCTAAGAAGGGAGCCTCAAATGAGAAATTGCCCAATCCAGATTGTTCTGAGGTCATGTTTGTGAGAGACTGTCTTGATTGTTAGCTGTAGGAGAAACAGATCCCTAGCATCATTCTCTGGGAAGGTGGTTCTGGGCTGTTTAAGAAAGCTAGATAAACATGAGCCCATAAACCATCCAGCAGTGTCTATCCAGCAGCTTTTGCTTCAAACTTTTGTTTGAGTGTCTGACCTGACTATCCTCAGGGATGGGCTATGGCCTGGACATGTAAGCCAATAAATTCTTCCTTCTCTAAGTTGCTTTTGGTCCAAGTGTTTTTGTCACAGTAACAGAAAGGCAACTAGAATGCTTATGTCCCTTTATGTGATTATTTATATATCCATTTATTTATCCATGCATTCAACCATCTAGCCAATGTTCACTGGATACCTACATATCTAAGCCTGCATCTTGGTTGTTGGGAGATGTGAACATCTTGGCTTTCTGCCATCCCCAAGATGCTGTACAGGAAATGTTAAAAAGCAGTTGCAACACACAGCCCTTGCTTAATAAAGAAGTGAATTTTCATGGCCCTCTCTCATGGTGGCAGTGACTTGGCTCCCCAATAATTCAAACATTGTTTAGCTGTAGTTTTATCTAGGTAGCATTAATTTTTATAATTGTTGCTCAATACTTTCAGGCTGAGAGGTGTTTATAACTCTGTTCTCCTTGTTTGAGGACTTTCACCAATTCTTAATTGCTGGCTGATGACTCTATCCTTCTCTCTCAGAGTGCTTCCTTGAAGGCACCTTTAGTTATAAAGCTTGAATTTTATCATGCAGGTTAATAATCTTTCTTCATTTCATTTTGGCACATTCCAGAAAATCATTTTTTTTTCAGCCATTATGGATCAAAACCGCTTGTGCTAATGTAAAATAAATGAGAAGAGTGGAGACAGAATGTGGTTGCAGGAGGCTCTCAATTTGTGGCATAATTGAGAGTGTGGAGAAAATGTATGCAGGTACCAGGATGGCACACATTTCAGCCACAATTTGTGTTTTAAATGCTCCGAGGCTCTGTGATCATGGGTGATGCTCCGAGCCTGCAGGGAGGGACAGTTTCTGTGATAGGGAAGATGGGAGCCGAGGGAGGGCCACGCTCAGCCTTCTTCTGCTAGCTTCTTGATACAGGGAAGGCCTGCTGAGACCCCAGGAAACAAGGAGAGGAGAGTGGTGCTGACTGAGGACCTAATCTAGTGCCACAGAACGGGTTTTCTGGGAAAGGACTTTTAGATCAAGGGACTATTTCAGGGTCAAAAAGCAGCTGTAGTGTGCATTAACACCCCACTCAACAGAGAAGCAACTTTCGGGTGGGGGGGGGAAGTGGCCTCACAGTCCTCTGTAGTGATGGCTGTCATTTTGAATTCCCACAGTATGAAAGTCAGGAGGCTGTAGTTTATCTAGGTAGCATTGACTAGCTGCTGCTCAGAGCTTCCAGGATAAGGGGTGTTTAAGAAGCTGTTCTCCATGAGGCATGAAATCAGAAAGATAGCCAGGGAGACTATCTGAGTTCAAGTGGTTCAGGATAAACCACAGCTCCATGGAGTTCTCCTAGTCCTCAGAATACTCTTTGTGGAAGTGAGAAAGCTGGGTCTTAGAGTCTCTGCAGTGAGCAGTTACTTATGAGCATGCCCCATCTTCTCGGGGTAGGAGGTAGGTCATATCATTGCTCTGTAGCCCAGGAAAATAGCTGGAGAAAGTCACAGGATGACCTTTAGCTAAAGCATTGCCATGCTAGATGATGGTATTGAACCTTTAATGGGGTATAGGAGAAGAGAATGGGTGTGCTTCCACCTAAAGTCCAACCTCTAAAGCGAGTGAGTGGTAGAGGAATCCTTGGCCCCACGTCCATGTCTGCTGGAAGGCCCTCCTTGGTGCTGCTTCAAAGCTGCATAGCTTGAAAGGGCTTTCTACTTTCCCATCTCTCCTTCAGTTTATTAGTTTATTAGTACATGCTCAGTGTGCTGATTTGGATGAGGAGGTATCCCCAGAGTCCTGGGTGCTCTTTGGGTAGGTTTAGGAGGTGTGGCTTTATTTGAGGTTGGACTTTGAGAGTTTAAAGACTCCCACCACATCCAGCTGGGTCTTTTGGCTTCTTGCCTACAGTTCAAGTTGTGAGCTCTCAGTTTGCTGCTCCAGCTGCTTCCACGCTGTGAAGGGCTCTTATTCCCTTGGAACCATAAGCCCAAATAAACCCTTCCTTCTATATATTGCCTTGGTCGATGTTTTATCATAGCAATAGAAGGTAACTAATCCACTCAACAACAGTTCTTCCTAGGTCAAGATGCCCTTTTGTATCTGCGGCCAAGATGGCTCCCCAGGTGCTCACCACAGCAGAGAGCTTCCTTCTAGTCCCTTGCATGCAGTAACCAGTCACATTTTTGGGGGTTACTTACGGGCCCTGTGATACGGCTGTGCTGTCACTGTCTTCTTGGTGCCTCATCTTTTGCTGGGGATCTTTGGAGTATTGTGTTTCTTGGAGCACTGTATTTGTGGCTCAAATCTTGTTGTCAGCATTCGATATCTAGGTGACACCTCTTCTCTAGACCCAGACCCTATTCCATAGCATTCAGTCTTGCTGTGCCCTCCAGGGTGTCTCAAGCACACAGCAATCCTTGGTCTAGGCTCCCGGGTATTCTCTGGCTCTGGCTATTACTACCTTCAAGCAGGCTATCCAAAAGCCACAGAACCACTGTGGAACTACAACCATTTTGTATAGTTTTATTTTCCCACATCTTAAACTTAAATCCATCTGTGTCCACCTGCCCACTGCTTTGATACAAGCCACTCAGGCTGTTATAGTAACAGGGTGGTTCACACTAAAAACATACTCTATTTGCTTGAGGACAAGGCTGAGAGTGATCTACTATTCAAGATGAAAACTGATGCCATCAGCTACCAATTAAAACCCTTTAAAACAGCTAAAACCTTAAAAAAGAAAACCCTTTAAAAACAGCTAAACCCTTTAAAACCTTTTAAAACTGCTACACGCACAGCCTTTTATTTCTTATTTATTTATTTTTTTTTTAATTTTTTTATTTTTACAGTGCCTGATGCAGTTAGATCCCTCTGTTCCCGCTGTCCCTTTTCAGAGTACCCTCTCCTGGTCCCAAACCTGTATACACTCTGTCAATAGAATCAACACCACTGCCTCTCCTCTGGGCCCTGTCCTCTACCCTTATCTCTTCTTGCTGGCCTATGTCACATCCTCTGGGCAGTGTCTTTTTCCACTGTGTCCTGACCATATTTCCCTGGCACACATTCTTAATTTCTGCTGGTTTCTCTAAATTCTGGTGCTTGCTGTACATGAAAAATCCCACTGGTTCATGAAATTATTTCATTAAACCCTGACATTCCGATTTCACTGTGAGCTCTGTGGATGTAAAGACAGTTCAGACATAGCACTCAATAAATATTTTCGGATGGATAGGTGGGTGGGTGGATGAATATATAACTGGATTCACTGAGATCATAACACAGAATAAAAAACAGATTTATATTTTGGGAGTACAGATGTTCACTGTTGAAAACAGACTTTTTGACGACCTGGGACATTCATCCATTTACCCGTTATATCCTGGAACTTGAGGCCATGAGATCAAGAAGCAAGCCAAAGCCCCTAAGGGTGGTCTTGGCAGACAGGAGAGCACATGACAGGGCTCTGAGCTCCCTAGGTAGAGGAATAGAGGCTTAGAGCTTAGATGTGCCTGGCTGAACTGTGTTCATCCTAAGTTCTTACAGCAAAACTCCAGTCCGCAGGACCAGAGGTGACTGCAGTTAGACGATCAGGGTAAAATGTTCTAACTGGGCAGGATCAGGTATGGGAGGAAATGAGGATGATATATAGATGGTCAGGAATTTGAATGGAGGTGTATAGCAATGGGGGATGGGGAGCTGGGGTTAGCCACCAGCAAGTTCCAGATGCCAGGACCCAACAAGGATGAGATTAGCTGAAATGCCCAACAAAGGGGAAGGAGAACCTGTAGAGATCATATCCAGAGGTTAGGCAAGGCCCCCAGTAGGGGATGGGGCCACCCACCCTTCTCATAATTTTACCCCAGAATTGCTCCTGTTTAAAGGACTTACAGAGACAAAGTGTGGAGCAGGAAGGAAAGTGTAAAAGAAAGACCATCCAGAGTGCCCCACTTGGGGATCCATCCCATATACAACCACCAAATGCAGACACTATTGAGGATGCCAAGAGGTGCTTGCTGATAGGAGCCTGATATAGCTGTCTCTTGATAGGCTCTGCCAGAGCCTGACAAATACAGAGGCGGATGCTCACAGCCATCCATTGGACTGAGCAGGGAGACCCCGATGGAGGAATTAGGGGAAGGACTGAAGGAGCTGAAGGGGTTTGCAGCCCCATAGGAAGAACAACAATATCAACCAGCCAGACCCGCCCCCCCCCAAAAGCTCCCAGGGACTAAACCACCAACCAAGGAGTACACGTGGAGGGACCCATGGCTCCAGTCACATATGTAGCAGAGAATGGCCTTGTCTGGCATCAATGGGAGGAGAGGTCCTTGGTCCTGTGAAGGCTCGCTGCCCCAGTGTAGGGGAATGGCAGGGCGGAGAGGTGGGAGTGGGTGGGTGGATGAACACCCTCATAGAAGCAGGGGGAGGGAGGATGGGAAAGGGGGTTTCCAGAGAGGAAACTGGGAAAGGGGATAACACTTGAAATGCAAATTAAAAAATAATACCCAATTTAAAAAAAGGAAGGAAGAGAAAGAAAGAAGAACGGAAAGAAGGGGAGAAAGGGAGGGAGGGAGGGAGAGAGAGAGAGAGAGAGAGAGAGAGAGAGAGAGAGAGAGAGAGAGAGAGAGAGAGAGAGAGAGAGAGAGAGAGAGAGAGAGAGAGAGAGGTGGGGTCCCTATAGTTGGAAAAGCCAGCTTCTCTCTCAGTTCCATGCCCCTTGTCCCTGGCCTTGGTCCTGCCTGTTCCTGTATCAGCACTGTTGGTTCAGCTTTCAGGCTCTAAGAAGAACCTGAAAGAAAACACCTGGGGAAAGAAAACAGAATTAAACAACTCGAGCGCCCATCAGTCCTTAAGGATCAGTTAAACCATAGCAACTGTGCCCACTCTCAGTCGCTTCTGGTTCCCAGGATGCCTTGGGCTGCTGGGTTGTATTTCTCAGGGATTATTGCTGCTTCCCTGATTCTGATTCTCTGCCTCCCTATGTAGCCCTGGTCCTGTGGCTTGCAGGCTCTGGTTAGTTAACCCGGCTCCTCTGCCAGCTGGATTCGCCCTCCGTGCTCAGAAAATGTCTGCCGGGAAAGCAGGGCCACGGACATGCTCTTTGCTCGCCAGAAAGCTCCTGACTCAGCGTTTTCCCTCTGGTACTAGCAGAGCCCTCCGGGACAAGAAGGGCACGAACGGGGCCAGTGCTGCGTGGTAGCCAGTGACCTGCAGATCTGTTTGCTTCTGTTCCCTTTGGCCTGCAGACTGATGAACAGGGTACAGCCTGCACTCTGAGCCCTTAAAGAGGATGTTGAGTGGGCCTCGGGAACTAGTCACCCAATGGAGATCAAGCTGCCGTTCCCATGGTGATTCCACACTGAGCCCTGTGCCCTGGGAACTCACCTCCTCCCATTCACTGTAACCTCCATTAAGCAGAAACAAAAGATTAATACGGCAGAAGCCATTTAATGAACTCAGAGCTGGCAGCGGCTTTTTTCCAGAGCGGATTCCTGGAACAGCAATGCAGAGGCTTCCCCGCCTCTTCCAGGACAGCAAGGGCGTTCAGCTGTCTGATCTCTCTGGGCTGTCAGACATCCATGCAGCAAATGGGCCCAGGCAATCTCGTGGGTGTGGGGAAGACCCCTTACCTCTTTGTCTTTATTCAGGTCATTCTCTCACCTCACCAGAAAGGGAGGAGAAGAGGGTCTCAGGTACGTGAAGAAAGGATGCAAGCTTCCTCGCCACAGCTCGGGCCAGGGTGGGGGTGGGGTGTTGGTGGGGGTGTCAGGAAGCTAGCGCTGAGAGGAGACTGGAGGCAGCAGTCAGAGTGTCTGGAGACCAAGTGTCTAGACTTGGTTTGTGGGAGCTGCAAGCCTCCTTTGCTGCCCATTGTATCAGAGGTCTGAGCTCACTGAGCTGGTTAGAGAGCCGAGGGGTCACTGCATCCCCCCAGGCCAGGTTTTGTGCACACTGGGGGGTGGGCTCAGTAGAAGGTCTGGACATGCCTTGTCCGTTTCCAAGTTTTCTTCTCCACTGAGATGCAGCCCCTCTGCTTGTGCATGCATCCCTGCCTTTCACCACACCTCCTAATGATACACAGACCCTGGAGCGGGCTTATGTGGGATCTCTTGTTCTTCTAGAAGTTGATGTCAAACCTCAGGCCCATGTTTTGGACAGAAGCTTAAATTTCACAGACCCCTGGGGACACACACAGAGAACCTTCTTTCCAGAACAAAGGGTGGTCTTCTGAGAGCTATTCTCAGTTGTGCATACCACCTGGGCAATGGATAAGCAAGCATTCATTATTGCAAAGGTGAGATTAGATATAACCAGTCCAGTCATGAGAGTGGGAGGTCCCCAGCTCTTACCTAAGGAGTTTCCAGAGCCAATGCCACAAAGATGGCCTTTCTCACAAACCAGGTCCTAGCAACTACCCTGACAATGCAACCTGTGCTGCCTACAGAATTCAGGGATGCCGTGAGCTCTCAGTCTCACTCATCCTCATCCAGGCTACACTTTGGGGTGCAGCATTCACTGGTGCCAGTGTTCCAGTGACCACCCACCCTGTCCCTAATTTTGGCCTAGAAAGCCATCATGACTTGCCAGGCCTTATTTTCCTCCTCTTTAGAAACACTGGCTAACGGGCTGGATGAGAGGGCTGGGCACTGTGGTTGTTTGGTCAAGCTAGTTCTTCTCACACTGAAGACAGATAGTTCCCAAGTGCTGTCCATCAACAACAGCAGAGCTAGGGGTGGTGGTCAGAAACAGAAATGAAGGTGAGGCGGGGAGGAGAGATGGCTGGACACCAGGTTTGTGTCTAGACCTGGTTTGTGGGAGCTGCAAGCCTCCTCTGTGTCCCATTGTACCAGAGGTCTGAGGTCACTGAGGTGATTAGACGGCTGAGGAGAAAGGTCATCTAAGCTGGGAGGCATGGCTTTGAACCCACAGCCACTCACAGAGCTGCTAGGCCAGTCTGTAGTTCTCAGTTTGCTCCTAGGGTGTAGAAGTAGATGGAGAAGCTTCTGAGAGTCTATCTCAGGGCAGCCTCGCCCTGATTCCTAGACTCTGCACAGAGGAACCAGCTTAGTGGTGGTGGCTGGCTGGCTGTTTCTAGTTCAAACTCAACTCCTATTATTATTTTTAATAATAAGATATTTTTGCATGTTGTACATCTTAATTAGTAGTAAATATTCACAGATTGTATTTAATAGCAACATATCCCCACATGTGAGTTGAATATGGTAATTTGTAATTTGTTGAGTCAAAAATGTTGTGACTAAGAGAAAGTTGGTTTGGGTTCCGATGCAGGTGGAGGGAGGGCTGCTGTTCCCAGCCACTACCACAGTGCAGAGGCACCAGGGACCTCTATAGGGAGTGTCACAGAGGGAGATGCTCTGTAGTCTTGAAGCTGCCCAATAGTGATGGCTGAGAAAGTCCTCCTGGCAATGTACAAGACTCTAAAATCAGGGCAGCACACATAAGCCAGTTCCTTTACAATCCACTTCCTGTTCACTTGGAACACTCAGCATCCCAATTGTGGATACTTTCTCCCCACTGTGCCATATGGGGACTCTGCAGCCCATTCAGGGTCTCCTAGTCTCCCTTAGTTTACTTCTTTTATGTCCTAGACATGGTGACATTTCCTTGTCCATACTGACTACTTAGCAGAACAGATACAGGGAGGTCTATACAGGGCAAAACACAAACCAAGAGTAAGCTATTATACATGCTAGTGTGCAGCTGACCCAGCACTTATGATAGCAATAAGATTTGCCCCTGACACCCCTGTGGCTATACCCACCCCCGCTCCAGGCCCTGCTAAGCCCTCAATTTTGATAATGTGCTTTCTGTCCCTTCTGCCAAAATCATGTTGCTGGGATCTGAGAAGGGACAGGTTATAAGTCTTGAGAGTTACAAGTGCTACCCATTTACCTGGCTTTCAACGTCTCTGGGAGCAGGGCCAGTATGTGGATTTCAAGCAGGGGGGTGGGGCGGGGGAGAATTTCTGGAAGACCAAGTGCATCTTTCCAAAATTTAGGATTTGGGGCCTGATTCCTCATTCTGCACCACAGACCCACAGTCTCCAATTGTATTACCGACCTTCTGAAAGACCTGCTAGTTTTCCCACAATGGGATTCATACATTAAAATTAATCAATAGAACAGATTAAGGCTGAAACTAAGCTGAGCATAAATTATTTTCTTGGCTGAGTGGGGCTTAGGGTGGAGCAGGAGTGCTGTCTGTGAGGTCATGATGTCTGCTCAGCTTCAGCATCAGCCTCGGATAAGTCATGGCCAGGTCATGTTAGCTTTCTAGCCTGTGCACTTTGCCTACCTGTATGATGAGGCTGTTCTCTCCTGCTTGTTGTTAGATGATATACTTGATTTCCAGTGGGTGTCCAGAGTCCCTTTTACTGCTACAGAGTTGTTTAAGCCTCCTCTACATCCCAGAGATAAACTTGAAAATAACCCCTCAGCCTAGAGTACTCTCTAACTGTTCCCAGTAGGTAGAAGTGAAATGTAAACAGCCAAGAGGGTGGCGGTGTCCCTTGGTGGGTTGCAGAGCCCGTGGGTGAGTCAGATATAAATGGGATTGAGTGATGGCTCTCTTGTCACCCTGGAGAGGGAAGATAGCTTTTCTCCAGGAATTGGTTATTGTTTGTTGTGAGCTTTCCCTGAGCTGGTGTGTGAAAACATTTATCAGAAGGCATGCTATATTTAGTGACATAGGGAGGTGCCACATGCTGCATTCATGGCTCTTCTGTGGGGACACAGAAAGTGGGGAGGTGGTGGGGAGGGAGTTCTGTGTATTCTTCTCTAGAATTCCCATGCTAAGCATGGAGAAGAGCAAGGCACATCCCAGCATGACCTGGGATCCTGATGAGACCATGTCACTGCATTTGGAGAGATAGCTAACACAATGGTGTGTGTGTGTGTGTGTGTGTGTGTGTGTGTGTGTGTGTGTGTGTGTGTGTGATTTTATATGAGGATCCTGAAGAGCCCATGTTTTTAAAGATAGCTAACATGTGGGAGAGCATACTACCAGGGGCGGGTCACCAAGCTAACAGAATGTATATGCCAGAAGAGTCTCTGCTTTATCTTATCCTACTTCCTCCAACATGTAGCCACATCTTCCAGTCTGTCATTCAAGCTCCTTTTGAAAGTTAAAGCCACTGTGAGTGACCCTTGGCTCCTGAAACACACACAACTCACAAAAGCAGCCTTCAGGTTATGACCTAAATAGGCCCAAATCTCTGCTACAGTGGAGGAATGATTCCCCAAAACAGCACACATTAGGACCACAGAGCTCATGGCCTTAAAGGGCCATAGCTCCCCCCCCCCATGCTTTCCGAGGAAGTCATGAAGAGAGGTGTGTGTCAGGATATACCACATAGGATCCATCTTTCAACCTCCCTTCACATTGTCTCGTGCCCTGACAGGTAGGAGTAACAGCTGATCCCATGACCAGTGCCCCGGCACGTGTGACATTCCCTGAACCTGGGCTGTGTTCTTCCCTGCCTCTTCTCCATGTCTTAAGAGGCAACCCTGCAGCTTGCTCAGCCTTTACTCTGGTTCTCTCCATCCAGATCTCAACACTGACTAGGTTAGAAGGCATCTCACAGCCAGGGTCCGGGCAGCCAGGGGATTATTTGCAGAGGAATATGTGTACATACATGTGCTATGATGTCCATTTATATGTGTGCACTTATGTACAGCATATATGTGCTCATGTACATGCAGCTATCCTTGTTACACTGTCACCTCTGTGCACTTTTGACCTTCTTGTCTTACTCTGCATTTGCCATTAAAAACGTTGAGTTTCAGGGATTGGGGGGTGGGGGGTGGCTTGGTGATTAAAGGCATTTGTCACTAAGCTTGACAACTTGAGGTCAAACCCTGAAGCCCATTGTGTGAACTGACTCAAGGAAAACTGATTTTGTCTGTCCTATAGTGTGTATAACACATCAAATAAACAAACAATAATAAAAAATATAATTAAAAATGTTTTTCCATAATGCTATCCCCTTCTCAAATGTTACCCCTGAAGCCACTGTGATCATTGGTCAATGCTTAGCTTGGGAATGGCCTGTGACCCTCTTTGTCCCTGCTGGTCATGCAGACATAGAACTCATGTCGCATGTGCCCTTGTTTGTCCATTGTTTGACTGCAGAAGGCTTCAAAGACAGAGACTAGGTCTGAGTCACTTTTCCCTCTGCAGCAATTTGCCATATCTGGGCCACAAGTAGACTCACATAATGAATAAAATAATGAATAAGTGAAGTTAATAAAATTACTGTATAAATAATACATAGGAAAAAGAACATTGCCGGTAAACCATTAACTCGTGTATAGGCATAATTAACCCAAAGAGGTAATTACTGTATGCTAACACAAGTACAGTGTAAGTCAGAGAATGATGAGGTTCAATGTCAGACTGGGCACAGGTCCCTGCCACACAGAAAAGGGGCCAGAATTGTTTTCAAAATCGGAGGTGTCATTGACATGCAGTGAAGTAGCAAGCCTTGGTTGGCTGGGACTTATATGTGTGTCCGTGGACCCACAGCCAGTCAGATATGGAATGTAAAACAACTTTTCTTGGGTTCTATCCAAGAGATAGAGTACTGGTTAGTTTTAATCATTAATTTCATGTAATCTAGAATCACCTTGAAGAGTCTCTATGAGGAACTTTCTAGATCATGCTGACCTGTGGGCATGTCTTGGGGAGAAGATTTTTCTATTCTATCAAAATAGAAGATCTGTCGGTGGCACCATTCTTAAATAGGGGATGCTGGACCATTTAAGAAGAGAAGAAGTGAGCTGAAGAGTGAGGATATATGCCTTCATATCCATGCTCCTGATTCTGAATGTAATATGCCTAGCATAAGTTTCTGTTGCCTTGACTTCTCCCATGATGGACTGTATTATCTCAGAATTAGGAACCAAAATAAACCCTTTCTCTCCTAAGTTTCCCCCCTTTAAAGGATCTATGTATTTGTTTTATGTAAGTACACTGTCATTATCTTCAGAAGAGGGCATCAAATTCCATTACAGGTGGTTGTGACCCACCATGTGGTGACTAGGAATTGAACTCAGGGCCTGTGGAAGAGCATGCTTTTTTTTTTATTGTAGCATCATAAAATTAGGATGGGAGTGCTTCAAGTGTACCCAGCCCTGAAGGGCCTTGACTCAGTGGTCCTGGAGGGTAGGGAAGACCAATGGTACTCCGTTTCCTTCAGTGCCGGTGGACAGTAAAGGCATTCTGCAGTGGATTGTATTATATTCTCTGGCAATAGACTTTCATGTCCTAACCCCTGTACCTGGGAATGAGACCATATTTGCCAGCTATATTCAGCTGCAGTGAACATGAAGGAAGGCCGTTAGATTGAGCTGCAACTCTTAATGACTGGTGTCTTGGAAGAAGCCATAAAGACACAGGGAAGCCATGAGATATGATAGTTAAAGTTCAAGTGGTGACCCAGCCATGCAGAATCTTCCTCTCACTGTGGGAGGAACCAACTTGGCTGACATACTGACCTTGGACTCTGACCTCCACACCTGTGGAAGGGAAGATTTTGTTATTGTTGTTCTAGGCTTATTGACATCCTTGATCAGGCATGGGTCAGCATTCAAGTGTTCTTTCAGGACCATATTTTAAATTCTCATCTTTCTCTAACAACCATGAAACTCACAATTCAGGATGCCTCCCATGGCCAGTTAGGCCTGGGACCAGAGGCCTATTTGATGCTGCTGGGTCAGTACCCAGACATTGTAACAAGAACAGGGGGATCCCACATGTTGTTTTCATTGGTCTCTGAAAAGAAAAGAAGACAGAAGAAAAGCATCAACTTCCTGCCAAAAGGTGATATTCTCAGACCCTAATCCTCTCCAATTAAATCTCACCATCATCATTAGAGGGATCACATCCCAGTCATTCCACAAGGCCTGGTGATATTGCTCATTCTCCCCTCAAGGCATATTCTCCTAAGCTCATTGGCCATGTACATTTGGGGACTTCCATTATTTCACTGACTTAGCAAACATATGTTATCTACAAAGACCCTCAAACTACATTGAGCTATAGAAGAATACCATGATATCCCTGTGAACTCTGCTCTTGGAAAGTACATAGTCAAATAGGCACAAATAGTAAAGCAAATATGGAGAGAACTTTTAAACAAAAACTCTAGGATTTTCTTTGGGCCCTAGAATCTCATCCTTGAAACACTCTTCCTATCTTATAGAGGCTATTGAATTTGTAATGCATTTTCTTTCTGGAAAAGAAACCCCTACTGCAAATTTGCATTGTTCACTGGAAGAAGAACTTCACCAAGTAGGTGTCATTGTTGACTAAAGGATATGGCTCAGACTGCTCTTTGGAGTTCTAGTGGTCATCATAGGCTATTATACACCCTGGTCAGATTCCATGCTAATAAGGCTCCATGTAACTTTACATCCCTCTTAGGCTGAATATAGTGACTCACACAGCAGAGCAGAGAACTTTAGTCAGAAACAAGCTGTTCAGAGCCTCCTTTGAGAGGCTGACAAAGAAGATCTTGTTCTTGTCTAAAGAGTGAAGAAACCCCATAACTACCTCTGCAGCTGTTAGGCCTGATGAACGTCTACTGGTCACAGCTCTCCCAGTCCCAGTCCTAACCTCCCTGCATTGCCCAGAGCACAGGCACAATCATCAGCCAAGATATTTTGATCTGCACTAGTTTTAAATTCTCCTTCACATGATTCAAAATTTCACCTAACTGTAGAAACCATGCCAAGCATCATATTGTAATGGGTGGGCTGGGCTATCTAAACCCTATTCTAATGGGTTCATGAATTGTGAGTTGAGATTATCTTCTGGGGGAAGGATGGCATTTTGGAAGACAAGTAGGATCCAGCAGTCATAGCAAGACTAAACACAAGAATTTTTCACCCAGAAACAACAAATGGAATTAAATCTACTTTCTTGGAATTTACATGTAAGGAGGTGTAGCAATAAAGTTATCTAATCTCATTTGACAAAAATGAGTGTTTTCTATGGGAATACAGAAAGTCTTCTGTAGCTGTAGGAAGTTCCCTGGACAAACTCACTTCATGATGAAGGTTGTGACATTCTACCCGTTCTACATGCAGGGATGGATGCTTCTGCTGTGGAATGTCTGAGGAACACCCTGAACAGTTGTCCCTGGGTGCTTGGTCCCCCTTGAATTCTCACTCTCTTCCTTGCACGCTCTTCTCTCGTGACACGTGGTGGCATGGTTTCATATCCATTGTTTGCCTTTGGTCTCTAAGTATTATCAGAACAGAAACTGTGTCTCAGGGATGTGCTGTGGCCAGCAACATCATCAGTGATGATGTCTAGCATGATAGGAACATGTCTATGCTGCCTACCCAAATGAAGAATACATGAGCAGACTTCAAGGCCTCTGATACCATCAACAGCGAACCAGCAACATCGAACATTATCTTCTGTTCCTCTTTCTACCTGCAACAATTCCTGATCTGTGTAAGTCACATTTCCCTCATCTGAGGCCACAGTATATGTGGAACGAAATGTAATTTTCTCCTTCTACCATTTTGTTCCATTGTTACTATATCCATGGTCACGTGGTAGGAAGAATTGTCTGGCCTTCCAGTTAGAACTAGTCATCCCTGCCCTTGTTTCAAGGTTCGGTGAGTCTCTTTACATCTACTGCAGAGCTGACAAATGTCTGGGTGTGTTCTACTCACTCAGCAATCGGTACATAGAATTTACAGGGCAGACAGACCATTTCCTCTGGGTCCTACTCCCACTGACTCTCTCTTTAGTCAGCTTTTCACCAAGAATGAGGCTCCCAAAAGTCAGCTCTATCGAGACATTTTCCTGTGGTACTCAGCTCAGGAGAGCAGTGACACTCCACAGGGCTGGGATGCACATGCACTTTAAAAGAATTCTTTTAGTTCTAAGGGCAGCCATTCTTACAGTCAGCCAAGCACCAATCCAGAACAAAAGAGTGGGATGAGAACTGTGTCCAGTGGTTCTCTAGAACTGATGTAGGAAGGAATCTCTGTATGGCTTCATTTAGTAACAACCTAGAGAAAACTGTACCTGAAAGAGTCTTCTTTAGCGAGCAGTTTTTAAATTTTATTCCCCTTGGAAGGGTGCTGTGTGAATCCGTGGTTTTAGGGATTTCGCTTCTCTTGGTACTTATGGTAACGTTGGCCCTGGGTGTTTCCTTGGTTAATAAAATATTCTTACATGAAACCCTTAGGAACCCCATCTGCATTCTCTGCTTTTAAAAGCCACCAAGCGAGTCATTCTGTCTGGAGAGTTCTCATCAGAGATACCTCAGAGTCTCTGAGCTTAATCAGATCAGAATCAGTACTTCCTTGTCATCTGTCCTTCACATGATGATAATAACAATATCTAGGAGGTTGAGGAAAATACCAGATTTTTAAGATTCAGGAAATTATGAAGGAAATTGTGTAGTTAAAATACTGAGATAATAACACCAGACCCCAAGTTGTCAATCATTACTCAACCACAATTCCTCATATGTGAACCCCAAGGACATTCTATTTCACGTATTCAGTAATGACAAGGAATCACTCTAGGGGGTGATGAAAACACTTGGTGTTGTTAAGTATGATGGATTAGACATGTCCCAGTCCTGGAAGAAGTTAGGACTGAGTGATGGTATCAGCCCCTTATACTGACCAATCAAAATCGTGCAACAAAACTTCTTTGAGTGCCCAGCTCAATCCCCATCCAGTGTTACTTCTCTGCCAACTGAATAAAGTTCCAAAGGCGTGGGGCTGGTACTTTCCTCCAGGTCATAATTCAAGAAAAAAATAAGTCATGTGTGTGCTGCAAGTGATAATCAAATCAGTTACTACATGCTATAGATCATTCTAGATTACAGTACTACTTTATTAGTTGTAAACTGTGCACATACCAAAAAATATTAAGCCATACAAAGATAAATCAGACAAGACTCTCTCCTGGAAGAACTTTTTTTTTTTTTTTTTTTTTTTGATTAAGTCCCATTCTCTCTGCCAACTGCCCACTAGATTCAGAGCACTATGCTGGGTGGAACAATGAAACCAATAACTTATAAACTAATTAGAGAGCCTGGAAGTGAGTGCATCAGGACAGATATATTCAAGGACAGGGATAAGGGCCTGGGGTTTCATAAAAGAGAGGACACCCTGAACCTCATTCTGGGCAATCTGGGACACAGGCAAGTGGTACACAGGAAATAAGCCACAGAGAATCTCCAGAAAGCTACTTACAGTGTGATATGGCTACATCAGAGAAGGCTGAGTGAAGCGCCAGGGGACAAGGCTGGGAAGTCTTCAGTGGAGGAGTGTGTGAGTGTGTTTACATGTGTATGTGTGTATGCATGTGAGTGCATGTGTACATGTCCATCTGTGTGTGTGTGTGTGTGTGTGAGATAAGCAGTCATTATAAAACAGGAACACGTTGCAGAACTGTCTCTCATGACTTTGAGGGCTGACATACATCATAAAAAACTCAGGACAGGAAGACATTTCAGTTCAAGTCCAGTACAGATTAGAAATTTGTGCCTCAGTCTGAAGGCTAAGCTATTCTTAGCTGCTGTGGAATTTTCTTACTCCCTAAAGGGTCAGTCTTTACACTCTGTTCGCTCCTAAAGCTGATTTGGTATGCCCTCACCATACTGAAGAGGGAAAATCGTTTGTATGCACAGAGAGATTCAAATGTTAAACTCATGCAAAAACACACTGACAGGAAAACACAAAATAATGTTTGAGCAAATATCTGATCACCCCATAGCCCAATTTATCTGTCACATTGACACATGCAGTTGACTGTAGCAGAGTTTGAGTCAGGATAGGTCTCTAGTACTTGATCCCCTCTATGATAGGAGTTTTCAAAGGTTTTTTAGCAAGAGAACAATGTGTTCTTTGCATGTGAACAAGCTTATTTGGCTACTTCATGATTGAAGGAGAAGAGAAAACTGCACAAAGGAGTGAGAAGAAGGTAAGAACTCACTGAGGTGCTATAGGCTGGTACAAAACAGACACACACCTCTAGTACCTTATGAGAAACTTTTAGCTTACTAATGTCAAGAACTTTTATTTGGTGGAAGCTGTCTGCAAGATTAAAAAGTCAAAATTACCTAGTTTTCAAAAAACTGTAACCTACAAAATGATGTAAAGAGAGATGAGCTAGTTAAGAAACAATATGTGGAGGCTACCCGGGCCTGATCTGGGGCACAAGTCCCTTCCGCTCGACTCGAGCCCCGGGCTACCTTGCCAGCAGAGTCTGGCCAACACCCGCAAGGGCCCACACAGGACTCCCCACGGGATCCTAAGACCTCTGGTGAGTGGAACACAGCGCCTGCCCCAATCCAATCGCACGGAACCTGAGACTTCGGTACATAGGGAAGCAGGCTACCCGGGCTTGATCTGGGGCACAAACCCCTTCCGTTCCACTCGAGCCCCGGGCTACCTTGCCAGCAGAGTCGCCTGACACCCGCAAGGGCCCACACAGGATTCCACACGAGATCCTAAGACCTCTAGTGAGTGGAACACAACTTCTGACAGGAGTCTGGTTCAAACACCAGATATCTGGGTACCTGCCCTGCAAGAAGAGAGCTTGCCTGCAGAGAATACTCTGCCCACTGAAACTAAGGAGAGTGCTACCCTCCAGGTCTGCTCATAGAGGCTAACAGAGTCACCTGAAGAACAAGCTCTTAACAGTGACAACTAAAACAGCTAGCTTCAGAGATTACCAGATGGCGAAAGGCAAAAGTAAGAATCCTACTAACAGAAATCAAGACAACTCACCATCATCAGAACGCAGCACTCCCACCCCACCTAGTCCTGGGCACCCCAACACAACCGAAAATCTAGACCCAGATTTAAAAACATTTCTCATGATGATGATAGAGGACATCAAGAAGGATTTTCATAAGTCACTTAAAGAATTACAGGAGAGCACTGCAAAAGAGTTACAGGCCCTTAAAGAAAAGCAGGAAAACACAGCCAAACAGGTAGAAATCATTAAAGAAAAACAGGAAAACACATCCAAACAGGTGATGGAAATGAACAAAACCATACTAGAACTAAAAGGGGAAGTAGACACAATAAAGAAAACCCAAAGCGAGGCAACGCTGGAGATAGAAACCCTAGGAAAGAGATCTGGAACCATAGATGCGAGCATCAGCAACAGAATACAAGAAATGGAAGAGAGAATCTCAGGTGCAGAAGATTCCATAGAGAACATCGACACAACAGTCAAAGAAAATACAAAATGCAAAAGGATCCTAACTCAAAACATCCAGGTAATGCAGGACACAATGAGAAGACCAAACCTACGGATAATAGGAATTGATGAGAATGAAGATTTTCAACTTAAAGGGCCAGCTAATATCTTCAACAAAATAATAGAAGAAAACTTCCCAAACATAAAAAAAGAGATGCCCATGATCATACAAGAAGCCTACAGAACTCCAAATAGACTGGACCAGAAAAGAAATTCCTCCCGACACATAATAATCAGAACAACAAATGCACTAAATAAAGATAGAATATTAAAAGCAGTAAGGGAGAAAGGTCAAGTAACATATAAAGGAAGGCCTATCAGAATTACACCAGACTTTTCACCAGAGACTATGAAAGCCAGAAGAGCCTGGACAGATGTTATTCAGACACTAAGAGAACACAAATGCCAGCCCAGGCTACTATACCCGGCCAAACTCTCAATTACCATAGATGGAGAAACCAAAGTATTCCACGACAAAACCAAATTCACACAATATCTTTCCACAAATCCAGCCCTTCAAAGGGTAATAACAGAAAAGAAGCAATACAAGGGCGGAAATCACGCCCTAGAACAACCAAGAAAGTAATCATTCAACAAACCAAAAAGTAGACAGCCACAAGAACAGAATGCCAACTCTAACAACAAAAATAAAAGGAAGCAACAATTACTTTTCCTTAATATCTCTTAATATCAATGGACTCAATTCCCCAATAAAAAGACATAGACTAACAGACTGGCTACACAAACAGGACCCAACATTCTGCTGCTTACAGGAAACCCATCTCAGGGAAAAAGACAGACACTACCTCAGAGTGAAAGGCTGGAAAACAATTTTCCAAGCAAATGGTCTGAAGAAACAGGCTGGAGTAGCCATTCTAATATCGGATAAAATCGACTTCCAACCCAAAGTTATCAAAAAAGACAAGGAGGGACACTTCATACTCATCAAAGGTAAAATCCTCCAAGAGGAACTCTCAATTCTGAATATCTACGCTCCAAATGCAAGGGCAGCCACATTCATTAAAGACACTTTAGTAAAGCTCAAAGCACACATTGCACCTCACACAATAATAGTGGGAGACCTCAACACACCACTTTCATCAATGGACAGATCATGGAAACAGAAACTAAACAGGGACACAGTGAAACTAACAGAAGTTATGAAACAAATGGACCTGACAGATATCTACAGAATATTTAATCCTAAAACAAAAGGATATACCTTCTTCTCAGCACCTCACGGGACCTTCTCCAAAATTGACCATATAATTGGTCACAAAATAAGCCTCAACAGATACAAAAATATTGAAATTGTCCCATGTATCCTATCAGACCACCATGGCCTAAGACTGATCTTCAATAACAACATTAAGAATGGAAAGCCAACATTCACGTGGAAACTGAACAATACTCTTCTCAATGATACCTTGGTCAAGGAAGGAATAAAGAAAGAAATTAAAGACTTTTTAGAGTTTAATGAAAATGAAGCCACAACGTACCCAAACCTTTGGGACACAATGAAAGCATTTCTAAGAGGGAAACTCATAGCTCTGAGTACCTCCAAGAAGAAACGGGAGAGAGCACATACTAGCAGCTTGACAACACATCTAAAAGCCCTAGAAAAAAAGGAAGCAAATTCACCCAAGAGGAGTAGACGGCAGGAAATAATCAAACTCAGGGGTGAAATTAACCAAGTGGAAACAAGAAGAACTATTCAAAGAATTAACCAAACGAGGAGTTGGTTCTTTGAGAAAATCAACAAGATAGATAAACCCTTAGCTAGACTCACTAGAGGGCAAAGGGACAAAATCCTAATCAACAAAATCAGAAATGAAAAGGGAGACATAACAACAGATCCTGAAGAAATCCAAAACACCATCAGATCCTTCTACAAAAGCTTATACTCAACAAAACTGGAAAACCTGGACGAAATGGACAAATTTCTGGACAGATACCAGGTACCAAAGTTGAATCAGGATCAAGTTGACCTTCTAAACAGTCCCATATCCCCTAAAGAAATAGAAGCAGTTATTAATAGTCTCCCAGCCAAAAAAAGCCCAGGACCAGATGGGTTTAGTGCAGAGTTCTATCAGACCTTCAAAGAAGATCTAATTCCAGTTCTGCACAAACTATTTCACAAGATAGAAGTAGAAGGTACTCTACCCAACTCATTTTATGAAGCCACTATTACTCTGATACCTAAACCACAGAAAGATCCAACAAAGATAGAGAACTTCAGACCAATTTCTCTTATGAATATCGATGCAAAAATCCTTAATAAAATTCTCGCTAACCGAATCCAAGAACACATTAAAGAAATCATCCATCCTGACCAAGTAGGTTTTATTCCAGGGATGCAGGGATGGTTTAATATACGAAAATCCATCAATGTAATCCATTATATAAACAAACTCAAAGACAAAAACCACATGATCATCTCGTTAGATGCAGAAAAAGCATTTGACAAGATCCAACACCCATTCATGATAAAAGTTTTGGAAAGATCAGGAATTCAAGGCCCATACCTAAACATAATAAAAGCAATCTACAGCAAACCAGTAGCCAACATCAAAGTAAATGGAGAGAAGCTGGAAGCAATCCCACTAAAATCAGGGACTAGACAAGGCTGCCCACTTTCTCCCTACCTTTTCAACATAGTACTTGAAGTATTAGCCAGAGCAATTCGACAACAAAAGGAGATCAAGGGGATACAAATTGGAAAAGAGGAAGTCAAAATATCACTTTTTGCAGATGATATGATAGTATATATAAGTGACCCTAAAAATTCCACCAGAGAACTCCTAAACCTGATAAACAGCTTTGGTGAAGTAGCTGGATATAAAATTAACTCAAACAAGTCAATGGCCTTTCTCTACACAAAGAATAAACAGGCTGAGAAAGAAATTAGGGAAACAACACCCTTCTCAATAGTCACAAATAATATAAAATATCTCGGCGTGACTCTAACTAAGGAAGTAAAAGATCTGTATGATAAAAACTTCAAGTCTCTGAAGAAAGAAATTAAAGAAGATCTCAGAAGATGGAAAGATCTCCCATGCTCATGGATTGGCAGGATCAACATTGTAAAAATGGCTATCTTGCCAAAAGCAATCTACAGATTCAATGCAATCCCCATCAAAATTCCAACTCAATTCTTCAACGAATTAGAAGGAGCAATTTGCAAATTCATCTGGAATAACAAAAAACCTAGGATAGCAAAAACTCTTCTCAAGGATAAAAGAACCTCTGGTGGAATCACCATGCCTGACCTAAAGCTTTACTACAGGGCAATTGTGATAAAAACTGCATGGTACTGGTATAGAGACAGACAAGTAGACCAATGGAATAGAATTGAAGACCCAGAAATGAACCCACACACCTATGGTCACTTGATCTTCGACAAGGGAGCTAAAACCATCCAGTGGAAGAAAGACAGCATTTTCAACAATTGGTGCTGGCACAACTGGTTGTTATCATGTAGAAGAATGCGAATCGATCCATACTTATCTCCTTGTACTAAGGTCAAATCTAAGTGGATCAAGGAACTTCACATAAAACCAGAGACACTGAAACTTATAGAGGAGAAAGTGGGGAAAAGCCTTGAAGATATGGGCACAGGGGAAAAATTCCTGAACAGAACAGCAATGGCTTGTGCTGTAAGATCGAGAATTGACAAATGGGACCTAATGAAACTCCAAAGTTTCTGCAAGGCAAAAGACACCGTCAATAAGACAAAAAGACCACCAACAGATTGGGAAAGGATCTTTACCTATCCTAAATCAGATAGGGGACTAATATCCAACATATATAAAGAACTCAAGAAGGTGGACTTCAGAAAATCAAATAACCCCATTAAAAAATGGGGCTCAGAACTGAACAAAGAATTCTCACCTGAGGAATACCGAATGGCAGAGAAGCACCTGAAAAAATGCTCAACATCCTTAATCATCAGGGAAATGCAAATCAAAACAACCCTGAGATTCCACCTCACACCAGTCAGAATGGCTAAGATCAAAAATTCAGGTGACAGCAGATGCTGGCGTGGATGTGGAGAAAGAGGAACACTCCTCCATTGTTGGTGGGATTGCAGGCTTGTACAACCACTCTGGAAATCAGTCTGGCGGTTCCTCAGAAAACTGGATATAGTACTACCGGAGGATCCAGCAATACCTCTCCTGGGCATATATCCAGAAGATGCCCCAACTGGTAAGAAGGACACATGCTCCACTATGTTCATAGCAGCCTTATTTATAATAGCCAGAAGCTGGAAGGAACCCAGATGCCCCTCAACAGAGGAATGGATACAGAAAATGTGGTACATCTACACAATGGAGTACTACTCAGCTATTAAAAAGAATGAATTTATGAAATTCCTAGCCAAATGGATGGACCTGGAGGGCATCATCCTGAGTGAGGTAACACATTCGCAAAGGAACTCACACAATATGTACTCACTGATAAGTGGATATTAGCCCAAAACCTAAGATACCCAAGATATAAGATACAATTTCCTAAACACATGAAACTCAAGAAAAATGAAGACTGAAGTGTGAACACTATGCCCCTCCTTAGAAGTGGGAACAAAACACCCTTGGAAGGAGTTACAGAGACAAAGTTTGGAGCTGAGATAAAAGATGGACCATGTAGACACTACCATATCCGGGGATCCATCCCATAATCAGCTTCCAAATGCTGACACCATTGCATACACTAGTAAAATTATGCTGAAAGGACCCTGATATAGCTGTCTCTTGTCAGAGTATGCCTGGGCCTAGCAAACATAGAAGTGGATGCTCACAGTCGGCTATTGGATGGATCACATGGCCCCCAATGAAGGAGCTAGAGAAAGTACCAAAGAAGCTAAAGGGATCTGCAACCCTATAGGTGGAACAACATTATGAACTAACCAGTACCCCGGAGCTCTTGACTCTAGCTGCATATGCATCAAAAGATGGCCTAGTCGGCCATCACTGGAAAGAGAGGCCCATTGGACACGCAAACTTTATATGCCCCAGTACAGGGGAACGCCAGGGCCATAAAAGGGGAGTGGGTGGGTAGGGGAGAGGGGGTGGGTGGCTATGGGGGACTTTTGGTATAGCATTGCAAATGTAAATGAGCGAAATACCTAATAAAAAATCGAAAAAAAAAAACAAAAAAAACAAAACAAAACAAAAACAAAAAAAAAAAACAAAAACAAAAAAAAAGATCAAAGCATACATTGCACCTCACACAATAATAGTGGGAGACTTCAACACACCACTTTCTTCAAAGGACAGATCGTGGAAACAGAAACTAAACAGGGACACAGTGAAACTAACAGAAGTTATGAAACAAATGGAACTGACAGATATCTACAGAACATTTTATCCTAAAACAAAAGGATATACCTTCTTCTCAGCACCTCACGGGACCTTCTCCAAAATTGACCATATAATTGGTCACAAAACAGGCCTCAATAGATACAAAAATATTGAAATTGTCCCATGTATCCTATCAGACCACCATGGCCTAAGACTGATCTTCAATAAC
Source organism: Mus musculus (assembly GCF_000001635.26). Taxonomy (NCBI): domain Eukaryota; kingdom Metazoa; phylum Chordata; class Mammalia; order Rodentia; family Muridae; genus Mus; species Mus musculus. The sequence goes on from NC_000078.6 coordinate 29,385,986, forward strand.
AACATAAATAATGGAAAGCCAACATTCACGTGGAAACTGAATAACACTCTTCTCAATGATACCTTGGTCAAGGAAGGAATAAAGAAAGAAATTAAAGACTTTTTAGAGTTTAATGAAAATGAAGCCACAACGTACCCAAACCTATGGGACACAATGAAAGCATTTCTAAGAGGGAAACTCATAGCTCTGAGTGCCTCCAAGAAGAAACGGGAGACAGCAAATACTAGCAGCTTGACAACACATCTAAAAGCCCTAGAAAAAAAGGAAGCAAATTCACCCAAGAGGAGTAGACGGCAGGAAATAATCAAACTCAGGGGTGAAATCAACCAAGTGGAAACAAAAAGAACTATTCAAAGAATTAACCAAAGGAGGAGTTGGTTCTTTGAGAAAATCAACAAGATAGATAAACCCTTAGCTAGACTCACTAAAGGGCACAGGGACAAAATCCTAATTAACAAAATCAGAAATGAAAAGGGAGACATAACAACAGATCCTGAAGAAATCCAAAACACCATCAGATCCTTCTACAAAAGGCTATACTCAACAAAACTGGAAAACCTGGACGAAATGGACAAATTTCTGGACAGATACCAGGTACCAAAGTTGAATCAGGATCAAGTTGATCATCTAAACAGTCCCATATCACCTAAAGAAATAGAAGCAGTTATTAATAGTCTCCCAACCAAAAAAAGCCCAGGACCAGATGGGTTTAGTGCAGAGTTCTATCAGACCTTCAAAGAAGATCTAATTCCAGTTCTGCACAAACTATTTCACAAAATAGAAGTAGAAGGTACTCTACCCAACTCATTTTATGAAGCCACTATTACTCTGATACCTAAACCACAGAAAGACCCAACAAAGATAGAAAACTTCAGACCAATTTCTCTTATGAATATCGATGCAAGAATCCTCAATAAAATTCTCGCTAACCGAATCCAAGAACACATTAAAGCAATCATCCATCCTGACCAAGTAGGTTTTATTCCAGGGATGCAGGGATGGTTTAATATACGAAAATCCATCAACGTAATCCATTATATAAACAAACTCAAAGACAAAAACCACATGATCATCTCGTTAGATGCAGAAAAAGCATTTGACAAGATCCAACACCCATTCATGATAAAAGTTTTGGAAAGATCAGGAATTCAAGGCCCATACCTAAACATGATAAAAGCAATCTACAGCAAACCAGTAGCCAACATCAAAGTAAATGGAGAGAAGCTGGAAGCAATCCCACTAAAATCAGGGACTAGACAAGGCTGCCCACTTTCTCCCTACCTTTTCAACATAGTACTTGAAGTATTAGCCAGAGCAATTCGACAACAAAAGGAGATCAAGGGGATACAAATTGGAAAAGAGGAAGTCAAAATATCACTTTTTGCAGATGATATGATAGTATATATAAGTGACCCTAAAAATTCTACCAGAGAACTCCTAAACCTGATAAACAGCTTCGGTGAAGTAGCTGGATATAAAATAAACTCAAACAAGTCAATGGCCTTTCTCTATACAAAGAATAAACAGGCTGAGAAAGAAATTAGGGAAACAACACCCTTCTCAATAGTCACAAATAATATAAAATATCTTGGCGTGACTCTAACTAAGGAAGTGAAAGATCTGTATGATAAAAACTTCAAATCTCTGAAGAAAGAAATTAAGGAAGATCTCAGAAGATGGAAAGATCTCCCATGCTCATGGATTGGCAGGATCAACATTGTAAAAATGGCTATCTTGCCAAAAGCAATCTACAGATTCAATGCAATCCCCATCAAAATTCCAACTCAATTCTTCAACGAATTGGAAGGAGCAATTTGCAAATTTGTCTGGAATAACAAAAAACCTAGGATAGCAAAAAGTCTTCTCAAGGTTAAAAGAACTTCTGGCGGAATCAACATGCCAGACCTAAAGCTTTACTACAGAGCAATTGTGATAAAAACTGCATGGTACTGGTATAGAGACAGACAAGTAGACCAATGGAATAGAATTGAAGACCCAGAAATGAACCCACACACCTATGGTCACTTGATCTTCGACAAGGGAGCTAAAACCATCCAGTGGAAGAAAGACAGCATTTTCAACAATTGGTGCTGGCACAACTGGTTGTTATCGTGTAGAAGAATGTGAATTGATCCATACTTATCTCCTTGTACTAAGGTCAAATCTAAGTGGATCAAGGAACTTCACATAAAACCAGAGACACTGAAACTTATAGAGGAGAAAGTGGGGAAAAGCCTTGAAGATATGGGCACAGGGGAAAAATTCCTGAACAGAACAGCAATGGCTTGTGCTGTAAGATCGAGAATTGACAAATGGGACCTAATGAAACTCCAAAGTTTCTGCAAGGCAAAAGACACCGTCAATAAGACAAAAAGACCACCAACAGATTGGGAAAGGATCTCTACCTATCCTAAATCAGATAGGGGACTAATATCCAACATATATAAAGAACTCAAGAAGGTGGACTTCAGAAAATCAAATAACCCCATTAAAAAATGGGGCTCAGAACTGAACAAAGAATTCTCACCTGAGGAATACCGAATGGCAGAGAAGCACCTGAAAAAATGTTCAACATCCTTAATCATCAGGGAAATGCAAATCAAAACAACCCTGAGATTCCACCTCACACCAGTCAGAATGGCTAAGATCAAAAATTCAGGTGACAGCAGATGCTGGCGTGGATGTGGAGAAAGAGGAACACTCCTCCATTGTTGGTGGGATTGCAGGCTTGTACAACCACTCTGGAAATCAGTCTGGCGGTTCCTCAGAAAATTGGACATAGTACTACCGGAGGATCCAGCAATACCTCTCCTGGGCATATATCCAGAAGATGCCCCAACTGGTAAGAAGGACACATGCTCCACTATGTTCATAGCAGCCTTATTTATAATAGCCAGAAGCTCGAAAGAACCCAGATGCCCCTCAACAGAGGAATGGATACAGAAAATGTGGTACATCTACACAATGGAGTACTACTCAGCTATTAAAAAGAATGAATTTATGAAATTCCTAGCCAAATGGATGGACCTGGAGGGCATCATCCTGAGTGAGGTAACACATTCACAAAGAAACTCACACAATATGTACTCACTGATAAGTGGATATTAGCCCCAAACCTAGAATACCCAAGATATAAGATATAATTTGCTAAACACATGAAACTCAAGAAGAATGAAGACTGAAGTGTGGACACTATGCCCCTCCTTAGATTTGGGAACAAAACACCCATGGAAGGAGTTACAGAGACAAAGCTTGGAGCTGAGATGAAAGGATGGACCATGTAGAGACTGCCATATCCAGGGATCCACCCCATAATCAGCATCCAAACGCTGACACCATTGCATACACTAGCAAGATTTTATTGAAAGGACCCAGATGTAGCTGTCTCTTGTGAGACTATGCTGGGGCCTAGCAAACACAGAAGTGGATGCTCACAGTCAGCTAATGGATGGATCATAGGGCTCCCAATGGAGGAGCTAGAGAAAGTAGCCAAGGAGCTAAAGGGATCTGCAACCCTATAGGTGGAACAACATTATGAACTAACCAGTACCCCGGAGCTCTTGACTCTAGCTGCATATATATCAAAAGATGGCCTAGTCGGCCATCACTGGAAAGAGAGGCCCATTGGACTTGCAAGCTTTATATGCCTCAGTACAGGGGAACACCAGGGCCAAAAAGGGGGAGTGGGTGGGCAGGGGAGTGGGGGTGGGTGGATATGGGGGACTTTTGGTATAGCATTGGAAATGTAAATGAGCTAAATACCTAATAAAAAATGGAAAAAAAAGAAACAATATGTGTATGTATGTGTGTAGACACAGCACATGTTTGTGCAGAAATACATGTAAAAGCATAATATGTACACATAATAACGTAGAGACGGTTGTACACAGACATGTGTGTGAATTGTAATAGTAAATTTTTTGGCTGGTCACCTTTATTCAACTGGGGAGTGCTTCAATGAGTTCAGTGCTCCTCTAGGTCCCTGGGAGATTTCCATGGAAGGTTAACTAAATAGGGAAGACCTTGAATAGAGATAGCACATCTCACAAGGGGAGAGGGCAGATGGAATAAAGGGGAAGAAAGGGTCTGGTGAGGTGACTTGGTAAATGAAGGCCCTGGACTCTCATGTCTGGTGATTTGAGTTCAATCTCTAGAAACCATACAAAGGTAGATGGAAGAACTGACCCCACACAGTTGCCTTCTGCTCTCCACATGAGTGCCATGGAGTATGTGTGCATGTGCACACATATGCACACACACCACACACAAACTCAGAGAGAGAGAGAGAGAGAGAGAGAGAGAGAGAGAGAGAGAGAGAGAGAGAGAGAGAGAGAGAGAGAGAGAGAGAGAGAGAGAGAGAGGGAGAGAGGCAAAGTTTAAGAAGAGAGGGCAAGGCTTTTTAAAATACTGTATCTGTACTTTTGTAAGGGGTAAGAAAAAATAAATTTTGACCATAGCAGCTAAGAATAAAAGTCAAGTGTTCCCAGAGACACCTTGGCAGATGGAGATGGAGTTGTTTGCTGTTCTTTCACAGGGGCATTGGCAACTTGGCAAATTGGACCTTCTAGTCCCTAGTGTCCCTTGCCAGAGCACTCTTGACTTACAAGCAAAAGAGCAAACACTCCAAATCAGAGTCATCCACTTTGACCCACACTGCCTTGGAGCACTGTGGACTGGCTAGGAATTGCGGTGTGTATGTTGCATGTTTATGATTTTTTTGTTTTTAGAGAGATGCAGATACTTTTCATCATATTTTAAGAAACTGTGTTCAAAGGTAGTGATAAACATCACTGTACTCAGGTCAATATAGTCTTTGATGGGAAAATGTGTGTGGGTTTCTACATTGATAGCTTTGATAATCAAGTTGATTCCTAACTGCAGGATAAACATGCTAACGGTCAAGCCATCAGGAAAGGTGACCTTCTATGTGCAGGGTGTGAATCCCAACCAAGGCCTCCCAGCACACACCTGGACCGCAGGGTCTTCACTGTGGAGAAACCTAAGGCTTGCCTATTCCAGCCCCTGTTCTGTGCTTGGAGCATCATTGTAGCAACATGGACCTTGATGCTCCTCTATTCCATGGCTCCTCCTTGCCAGGCCTGAGAGCTTTGAGTGACACAGCAACCTTGACTGAGGTATATGCTATCATGCTATGAGGTATATGCTGTCATGCTATATTCTTCCTTTATGGCATGGAATAAGCAAATATCTCTTAAATAAGAAAAGAGTTTTGACCAAAAGAAGTATTTGCCAAAAGACACTATTACATGGAGGGGCAAAGGGTTCATCAGTCCCCACCCACAACTGAGTTATGGGCATTGATGGCTTCTAGATGATAGTTTTCTTTAAGGGTATAGCCTTTGATACCACAGTGCTACAGTGGATGGTCCCACACAGTATATGGACAGTAAAATTGGACTTAACAGATTATTAAAACAAAACAAAACAACTACACAAAGCATAGTAATTATAAAGGGAGGATGAGTTGGAAAGGAGTTAGTGGAGAAATAGGGGTGAATATGACCAAATAACTTATGTGAAATTCTCAAAAAATTATTAAAATATTCTTTAAAAAGATAGAGATAGCTTGAGGACAAACCTGGGGGAGAAGACAGAGATGCTTGTGACTAGAGAAGAATATGTAAAGAGCTTCAACAACAAGAGAAATTTTGAAATAGGCAAGCAATTTAAGCAGATAGCTCACAAAACATGTTAAAATTGCCAGTGCATAGTTTACAAAGTGCTCAACTTCCTTTATGCTCAGGAATGTGAAGTTAAAATTTCAATGTGATACTACCACGAACAACGTTAGAAGAGCTAAAAGAAAACCACAAACTTCCAGGGTCAAGGAGATGTAATGTGGAATGGCCAAATTTCTCCTTTATTTCTGGTGGAATAAAGCTCTGGGAAGCAGATGGGGAGGCAGCTAGATTACACAGCGCTGTAGCATCGTTCCTAATGACTCAGATCTGGAAACTTACCAGAAGCCCAGTAGTGCTAGGAAGACTCCAGGCATAGAGATGGAGTCACATGTGGTGCTGTGAGGGCTGGGGATGACTCCATCAGAGCCTCTTGCTGCAATCTGATAGATCTTCTGAGCAACGCTTGGCATGAGAGACTCCATCCTACCTGACCCTATTATGTAAGTTCTAGAAATGCAATAGCAATCTGTGGCAATGTGAGTCAGAAGAATTACCCTGGAAGTAGGTAGGGCTAAAGCCAAGGGGACTCAGGTGGTTAGACTGTTGGTGAACAGATCACAAAACCCCATTGTACTGAATCTTATATTCCTATGCTTTTACACTTTTACTCATGGATGCTGTACATTTAGTTAGGGTTTTACGACTGTGAACAGACACCATGACCAAGGGAACTCTTATAAGAACAACATTTAATTAGGGCTGGCCTAGAGGTTCAGAGGTTCAGTCCATTATCATCAAGATGGGAACAAGGCAACATCCAGGCAAGCATGGTTCAGGAGCTGAGAGTTCTACATCTTCATCTGAAGGCTGTTAGCAGAATACTAACTCCCAAGCAGCTAGGATGAGGCTCTTAAAGCCTACACCCACAGTGACACACCTACTCCAACAAGATCACACCTATTCCAACAGGACCATGCCTTGTAAAAGTACCACTCCCTGGGCCCAGTATATACAAACCACCATACTATATTTTAATGAGACACCGCCACTCACATTTCTTCATCGAGAGCCATGTACCTTAGTGGATTTTATTCATGATGTTCCAAATCTTTATTTTCTCCATCTGATTTTTGTGGTTTGCTGGAGATCAGAATTTTTAAGTGTGCAGGTTGACCTTGCTCATATTCATACATCCAGCTCAGACATATTAATCTGATTCCTAGAGAGTCATCAATATAAGCTTCACACATTTACACAAACTTTTTGACACTCTGTCTTCAAGGTCTCAGTAGAACTTGGCACATCTGATTCTCTAATAAGAGGTGTTTCCACAAGAGATATTTTATCAATGTTATTTTTCTGAGCATGTGTGGAGGTGTGGTTATTGGAGTCCTTGTAGGCTTGTTGTATGAACACACCTATGAAAGAAGGTCACTTGTGCCATTTTGCGGGGAGGTGGAATAAAAGAAGGGTGATTTCTAACTCTGTGCACTCTCCATGCCCATAGACAAAATTTCATTTTTCTATGTTGTGTCTTAGGGTTATTATTGCTGTAATGAAACACCATGACCAAAGCAATGGGTTTGGGGAGGAATGGGTTTATCCAGTTTATTTTCCCCATCACAGTTCATCATCAAAGGAAATCAGGACAGAGTTCAAGCAGGGGAGGAACCCAGAGGCAGGAGCTGATACAGAGGCCATGGAAGGGTACTGCTTACTGGCTTGCTCCCACTGGCTTGCTCAGTCTGCTTTCTTATAAAGCCCGGGGTCACCTGCCCAAGGGTGACACTGTGGGCTGAGCCCTCCCCCATCAATCACTAATTAAGAAAGTGCCCTACAGCTAGATCTTGTGGAGGCATTTTCTTTATTGAGGCTCCCTCCTCTTAGATGACTATACATTGTGTCAAGTTGACATAAAACTAGCCAGCACACAGGGCCAAAGAGCACACATGCTATGTCTGTTTGTATCTGTCTTTGGCCTCACAAGTAGGGGCTTTCCTTGACTGAGAGCTCTGCTGATTGACAGCTATTCCCTCAGTGAGGACTACTGGGATAGGACACAGATTGCATCCTGCCTGCAGAGTCTGGCCCTGTGTAGACATCCCTGTCCCCAGGCAGTGGAGACTTCTTTACGGTCACAATTATGGTGGGTGCCTGGCCACATGTTCCTGACTCTTTCCACAACCATCTTCTCAATCTCTTTTCTCTTTTCCCTCTTTTAAAACAGAAACTCTCAGATTTTTAAAGGAAACTCAAATTCTTCTCATGACACTTTTAAAGAGCTCCATGGTCTTGGTTCATAATGACCTTGTTATCTATGAATATTTAATTCTAATCATGCATCAGAAGAATGAGGGCGAGCCTGTAGACCTTGTCTTTATTTCCTTCCTTCTTACAATACGATTTGATTGTGACACTATGTACCCACATCCTCTAAAAGCTTTTGTGTCTTAATGCTGTATACCTATGACCCCACATGCACACACAAGAGTGCTCCTGTGTGTGTGCATACACATACACATGCCCATGTACACACGTACAAGCACACTCACAAGTACAGAACTGACCATGTACACACACATACACACTCTTGCATAAGCACACACACACAAGCACATACATGCCCATGTATACACACATATACACATACATGCACATGCACAAGCACACACACAGATATACACACAGATACACACACACACATACACATACACACATTTACTGGGCTTCCTTTACAAGTCATTTTACAAATGCCTCTATCATGTGACCTTTGCTGGTACTTGCACTTGGCAGGGTGCAAGGTCTGCCTTGCTGTTCTGTTCTCTGCACATGGGCTGTTCCTGATGTAGCACACAGGCCTTAGTAAAGAGGTGCAGCCTTGAGGCACAGCCCCAGATAGCCTTCCATGCTGGGAATTTGCAGGGCTCTAGTGCCAGCACTGTGATTATGTGAACTTGAAGCAGTACTTGGGTCTGAGAATTGTCCTTGAGTGTATTCTACAATAAATTATTTAAGTGAGCCGAGGAAGAACTAATTGGTTAATAACCATAATTGGGATTAAAGAGTAATTTTGATTTTTAAAAGATGTTTAAAAGGATAAATATTCAGTTGTGTCGTTTTGCTATTAAAAAGAAATAAGCTCCCTTAAATGGCTCCACATAATGGAATGTACAGGTGGTTAAATACTGTCCTCCATGTGGAGGTGACAGGCCATCGCCAGGGCCCCTGCCAGTGGCAGGCTACTGGAAGCAAGCTGCTTGCTTGTGCGTCGCCTCAGGCCTTTGACTATTATTATTTATGTTTTGTGCTGCCCAGTAAATGTACATCGTGCAGAACAATAGATTAAATTGGGCTGAACAAAGTGTACGATTCTGGCCCCCGGGAGAGGGATTAAAGTTTAGACACTTAGGTGACACAGTTCAGGACTTGCATAGAGTAGAAGCATACAGGGCACCAGGGCCCAGCAAGTGTGGGGGAGGGGTGGCTTAAGCATTATCAAGGAGAGAAGAATAGCAAGCAGTGTCAGGCCCGAGCAAAGCAGTGCATCACAAAGAAAGCAAAATTCTGGGTTTATCAGGGAAAGACAAAAACAAATCAAGTTAAAAGGAGAAGATGCAAGCACAAAAGAGAGACCACAAGAGTTTGTTTATGCATACCAGCTCTACCTGGGCTGCTGCCAGTGTGCTTGAGTCTATGTAGTTGCATGTGTGGCCTGTTCCACTTTCCCATCTGTGGTTTAGGGAACCTGGTGTCAGTGAGAAACGCTCAGGTGTCCGCGCAACTCCTTACATGTACACCTTCATGCTTCCATTGTTGCATCCGTGCTGAAGGAGGGGGAACTCATATGCTTCTCCACAGTAGAATTCCCCTCATTTGAGAATGTAAGAAAATCAAAGTGCGCTTTAAAGTTCAAAGGTTTCGGGTGTTTGGTTTGAGCAGTTTGGAGGCCAGGCTTTCAAGGCCACAAGTGATGGGTCGATGAGCACATGACCAAGGACTGAAGGTATAAAACTCTTCGTTCACGGGCAGATTTTTAAACCAGGTTGCATCATGGAAATTCTGGGACTTGTCAATCACACGTGCACGCCTTGACCCACAGCTGCTGTTTGCCTGCTTGCTGCTTTTTATAAACCAAGTTGTACTTCCCAAATGTTATTCTTCCAAGAAATTTCTAATCTGAAAGGAAGTCCGGATTGGCACAGAGATAGCGGCTTTCTTGGCACCGTGACTAACTGGAAAGTAGTACCCTGAGTTCGCAGAGGAAGGAGTGCTAAGATAGAGCTTTGCTGTCACTAAAAACTAGGAATATTCCATCAACTCTCTTCATTCAGTCTCTCAGCCTTGGATTCTCAATTGTCTCTGTCCCTCTGTTTAAGATATTTTCCTTACTTAAAAAAAATCATCAATTCTTAACTCTGAGAAAGCCTACCAAACCAAGTAATTGGACTGGCTGCTAGTAGTCTTTGGAGTATTTCCTGACTCCTGGCTACAACTTTCAAGTTTTTGTCCTTCCACAGAGGTGGTTCCTAGACTGTTTTCGTTCTCCAAGAGCTGAACAAATATAACATTAAGTAAACTTGAGGGAACTCAGAGAAATAAGTGTTAATCCTTAATAAGCTTTATAGGAAGAAAATAATGTCTGATGACAATGGCACCAAGATTAATGGCTGGTAGGCTTTGTTTTTCAACTCCTGAAATATGACTACAATACCAGAACATTAAAGAAGGTTACTGTGGGCTTGGGAGATATTCCAATGGGGAAAATCATGTCTCATTACAGAGGTCCTGAGTTTGGTTCCCAGCACCTACGCCAGGCTGCTCACAGCCTCCTGTATACACCAGCTCCGGGTGCTGCACCTCTCTGGCCTCTTAAGACACCTGCACTCACATGTACACATCCTACTCCCAAGAAATTAAAATTGAAAATATGAAATTAGAAAATAAACTCAATAATGACCTATAATGTTATTGTATTTTTCAGGGTTTTCTGGAAGACCAGAATCAAACTGACCTCACATACACACACACAAACATACTTGCACATGGATGCTCACATTGACACACACATATTCTTGCACATGGACACACACATTGACATACATACACACATTCACACAGGCTCACATGCATATCCACACACATCCAAACATATATACACATCTACATGCATACACATACATTCACACATATACATACACAATTTATTAGGAGTTCCTTGTACTTGAGGCTGGATACTTCAGCAACTGTAGTTCCACAGTAGTTTTTTCACACTGGAGAAGCCAAGAATCCTGTAGTTCTCAGTCCATATGCCAAGGTACTCCAGTAGTTGCAATCTGGTCCCTGAAACCTGGAAGGTTCCTCAAGAGTTCCTGTCTTCAGTCAAGTTATAGAAAATGCTGGTTCAGCTCTGCAGCTAAGGAATCAGCAACAGAAGCGAAAGGACAGATTAACTTGGTGGCAATAGGGAAGTCTAAGGACAAAATAGGTGAATAACCTTCCTTCCACTATGCCTTTTTATCTAGGTGGTTACCAAGATAAAAGTGTAAGCCATGTCTTGGGTATGTCTTCCCACAAAAATGAAGGCAGTCTATGTCATTTCTTAATTGGGGCTCCCTCCTTAGGCGAATCTAATTTGTGGCAAGTTGATACTTAACACCAACAGTCACAGCTATCATCTGATCATTGTGTGTGTGTGTGTACTCATGCACATGTTTATGGGAATATTGTATGTGCCTGTGTATTTATATATTGAAGGCCAGAGGAGGGTGTCATCTGTCCTGTTCTAACCCTGTATGCCTCATTCCTTTAAGATAAAGTCTGTCATTGAACCTGGAGCTAGATTGGCATCCACCAAGCCCTAGTGATCCTCTTGTCTCTGTCCACACAGTGCTGGTGTTTCAGCCTCTTTGAGGCGCCAGGATCCCGGCTCATTCTTTCTGCTATCACAGTAAGCACATTCACTGCTGATTCTATTTTTTCCTGTCCCCCCTGCCACCTAGTCCGCATGGGAATACAGTAACTTTAAAAATAGAGATTTAATGCTTTTCATTACTTTCGTATGTTTTGTAGCACGCTGTAGGCATTCTAATCTTACCAGTATTTTTTAGTCCATTTCAATAGCCGAGGTAGGGTATTTGGTTTGAATGGCCGACTAGCTAGGGACTGATGTGGGTGAGGTCGTAGGGCAGGTGCCCGGGGAAGCAGAGAAGCTTAATTTTCCATATTGGTTTGGTTGATAGTTAAACTGTGGGATTTTATAGAACATTCCAGAGAGCTGAGGAAAGCCTCAGACAACCAGAGAACCTGCTGAATTTTAAAAATGTATCTATAACCAGAGACAGCTGGTTTGGGAAACAAGCAGTTTGCCTCAAAGTCACAGACTGAGTGCACAAGTCCCCAAGAACCCAAATAAGCAGGGGCACTCTGCTACACACAGAGCCAGGCAGGTTTTTCAAACTCTCCTCAGAGATACAGTGTCTATAGACTAAGAAAGGAGACATAAGCTGCATACAAGCACCATTAACCATCTACTAAGACAACCCAAAACAAACAGCTCATTCTACGAAGAACCAATGACATCTAGACTTTCCACAACACATTATCAATGTGATGTCCAATTGTTAACTAACTTCTCACCAATGGTTTGTAGAGGAATGCACAAAAAACAATCCGGGGAAAGTCCTGGAGTCGACCTTGAGGTTATAGTTAGTCAATAGTTTACAAGCTGCTATGATACAAACTTTCAATCAGTTAATAAAAAGGAGGATTGAGCAATGGAATGAAAATATACTATTCATGAGTGAACTGATGGAAAGTCTCAATGGGAATGTGAAAGCCACAGAGAGAAGAGAGAGCTGGAAAATTCTGTAGTTGAAGAAACATAGGATCTGAGATAACAAAATCACTAAATACCCCAATTAGTGGCACTGATATAGAAGAAGGAAGAATTGGCATTTAAAAGAAAGGATCTTTGGCAATGAATTTAGAGTATAAGACAATAAAACTGAAAAGAGACAGGAGGGAGCTCTGGCATGTTGCCATCCATTCCAACATCTCTATAATCGGAGATCCAGAAAGAGAAAGCAAACACCAGAGTGATCATACCTGGTTTTCACTTTTGAGCAACTTTAAAGATGAAGTGAAAGACCGGTCATTCTCAACCTGTGGGTCGCGACCCCTGTGGGGGTATGTGTCACATACCAGCTATCCTGCTGTCTTAGTCAGGGTTTCTATTCCTGCACAAACATCATGACCAAGAAGCAAGTTGGGGAGGAAAGGGTTTATTCGGCTTACACTTCCATACTGCTGTTCATCACCAAAGGAAGTCAGGACTGGAACTCAAGCAGGTCAGAAAGCAGGAGTTGATGCAGAGGCCATGGAGGGATGTTCTTTACTGGCTTGCCTCTCCTGGCTTGCTCAGCCTGCTCTCTTATAGAACCCAAGACTACCAGCCCAGAGATGATCCCACCCACAAGGAGCCTTTCCCCCTTGATCACTAATTGAGAAAATGCTTTACAGTTGGATCTCATGGAGGCATTTCCTCAACTGAAGCTCCTTTCTCTGTGATAACCCCAGCTGTGTCAAGTTGACACAACACTAGCCAGTACAATTGACCCCTTGTCAACTTGACACACAAAAACATCACTAGTAAGCCTCAACCCTTACAATCTTATTCATCCCCATTCTAAATAACTTTAAAAGTCCCACAGTCTTTACATATTCTTAAATTTTCAATCTCTTTAAAATATCCATCTCTTTTAAAATTCAAAGTCTTTTTACAATTAAAAGTCTCTTAACTGTGGGCTCCACTAAAACAGTTTCTTCCTTCAAGAGGGAAAATATCAGGGCACAGCCACAATCAAATGCAAAAGTCAATCTCCAACTGTCCAATGTCTGGGATCCAACTTACGATCTTCTGGGCTCCTCCAAGGGCTTGGGTCACTTCTCCGGCCATGCCCTTTGTAGCACACGCGTCATCCTCTAGGCTCCAGATGCCTGTACTCCACTGCTGCTGCTGCTCTTGGTGGGCATCTCATGGTACTGGCATCTCCAAAACACTGCATGACCCCTTCAGTCCTGGGCCATCAATTGCAACTGAGGCTGCACTTTCACCAATGGCCTTCCATGGCCTCTCACAGTGCCAAGCCTCAGCTGCTCTGCTCAACTCCTTCATGCCTTCAAAACCAGTACCACCTGGGTGACCCTTACACATTACCAAGTCCAGCCACAGCACAAGGTACAACTTTGGCTATATCTGGAACACAGCCACTGTGCTCTCAGAAAACACTTCCCAGAAGATGTCACCTCAATGATGCTGGTCTCTTCTTAATCACCGCTAATTTCTTAGCTCCAGCTAACCAGCATCAATAGTCCCAGTAATGCAAAGTTTTTGCTTTAGTAGTTCTGGTATCTTGTTAATCACAGCTGATTCTTCAGCCCCAGCTAACCAGAACTACAGAATCTTCACAATCAAAACAGCAATGGCCCTGAAAAGAGTCTTTAATTTTCCCTCTGAAATTTCACAAGTCAGGCCTCCATCTTCTGCACTGTTCTCAACATTATCTTCCAAGCTCCTACACAACATCCCACAGAGCTCTTAACAACGAATGGATCTTCAAGCCCAAAGTTCCAAAGTCCTTCCACAGACCTCCCCAAAACATGGTCAGGTTGTCACAGGAATACCCCACTCTGCTGGTACCAATTTGTCTTAGTCAGGGTTTCTATTCCTGCACAAACATCATGACCAAGAAGCAAGTTGGGGAGGAAAGGGTTTATTTGGCTTACACTTCCATACTGCTGTTCATCACCAAAGGAAGTCAGGACTGGAACTCAAGCAGGTCAGAAAGCAGGAGTTGATGCAGAGGCCATGGAGGGATGTTCTTTACTGGCTTGCCTCTCCTGGCTTGCTCAGCCTGCTCTCTTATAGAACCCAAGACTACCAGCCCAGAGATGATCCCACCCACAAGGGGCCTTTCCCCCTTGATCACTAATTGAGAAAATGCCTTACAGTTGGATCTCATGGAGGCATTTCCTCAACTGAAGCTCCTTTCTCTGTGATAACCCCAGCTGTGTCAAGTTGACACAAAACTAGCCAGTACACCTGCATATCAAATACTTACATTGTGATTCATAACTGGTTAAAAAATTACAGTTGGGAAATAGCAATGAAATAATTTTATGTTTGGGGGCTCACTACAGCAGGAGGAACTGTATATATTAGAGGGTCACAGCTTTAGGAAGGCTGAGAACCACTGTTCTAGAATGTCTCAGTAGGGTCTGTGTAACATGTAGACGTATCAAATATTCAGTCTCAGAAAAATCTCTAAAGCAGTGAGACAGTTCTGCATTCAGATACACAAAAGAGCAATGCAATGTACACTTGACTCTTCATACCAAACAATGGGATCTATAGGAATTTGTTGAATTCAAATGTTAGAAGTATTGAAAAATGTAGCTATTGAAGCTAGTCTGTAAACATGAAGGCAGGATAAAGGATCTTTGATATGCAAATGCTGATGGGATTTTTTTGTTGTTGTTGATAGGAGAATTGCACTATAAAAAATATCAAGAGATATTTTACATTAACGTTCAGGTTAACGTTTCATAAGAAACCCCATAGCCATTAAAGTAGTGTAGGATACAGCAAATGAAAAACGTGCAGAGGATGTGAGAGACTATATTTCTGTTACTATAAAATAAAGGATCACCTTACTATATGCTTGAATCCGTGGTTGGCTTGACTTGATTAAAAGGCACGTGGATGCTGAACATAGAATTTCTAACATATTCAGGGTAAGCCGTGCATATCAATACATTGGAAATTAAAAGAGGAAGAAGAGGAAACAGAGACTTTTTGATGTGGAGATTTTTGTTATTTGAGCCCTTGGTTTGTTTGCGTTAGATTTGATATCAAGTCTTGCTTTAGAGCATGAGCTAGCCTGGAACTCATGATCTCCCTATCTCAGCCTCACAGCTGATGCAATGCTTTTAAGTCTATTGATTGCATGCGGTATTAGCTTGGAGTTAAACAGTATGTGACCTACACAGCAGAACACAAGAAAAAAAATAACTAGCTGTTTTATATAAAATTAAAATGATACAAGAAAATCCAGAAAATAAAACAGTCACTGAGTAACAGGAACAAAATGGGATGAGATCAGCCCAAAGCAAAGACCAGGTCAGAACTCTAGCCAGCTGTGTGTTGGCTGTTTTAGACTAGTGGAGACTAACTTTAAACCAGTTACCAGGCTTGGGCCCAGTGGGAAATATAGATTTAGTTTGCTTACAAATGCTCTGTGAACTAAGGGTGTTTTATATATGGAAAATGTAAGAAAGAGGAGGCTGAGCAGGAAGACAGTGATGACATTGATGATGAAGACGATGATGATGATGACGACGATAATGATAATGATGGAATAGAATAATCAAGGAGGGAGGTTCAGCTGGAGTTGTAGATGGCCTGTGAAACATAAATATCTTCTAAGAATTATATAAAACATGTTTTCTGGCTTTTTTACTAGTAGAAATCATAGGTTTTCAGACTATCTTAAAAGAAAAATTACATTATATCAGACATTAGCATAAGTCACATGGACATTAAAAAATAAAGTATTAGATTATAATGGCTTCAAGTTTTAAAAATTCTTTGAAAATTATAAATTACAGGGGCTGGGCAAATAGCTCAGTGATGTGTAAGGGCCTAAGTTCAATCCCCAGAACCTAGGTTATATATTCTTGTGTGTGTGTATATGTGTGCATGTGAGAGAGAGAAAGAGAGAGAGAGAGAGAGAGAGAGAGAGAGAGAGAGAGAGAGAGAGAGAGAGAGAGAGAGAGAGAGAGAGAAACACCCTGCACTGGAAATCCTTCATTACAGAGACAGAGATAGGCAGTTTTGTGGTACTCACTGACCAGTGGGCTAGCCTACTTGATGAGTTCCAGGCTACAGAGAAACCTCGTCTCTAAAATAAAAGGTGGGTGGTGCATCACCACCTAAGGAACAGCCCCCGAGGTTGATCTCCAGCCTCCACACACACACACTTGAGCATATGTATACATATTACCAACACACACAAAAGGAAGTTATAAATTATAAACATTGACTTAAAGAAAATTTCATTGATCTATGTCTACACACACACACACACACACACTTTAGGCCTAAATGGGGCAACTGGTGGGTTTTCTCATGCAATAAGGAAACACCTTATGAACGCAGAAAAATAAAGAAACATTCTCCAGCATATTTTGGAGGCCAGTGTTACCTGTATTACCAAAGGGAAGATAAGCCCTAAGAGGACTGCAAACTGCTGTTCCTCCAAACCATGTCTGTGAACACCTTTATTAAACCACATGCCAATCAGAGTGACGTGTGGAGAAGACTGTATGAATATGAGGCTGAACCTATGGCACAGCACAGGACTCAGTTACTGTCTGGAGGTCAGTGAAATGGGTGCTATATTTCTACAATGAAACATCAAGCTGTCTCTGAGGATCCAGAGACAGTGCTTGATAAAGGGAGGCACTGAGTCTCCTTTATGCAATGTCTTTATTCATTCTTTGATAGATTCATATGGATACAATGGATTTTGCTCATAATTACCATAACTCCTCCAGGATCCATGGTCTGCCCCTCCACTCTCCTTCCAGCTTCATGTCCTCTTAATTTTGGCTTATAACCCACTGGGTCTGATTTGTGCTGCCTATTTGTGCTTGGGATGGAGCCATCCCCTGGACCACAACCGACCTCCAAGGGTCCACACCTCTAAAGAAAACTAACCCTTTTCCCTAGAAGCTACCAACTGTCAGAAGCTCCTCAGTCCAGTCATGGGTGGGATTCATGATCCTCTCCTACTCGATGCTAGAATGTTTTCTGGACTGATAATGTGCAGGCAACAGAGGGGCTGTGAGGTCATGCTTGCGGCCATCCTCTGTCCTACCATACCCAGAAGACACCATTTCTCTCTAGTGACCCCAGAGCTCTGGCTCTCACAGTCTTTCTGGCCCTCCCTCTGAGCCTCAGAGGGGAAAGGGTGTGATGTTCATATCTCATTTATGGATGTGCACCCCCAGAGAGCATAGTCTCTGTAAATTGGCCAGTTCTGGATTTCTGGGCTAATCACTGTCCACGGCACAATGGAGGTTCTCTGAAAAGGACTGAGAGGTATGCTAATTGCCTGTCAATCAAGAGAAACAATCTAGGGAGCAGTTTGTTACTGTGTCCATTTAGAAAAACTGAGGCATCACAGGGATTAGTCTCTTCCTCCAGACCCAAGGTACCAGGAAGCCAGCCAGTACCTTAAAAACTGTGAACAGCAGCAGCAGCAGCAGCAGCAGCAGCAGCAGCAGCAGCAGCAGCAGCAGCAGCTTGTGTCCTGTTTACCAAGAAGAACATGGAAAACCGTCATCATCACCATTGTGTGAGAGTTCATAATGGAAATATGACATGGAAATCTAAAAAGCTTAAAAAGAAAAGACTATTATAGGTGATATGAAAGAGTACAGAGAAAATCCAAAGCAAAACACAAAATATATATTGTACTATGTGTGTGAATTTTCAGGTTTTCATGACATTTCATGAATATACAAAACCCTATTTCACTTTTATATATTAATAGTAAACTATTTGTAACAGCAATAAAACTTCCTAATAAAAAATCCTGGGAAATATCTACTAAAATATATACATTGTATGCTATTAAGCAAAGGAACAATAGAATGATGAAACAGACACATTGTATCAACCAGTTGGAAGACTCCCTGTTATAAGATGAAAATATCCCCTAAATTAGTAAGTTTAATAAGACACTCTCTAAATTTTTGAAAAAAAATAAAGACATGAAATTATTCTAAAATGTATATGACAGTGAAAAATAGGAATAGCACTCACTTAAAAGTGACCAAACTCATAGATCTTGCACTGTTTGAATCTAAGACATCTGTATTCTGCTTTGCATAGGCAGGTGCCACAGGAGGACAGCTTCAAGTTCAACAGAAAATAAACAGGATCTAGAAATGAGTCAGACTTCCCTTTAATTTTTTAAAAAGCAGACTGCTTGGTTATTTTTTAAAGAAAATGACTTTCTTTTTAATAAATGGTGCTAAAATATTCGGATTTCACAGAGAAAGAGAGAGGAGAGAGAGAGAGAGAGAGAGAGAGAGAGAGAGAGAGAGAGAGAGAGAGAGAGAGAGAGCCCTGATCTTCTCCTTATACAGCTCACAGAAGTTGCTTCAAATGGATCAGAGGTCTTAACTTCATAGCTGTAACTACGACTATTATAGCAGATAATGTGAGAACAAGTCTGCAGTGTGATAGGCAAATGTTTCTTAAATAAGACATGAAAAGCTTAAGTCACAAAGAGAAAGCTTGACTGACTGGACCACCTTTTCAATAAGCTTTACCATGAAGTGGGAGTGCAATCTGCCACCTACGAGAAAATATTTGCAGTCGAATATATGAGCATTTTCCCCAATTCACACAATACAAATAAATTAAAATAAGAATTTTTCAAAGGCCAAGATGAATGGGGGGGGGGCTCCTGAGGATTCCCCTCCCCCATATCTGAGGATCTTTTGGCTGCTGATGACTGCTGAGAGGAAGAGTCACCCTCTTCACGGGAGATGGCAGCTAGGAGGTTGCCCATGCCCCAGTGAATGGTCACACACCTGAGTGCACATGGGCATCACTGACTGGACCCACAGGTAGATTAATAACAGAAAACAAGTTTTTTAAAAAAGGACATGATCTTTTTCTTTCTCCTTTTCCCTCTCTCTGCATGCACCCACTTTCTTTCTCTCCCTTTTCCCCTCTGTCTCCTTTCCCATGGCTACTTCTCTGGTCTGGGGGCCAGTGAATTTGCTCACTTGTGAGCAGCTTCCCAATAAACATGCATATATACATATGCATATACATATACATACACATAATATACATACCTATACACACATATATTTGTATATATATATATACATACCTATACACATATATATTTGTATATATGTGTATGTATATATATATATATATATATACACACACACACACACATACATACACAGAGAGAGAGGGAGAAAGAGAGAGAGAGTACATGAAGCTGGGAGGGATATGGAGTAAAGTATATGAGGGGGCATTGGAGGGAACTAGTAGTGGATGGATGTGATATAGTATTGCATATATGTATGAAATGTTCAAAGGACAACAATGTCATTAAAAAGAAGTAGCTACAAAAGTGGAACATATACTTTGAACTTCCTTTCATAAGAAAAACAAAACCAAAGCAAAACAAAAGTCAGGTAGGATGGGGAGAGTTGGCTCAGGTACCTGGTCAGGAAGATAGAACTGTATGGCCACACATCCAGGAATTGCTGAAATTTAAAACCAAATTCCAGCTGTAAGTAAAGACTTGAAGAATCAGAAAACATGCATTACTAGTGAGGAGGCAAACATACAGAGATGGCTACCCAGAAAATCAGTCTTCAGTATCTTCCATGTTCAGGACACACCTACCGAATGTCCAACCATGAGTGAGGAGACATTTGGGCATTTCTCAAAAGACCCAGAATGCCAGCATTCACATTGACTTGAATCATAGCCAAGTATCCATGTCATGAATGCATGAATACAACATAGCATACTCACTCCATGAAACTGCATTTGGTCCTGAAGAAGAACTGACTGTTGATTCATACAAGTATGTGAGTGCATGTTACGTCATCATTCTACATCAGGCACAAAAGATCTCCTAACCTGTAATTCCACATCTATGGAATTCTAGAAAACTCATACAAAAACAGTGGAATGCCAGTAGTAGCCTCCCCGAACCATGAGCAAGTGTGGAAACTGGCGAGGAGTGGGTAAAAGGGAACTCCCATGGTAGGTAGATACATTCTAGAGCTCTGATATAGTGATGTTCCCATGACTGCATACATTTGCCAAAATGTATTAAAGTATGCACTCACATGGGTGCATTTTACTTGGTCTATACAATTTATGTGTCAAATTAGACATAAAGAAATTTTACTAGCTGAAAGGACTTACACCCCCACCCTTATAGAACAGACTTCCATTTTATTAGGGCTATATCTCCAGGGACAGATTCATTCATCTGTCCTCATGGTAGCTCGTAGAAGGACCAGGCTCAGGTCACTCCTATATCCAGGGCTCAGCATCTCCGTCCCAACAGTTCCATCAAAAACCCATAGAGCACTAGAGAGCACTCACAGGATGGAAGCAGGTTACAAGACAGTTCCTGAACAAGCCATTATGAATAGTAGGAAAGAAGTCTCTGATTACACAGGCTGGGATCACCAGCAAACCTCTACCTTCACCCAGGTAGTAAGATCAATTAGCTTTCTAAACCACAGGGCTGCTAGTCTGTGTGTGTGATGTCGAGGGTGGAGGGTGTTCTTAGCATAAACCCTGCCCAAATGAGATTTTTCTGTATGTGCCTGCTGGCTACAGTGTTAAGTGAATACTAGATGATTTTGATCTGGAACATATTAAACCTTTAATTCTCTCTAGAATTAGCTGGCTTTCATTTCCAACACTCCGACTGTAAAGCAGGCCAGCCTTGTTCACCTTTCCTGAGGATTCTTTCCAGATCTGGGGGACAGTGGCCAATGATGAGAAACCTCAAACACACAACTGAGAGGCAGAGGAGCGCATGCCACTCTTTCAGTGTGTGCTCAGGCACATTTAGATCAAGCAGGTACACAGAATCCTAAGACAGTCTAACCCTGAGGAGGAAGTACCCTTGAGCCACACATATTAGGTTACTCGTGGATCACAGAGCTGTTCACTGTTTCTCCTGATGCTTTCAGGTCATGATTATACCTCCTATTCATTTCCAGGAGCTTCCTCCTCCCCCTTCCCTCCCCCAGTGCCTCCCTTTCCCCTTCCCCCTCTTTCTCTCATTCTCTCCACAGTCCTCTCTCTCTTCGTGTGTGTGTGTGTGTGTGTGTGTGTGTGTGTGTGTGTGTGTGTGTGTGTGTGTGTGAAAAGCAGTGGGGTCCTATGTAACTACTTCAGAAGCAAAGCCTGTACCCCTTCCTTGCTCTAACAACTACAGGGAATTCAAAACTCCAAGGCATGCAGTCAACAGACTTTCCCCAGCTCTGCACTTAGTCTAAGAGATCATGAACACTAGGATCCTTTCTCCTAAGGCCTAGCAGAGGAGTGTTCGTAGATGATAATGAACAATTAAGTGTCAAATGTGATCACCACATGAAACAAACACTTCATAAATGGAGTCCTTTTGACCCTGTGCCCTGAGTTTACAACTGGGAAGAGAAGATCCCTTTGGGAAATAGCTCCTCTTGAACACAGAACATGAGCTGAGTCTCAAAAGTCCGAATTTACAAAAAGAGGATGAGCAGTGGACCTGATTGCCAACTTCATGGGACTGGCTCACCTGGGAACACACTGTGTGTGTCTATGGGGGGGAAGGGAGGGAGGCTTATTCTTAAAATTGGTAGCACCTTCCCGTGTGTGGGCCAAATATAAAGAAGCCTAAGGAAGTGCAACGTTGCCTGCCTGCCTTCACTTCTTCCTGAGTGTGTGTTTACTGCCAGCAGTAAACTGTCATCGTCTTTGATCTTGCAACTTGGACTGAGTGACTATCCAATACCAGTGGCTATATAGACAGCTTCCTGACTGGGACTGCAGAGCCATCCAGTTTAGCACGCTGAGCAGCTTACAGGGATCCCAGCCTCTGAATTGCAGTTATTTTATATGTAGCTCCTATCATACAAGACAATCCAATTAGTCACATTTATAAGTCTATCTATCTATCTATCTATCTATCTATCTATCTATCTATCTATGTCTATATGTCTGTCCTGTCTGTTTTCTTCTTCTAGAGAACTCAGCCTAGTGGCTGGCAGCTTTGGAGCTATTGCCTGAGTCAAGGTTCTGAGCCCATAGCGAGTCCATACTGAGATGTGCTGGGATGAATAAACCGGATGGG
This sequence comes from Mus musculus, assembly GCF_000001635.26. NCBI lineage: Eukaryota > Metazoa > Chordata > Mammalia > Rodentia > Muridae > Mus > Mus musculus. Next base: position 29,408,586 of record NC_000078.6, read on the forward strand.
ACTGAGAAAGAGGGTGGAGTAGTCTCTGAAAGATGAAGGAAACAGGAGGACCCTCACCTAGACTTCACAAAACATCAAGGAAAAGAACTGAAGTTATCTTGAAAGACATTATAGAAACTGGGCAAAGAGAACTGAGTCTCATGGAGATTATTCTGATATCCGTGATGGTAACATGTCAGCATGAGAGACATAAGTTGGACAATGATTCGGACCCAACCAGGAGTAAAGGGGACACTCCCCAAGATTCATAGCTAGGGGACCAGAGACAGATAGACATGAGTGGGTTGAGCTTGGGAGGTGGACTTGTGTGGAAGCAGAAGCAGAAGAGAAAGGGCTGTCTGTGTTCACTGATGTGTATTGTGCTGTGCAGCTGGGAATTTTAGTGTGATGTAGACACGAGTGCTGAGAATTCCAGGAGAAGACAATGAATTTTCTCAAGCGGCCCGTACAGAATTATCCTTAAAGCCAAGAGGGGCTGGGGTTTCTGAGAAGAAACTGCTCTCAAGAAGTATAGTATAGACTACATGTCTATACTAAGCAGAATTAACTTGTCCTTGATCCTGACCTTGCAGACAGCCCTCTCACCCAGGCTTTGCACGCTGCACTTGTTTTCAACTTGGCCATCAATAGCAGCTGGGAATGCCCGTAAGCCATGGGAACCCTTGGGATTTGGGTATAGCTTCTTGGTGCCCCTGTAAATCTGAAGGCTCGCCCCAGGTATATACTTCCATTCTTTCCACTCCACATCTGCAACACACTTGATGTTACATCCTTTAAGTATCCTTGACCTACCTGCTGGGAAGAGGCTAAGCCAGCGATTATGTGCACTAACTCTCCCAAATAAATGAGGCCTAGTGCATGCTTGTAACTCACTTGGTAAAGCCCACATGGGCAGCCGGCCATAATGGATTATGAAATGAAGGCACTAAATGCAAGGCAGATCAATAGAGTGTGGGTGGGGAATGACGGAGGGAGAGCTGTACACAGGAAGGGTGTCTGTTTGACCTGGGCCTTGTGGGAAAAGAGAGAGACACAGCAAAGAATGGGAGTGGGGAAAGCCCGCCCGCCATTTGCTCTTGACAGCCACATTGATGTCTCTGATGTGGCTGTACACAGGCCAGCACACCTGCCAGTCTGCAAGTCTGTGTGATGCGTAGGTACTTAGTGGCTGCTCTAAGTGCATGGGAGAAGAGTCAAGTGACTCCAGCAGCTTGGGAGGAGATTGCTGCAGCCCTTTCTGTGTGCTTGTGCCATTTCTGGGAATCTCTCCAGAAACGTTCCAGGGGTAGACATACACAGCCAGCCTGATGAGAGAGCCTTCCCACTCTCCACACCATTAGGAACCTTGGCTGTCTAAGCTGGCGGGACCTGGGCTTGAGGCTCCATGAGACTCAAGGAACCAAATAACTGGGAGGATAAGTGTGATAAGTGTGTACACTGGCACAATAATTTGTGCAACAGAGTGAATGCTGCACAGTCCCTCTCACTCTTGACATGTCTATGTTTCCAGTTCAATTCAAACATGTAATTGAGGCTCTTGAGCCCCAGCCACTGGTCTTTTATTCCAAGATGGTGACTCTCTGAACAGGAAATCCATCTGTCTTTCTTCACTTCATTTCGGAGGCTCCACATAAGAGATGAAGGTAATTTGGGAGCTGCAGCTGCCAGCCTGTTGTTTGAACTCCTGGCCCATGTGACTCCTTCCGGAAGGTACAGAAGATGGGCCCGCACTTCAGCCAGCAGCACGGCTCCGCGCTGTGACATCTGGCTGGATTCCTGTTCAATTTAAAGCAGCTGCCGTCATTCCCCTGTTCTAACGACTTTCCTTATTACCTGACAATCTATCTGAACTATCGACTCATTTCCGACCTGCCAGTTCTCTCAAAAGTTATGGAAATGGTCTTCAAACTGCAGCTTCAGCATCTCCTCCTCCCACAGGCTGTCTGCACATCGATAGATCCTATCACTGACAGGCAGGGAGGCCAATCGAGCATTCTGTGCGCTCGCAGGTGCTGATGATGGAGGGGAATGTTGCTGTCACAGGCTGACCCCGGAGCACCCCAACCTCCAAGGCCAAGCCAAAGAGCATCTATCAGCGGCTAGCTTTCGACCTCTTTACAGTGGCTCTGCCTTCCTTTCTGCTCTTGTAGACACCACTATTCTGAGAGAGGCTGCCCGGGTGCTCTGCAGTTTCTTATAGTTCCTGTCCCCAGCCCAGGACGAATTCTCCTGTGCTCTGTGTACAACCAGTTCAATCCAGTATGAACATAATAATCTTCACAAGCCTAGACCTCTACAAAAGAGGTGTGGGGAGAGGGGGGTGATAGACCCTGTGATTTGGCAAGAGACTCAGAGCTCTCTGCCAGCCATTCTTACTGGGCAAACCCAGAGGTCACTGACGTTTCTGCCTCTATGTCTGTCTGTGATAAAGGTTATTCAGCTTGTCACTCCTGTCTGTCTTCTGATTTAGAAGCAACTGTACAGGGGCAAGTACATGTGTTGAGAATTACAGAAGGGGCTGGGAAGATGGCTCAGTTGGGAAATGTGTGCCTCACAAGGACCTAAGCTCAATCCGAAGCACCCACCTAAAAAGCTGGGAGTGGTGACATGTATTTTTAACTCCAGTGCTAGAGAGGTAGAGAGACAGGAAGAGTCCTAGGGAACTAGAGAGTGCTAGTTCCCAGTGAGAGACTCTATCTCAAATCAACAACATAGCTCCTGAGGAACGATGCAAGCTTGATCGATCGTTAGCTCTCACCACCTGCATATCTACCCGCACACGTGTGTCCAGGCCAAATGACCATTCATACACACGTACACAGAAATATCTAATATGACACTAAATATCTGTTGACTCAATTACTGGTGTACTTTATGAAAGGTTTGCTCTTAACTCTAAGAAGTACATCTACTTAATAAAACGCAAACAGAATAGGAACAATTTTAGTAAGGTTGAGTTTTGTTGATATAGGAGAGAGACTGACATTTATCTCATAAGTATGCATGTGGAGTGTGTGCTTGTATATGTGTTCGTGTGTGCATATGTGTGTGAGTACACATTTACGTCTAAATGAACAGAGGCCTGAGAGTTATTCTATGTCACTCTCCACCTTAGTCATTGAGTCACTGAGGCAAGGACTCTCAATTGAACCCAGAACTTACCTGTTATAACTAGTCTGACTAGCCTGCTTGCTCTTGGGATTCCTCTGTCTTTCTTCTTATTACAGACACCAGCCATGCCCATATGCCTTATACAAGTAATATATAGAAGTCCTTCAACTGCTGAGCTGTTTCTCCAGCCCATGTTCACCTTTTCTGAGGTCCGGATCGTGCTTAGGTTGCTATGCAATGAAAGGCATTGGGAAATAGTGGAAAAGAGAATACAGACCCAGCAGTTCAGCATGGGTGGCCAGGCTCCAGCTTGAGACACAGTGGTTTTCCTTTTGGACTTTCCTTTGTGTTACATAATATTTTGGGTTTCTCTGTTAGGCATTAATCATGTTCATTATGGTTATTTTTCGACAATACTACCTGCCATCTAGAATCCGCAGGACTTGTGCAGTTAAAAAAAATTGTATGATGCAATGCATTAGAGTGTATTTTGTACATTATAAACAATTGCTGGAAAGAGGGGGAAAGGGACGAAGAAAGAAAGGAATCTAATGCAAATGAGGAAATTATGAACCAAGGAGCAAGTAATGAGATAGGAAATAGCTCAGGCTGAAAGAATGGCAATTAGCAGGGATATTGAGGAGAGCTCAGTGTGGTCTAGTCCCTGCTTTAAAAATTAATTTTTAACATTCATCTTGAAGTTGTATAAGGCTTAATATAAATGTTGCAAAATTATTACATGGTAGAAATTGTAAATTAAGCAAATCCACCCTCGATTTTAAGACTAATGGGCTTGAATTTTTTTAAACGTGAGCCCAATTTAACAGACTTGAGTTAAGTTTTAATTATTTATTTCTGAAATTAAACACAAGGCTGTGACCAGATTATTCTTATTTATCAGTAACTAGTAATTTTTCCCATCACCTAACCAATAAAAATGTACAAAAGTTATTTGGGCTTATTTTTAAAACTAAAAAAAAATGGTGTCATTTTTATGATCAGAGAGATGGACATAAACAATACCTACCACTACGTTATCCTGCCACCAGAGTACCCTCCAGGATTAATGTAACTCCGTCCTTCTCTGACCTTCCAAAAAAGGTGACATGGTCGCTCCTACTGCTTGGAAGGCAAGGCAGGGGATCCTCAAAGCAAGGTGGCTAGACAGACTACATAAATCAGGGAACTTTACATTCAGAGAAAGGCTCTGCCTCAATAGCTAAAGAGATACAGGAAGGCTCCAGGCATCAACTTCTGGTCTCCACACTCTTCTCCCACACATAAAGATATGAACATATGTATGCAGACAGATGTGGTTATATGTACAAATATACACACATATGCACATGCATGTACAAATACGCGATGATGAAAGAAGAAAAACTATAACCATTTTGAGTTTTGCCAAGGCAATTTTCCTTAGTGCTTTCTCAGAGGAGCTTCTTAAATATTCCCATAAGCTTCATCTTTTGAAATACAAACCAAATGCATGATGAACTCCTCCGTAGCTTCCAACAAGATTCCTTCATTTCATAGATTTGGGTGCAAAACTATCAGGAGGCAGTGGTAGAAAAAGATGTGAGACACACCCACTCTCACCCCTAACACCATGGAGTAACTATGCTTTAATGCCCGTCTTAGCTACTGTTCTACTGCTGTGATAAAGACTCTCTGATCAAGACAACTTATACAAGAAAGTGTTTAGTTGCCATACAGTTTTGAGGGGCTAGATTATGATAATAGAACAATGCCAGGGTGCCTGAAACAACAAAGAGCTCATATCTTGATTCATAAGTTGGAAGGAGAGAAGAGAGACACTAGGGATAGCACATGTCTTTTGAGACCCCCAAAGCCCACCTGCAGTGGCACACCTACTCCAATAAAAACCACACCTACTTATCTTTCCTAAATAGTTCCACCAACTGGGGACCAAGTATTCAAACATGAATCTTGGGGACCATTCTTATTCATTACCACAGTTCCCTTAGACTTCCCCAGAAGATCCCAGAAACGGTTCAAACAGTGCACTTTGCCCCACCTGTCTAACGTGGGAACTATATACAATGCTTATGTTGTGCTTGCTTGAAAGAAAAAGCAGCTATTAGCAGTGGGACCAAGAGAGGAGTGAAGAGGAGTTTGAAGCCCCAAGTGTGATGAGAAGTGGGGCACAGAGAACAGACAACAGCCTGGCTCAGTCAGGGCTTTATATCCATGTGTAGTGGTCAAACCATTTCCCAGGCTGGTTGAGCTGTGTTCCATTCCCACCATCATAGAGGTCAGATGGCAGCCATGTCACAGAGGCTTTTTGTGGGTCAGCATTTGCTGCGTGGAGCCATTGTGTTGTGGAAATAGGGGAATCTCGGTGTGATTTTTTTCACTGTGCTTGCCCAGTCATCCAGGTTGCTGAGCACCGTCTATGAGTTTGTTTGCTGATGTGAGGCTTTGAGATGGTTTCCTGACTGAACAGCTGTTGTCATGCCCGGGTGAGTGTCTGATTTTCGGTCTACTGGGGCACTCTCTATCAAGCTACATGAGTGATCCTTTGGTCACCCTGAGATTCTGCTGCTCACTCTGGAATGCTTCCATGGTTCCTTCTGGGATGAAGCTTAGTTAGCATGTAGAACTAGTCACACTCATCTTCTAAGCTGATGGAACACCATGCAACACCTAGTCATGTACAGTCTGTTCAGAGAGGGTCCTGCCTTTTGGCAGGTGTTACTTCCCTAGACCCAGGTTCCATATATCGGTCCCTTTATCTGTCATCTCTGTCCTGACTTCTTTTCCACACTTTCTGGACCATTGGCTTTAAACCTTTTTAACGCTATATCCCTTTACTACAGTTCCTCATGTTGTGGTGACCCTCAACCATAAAATTATTTTTGTTGCTATATCATAACTGTAATTTTGCTATTGTTATGAATCATAGTACAGTTAGATGATCTGTGGGTTTTGATGGTCTTAGGCAACCCCACTAAATAGGCCATTTGACCTCCAAAGGAGTTGTAACCCACAGATTGAGAACTACGGCTCTAGACCTTGGCAATACCATTATCACACTCTTATGGAAGTCTTTCCTGACAAACAATCCCATTGTATTCTTTCTGTATCACACATACCGTTCATATGCCAAACAGCAACCAGACTTTTACTTTCTCTGTAGAGTTCTTTGATTCAGAGGCTCTACTCTCTGGTAGCTATTCTGTCTGCCTTTGGTGTGGAGAAAGACTGCTCTTAGTGATCTTTATGTCAGTGGTGCCCAATAAGTAGACTGGGCCTTCATTGAGCTCAATGTATCCTTTATCAAAGAGAAATCTAGCACCACATTTTATAGATCTTAGAGATAGCAGGAATGCTTGTTAATGAACCGAGGGATTGTATGGAATTGTTGGGGGTGGGATATGGAGTTAAGGAAGAGAAATCTGAAGCATCAAGGTCTGTACCAGAAGCTGGGAATGGATCAACAGTCAACAGACTTCAGACACTGGACCACCCATGTGCTTGAATGTTTACTGCCACCACAGCTATCTTTCTGAACTTTTATTGACACATACATGGTGCCAAGCTTGATTGGGGGATGGTACATGACTTCACGTGGGTCTAATATCAGTGTAAGTATTCTATTGTGTTTGTATATAAGTGTGTTAATAAAACCAGGAAGGAATCACATGAAGCAGGTGGAGTCCAGTTAAGGCAGAAAAATAGCATTAAAAAAGAAAGAAAGAAAGAAATGTTGTGTCTTCCTGCTACAAGGTATGCAGAAGCACTGACAAGCACTGAGATTTCCTTAATGAAATCAACCTGAACCCTGGCATGTGTAAGATGCCAAGGGCCAGCATATTGCTGATGGCAGCTCCATCCCTGTGGCCTGCAGACTCTGGAGAGCATCAGGCCCCCACTCCTCACACCAGGCACAAAGTTTACATAGAAATGCACCCAACCCAGTTGAAATGTTTAAATCTCTTCCATATAGCATAGATCAAGATTCTCTGATAGTTTCTTTCCCCCAAAGATGGAAATAAGAGAGTTACAGGTATTACTTTTTGATTAGTTTTCTGTGGGAAAAAAATACAAGATTTTATTTTGAAATTGCCACAGGCAAACTTCCCCCCAAAATAAGCGGTTTCCCTGCAGTAAAAAGAATTGCAGCTTTATCTCATGTGGCCTTGTCAGCAAGGTTAACAAGGGGGGAGGGGGCAAGCCTGTTCATTTCTGCTACTGGCTTTCCTTTAGTTAGCTCACCTCTTGACTCAGTGTGGTCCTTTGATATAAATGGTATTCATATATGGGTGTCTGTCACATCTCTGCCATTCTCAACTCTAAAGATAATATGTGAGGAGCATCAGACAACCTGTGTCCATGAGCAGGATGGAAACACAGTGGAGCCTGAGCATGGGATGCCTGGTGAGCCACACCCAGTAGGATGCATGGTAAACCACGCCATACCATGGCTAGGTTTTTCTCTATGAGCTCCTTACAGAAATTAGCCTCTACATTAGCTGTACTCCTGTAGTTCCAATCTTTGACTATGCAGATGAAATGAAACCTAACTGAAAACCAAAGATTCCCAGATTTGATCCATGTACCCCTCTTGTGTAGCCCAGGGCTAAGGACAGTTCCCTACATCTGACATAAGCCCTGATCAGCCCCATACCACCATGATTCTGCCTACCACATCATAGAGCAGATATGGTACTGTATTGGTTAGGGTGTTACTGCTGTGAACAGACACCATGACCAATGCAAGTCTTATAAAGGACAACATTTAATTGGGGCTGGCTAACAGGCTCAGAAGTTCAGTCCATTATCATCAAGGCAGGAACATGGCAGCATCCAGGCAGCTATGGTACAGGAGTAGCTGAGTGCTCTACACCTTCATCTGAAGGTTGCTAGCAGAATACTGACTTCCAGGCAGCTATGATAAGGGTCTTAAAGCCCACACCCACAGTGACACACCTACTCCAACGAGGCTACACCTACTCCAACAGAACCATACCTTCTTATATTGCCATTCCCTGGGCAGAGAATATATAAACTACCACAGGTAACATCTAGGCATCCCAGAATAGTTGGGACCTTGTATAGACTGTTTTCTCTTCCAGTTGAGCAGGGTGTAGGAAGCCTTGTTACTAGCTTTATGGTGTATCCTCTCTAGGATTGCAGACTGGTTCTGTGGAGATGGAACAGAAGGGACCTGAGTAGATGTCAAGAAAGCAACCTAAACAATTATCTATTTGCAAGTTCTCAACTGTGTGGTATAAGAGGGAAATTTTTTGATGGATTTTGTTTCAAGTGTGACACATGTACTTGGTAAGTGGAAGCCTTGGTGCTAGCTTCAGCTTTCTGATAGAAAACCTTCCCTTCAAAGCCCCTTCAGAACATCTGATGCCATGCTCAGTGGTTAAATGGACTGGCCATCAGTGAGTGTAAAGAGGATGACCAAGACTCAGTAGTCTTAGTTCTAAAGCCACTGAAGAGATTGTAGGCAAATCAATACTTTGTTCCAGTGTCTGCCAGGCTCCACTGCCAGCCATTTAAGCATGTAAAATGGAAGTGGGGGAGCTTTCAACAGCAGTCATAAGTCAGCTCAGGCAGAAAGGGAGATGCAATTCACTGATGGGGAAGGAGTTCTGAGACCGGAGGGCCTGTGCAGACTTGGAAAGCAAGCCAATGAGTGGAAACATACCCGGAGACTAGGGAAGGAGATGAAGGCTTGAACCTAAGAGCATCGCATCTCATTCTCCAGAAACCTTGTGGTACCTCTGCTATGGACCTTTTCAGTGAGATGCCATGGGAGATGGGACGACTCATATTCACTGTCCTCTCTATTCTTGACTGCTTCAGTGGAAGTTTGCAGGCAACATATCCTATGTGTTCTATCCTCTTTGTCGAAGATTCCATTAGTTGGTGGACCTGGGGTTTGGGCTCCCTCAGGAACTGTCCCCTGAGGGCATCTTTTATATGCTGTCCACAGAACATACCACTAATCCTCCAGTCTTCTTTTGATGCTCTGGATGTCTGGCCTGAGGGCTCACCACCTCCTGTAAATCCTTAGGTATCCATTTTTTGATGGTCTCCTTCATCCATAGCCAATTAGGCTAAAGGCTGACCTTCAGATGGGCTATAAAAGGTAAGTTTACCTTCCATTGTGGCAAGTAATGCAGGGTGGGTGTATATTATGTTTCCATCATTTCATGATGTCTGGCATGTCCCTGAACACTGGACTCCAGAGTCATCTGCAGATCTCTGGCCTTTTTTCACGACTCACTCAGTTTCTAAAGGGCCTTATCTGTATTTGGTGTGTGCTGCCAATTTAAATTTCATTTATTTAGATAGGTCACACAGACAGGCAGAGAGTGAGCCATGGAAAGGTTAGTATAATTTTCTAAGGAAGTTAGAATATATCCTGGGGGTAGAGAGCAGCCAGCAAGCATTTAAAAGTAGAAATTCACAGGCTGATATGTGTATGGGATGTGGGGAGCATAGATGAAGAGTCAAGGCTGATGTACAGAGACTGGTGGGCACCTGTACATCTATCTGAGGGTTGAAAAGCCATGAATCAGGTAGTGGTAAATACATTCAGGAGATCACAAGTACTATCAATTACCTGGAAATACCACGAGGGGCAGAAATGGAAGCATTCTTCTAGGAAACTTGTCATGGCTTGGAGATGCTTCTCAGCTTCTGATGAGGTCACATTCTGAGAAACCCAAGGGAAGCAAAACATCACCAGCATAAATAGGTATGATATACTTGAGGCACTAACCTTCACAGAACTGCAGTGTTGGGTGTTCACATTCATGAACAGAGGACTGACTGGGAGCCCCAGTTTGCTGCCATTGTGAGCAACCAGAGAGAGAGTGGTACTGCATTTCCCAGCTCAGAAAAACACTGAAGTTCAAAATTTGAAGTGTGGTTTCTGATGAGTACATATGGTCTTGTATCATCTTAGTCCTCAAAAGTTATAGGTTGGAAAGGCATAAGTCAGAACTGTCTAGAACTGCAGGAGTGGTTGCAAACTAGCAAGTGTAACAAGCTTCAGAGTTGGGGAATGGTGTGCTACAGTAGTCTTAGGATGATCTTGGACAAGACGGTAGAGTGTGCTGTCTATGAGTCTCTGTAGGTGCTGAGAGGGACCTCTGCTGAAGGAGCTGGGAAGAGAGCTAGAGAATCAAGGTGTGCCTGATGAAGGATGAATGGAGGTCCAGCTCACACAAGGAGATTACTATCATTCCTCGGAGGGAAAAGGAACACACTCATGGGAGAATAAAGAAAGGCAGGTTCTGGTTGAAGCTGAAGTCAATGAACCATAGCAGAGGGCAAAGGTGAGAGTTGGTGTTCACCAGAGGAGGATGCAAGATTCATGTTCAAATCAACCTTTGGGGCACCAGGAATTTCTCTGTAGGATAAATCCAAATGGACTTGGAGAACTGTGTGACCACCAAACATGCAATAAGAACATGAGATGGGAGAAGGCAGGATGAGGCATAGTAGAAGCTTCCAGAAATAGCAGTCCTATTTTCTGCTCTGGCTTCAGTGATGGACCCCTTTACTCTCTTAAGGTATCATTTGTCAAAGGATGGGGGTGGGGGGCCTTACTTAAACCCATAGTATGTATGTTCTTCATACAATCACCAACAAAATCATGTCATGTATGAAGCTGTCAGCAAAGTCATTCCTACAGCTGATACATGCTAAAGTCATTAAACCTTTGGAGAGTGAATGTCTTTGTCACATTTTTTCTTTTGTATTGTGTGCAAGAGTATCATAGGATTAGAAAGCTGTGGTATGATTTTGAAACATTGCCTCTAACTCTAACATTCTGGTATGTGAGGAAATTAATAGGGTCGTTTTGACATCCTGAATGTGCTATTTATTTTTAATTAATAACTTTATTTTTAGAGCAGTTTTAGATTTAAAGAAAAATTGACTAGAAAGTGGAGTTGTCACCCCCCCCCCATTCCGTTCCATAGTCCCACTGTTATTAACATGAATTAGTGTGGTGCATTATTACAGCTGAGAAACGAGCATTGTAATATTATTAAGTCCACAGCTTGCTTTAGAATTTAATCTTTGTGTTTTAATGTCTATAGCTTTTGGCAAATGTCTACTGCCCTAAAACCCAACCATGCCCCATCCATTCATCTTTCCTGATTCCATTCCTTGATAATAACTGATTTTTTTAAACCAATCCCAGTTTTGTCTTTTACATAATGTCATAGAGTGGCAACATACATACAGTCTGGAGTGCTTTCAGATAGATTTTTTTTCCTCCTATCAATATATTCACATTGTTCCCCCACTCCTTCCCTAATTAGCTTTATCTATCACCTGAGAAGGAAATCCCAGTGGAGGAATTACTCAGATTAGATTGGCTTGTGAGCATGTCTGTGGAAGATGGTCTTGATTGTTAATTGATGTAAGAGGGCCAGCCCACTGTGGGCGACATCATTCCCTGGTGCAGGTGGTTCTGGGCTGTATAAAAAAGCTAGCTGAACACTAATCTGTGAGAGAACTAGTGACATTATTCCATAGTTTCTACTTCAAATTCCTGCTTGAGTTTCTGCACTGGCGTCCTTCATTGATGGACTGTAGCTTTTAAGTTGAAATATACTCTTTGCTCCTTTAGTTGCTTTTGGTCAGAGTGCTTCTCACAACAATTGAATACAATATTAATGGTGTCTGTTCCTTGACTTAATAGGTCATTTCTCTCTAGCACCATTGTTGGCTTTAACCATTGTATCTTGATCCATTTACTTACAGAAGGATATCTTGGAAGCTGCCAAGCCTTGGCAACTATAGCAAAGCTGATATAAACACTCATCCATATACTTTGTTGTGGATCTATGTTTTCAGTTCACATGGGGAATACCAGGAAAGATGTATCTTGGAGTGAGAATACACATTGTATGTTGACAAAATAACAATACATCCAAAGTGGTTGTAACAGTGTGCGTTCCCACCAGCATGAGTGAGAGTTGTGGCTGTTCCATGCTTGGGCCAGAGTTCTGGATCCAAAGCATTCTTACGGGTGTTCTATAGGATCTCACTGCTTCTCCAATCTGAAATTCTCCAACATGATGTCTATTTACACACATTTTCACCATCTGTGCATTTTCTCTAGTCAGGCATCTGTTTAGACATTGGGGATACTTTTTATTAGATTGGTATGCATTCTGTCTGTTGAGTTGTAAGTGCTATTTGTATATTTTAGATTCTAGTATATTATCAAATATATTTTTGCCAAGATTTTCTCCCTATGCTCGTTAGTTTTTGCTGCTGAACACAAAGTCACCAGGGACAAGGAATCTTCAATTGAGGGATTGTCTCCAACATATTTATCTGTGGAGCATTTTCTTGATTGCTAATTGATGTAGAAAGGCCCAGGTAATCATGGGCAGTTTCATTATCCCAGAGTAGGTGGGTCTCATCTTCATAAGTTGGGTGTGCACCTTCAATCCCTGCAGAGGCAGGCAAATCCCTGAATTAAAGGCCAGCCTGGTCTCATAGTAAGTTCCATGAAAGCTAGAGCTGAGCAAGCTAGAGGAAGCAAATCAGTAAGCAGTACCCTGCCATGGTCTCTACTTCAGCCTTGTCTTCAGGTTACTGCTTTCGGTTCCTGCCCTGGCTTCCTTTGATCATGGATTGTGACCTATAAGCCAAATGAAGAGTTACCATCCCTAAGTTGCATGGTCAATGTTTTATTACAGCAAGAGAGTAGCACTCAAGGACATTCTCCAAGTGTAGCTTGTCTTTTCATGTTTCTGGTAAGATTTTTTTTTTAAACAGAGCAGAATTTTTAATTTTAATGAAACTCAATTTATTTTGTATTTTTTCATGGATCATACTTTTATGTCATCACCACATTTAAAAGAATTTCTTAAGTAGTTTGATTTGAAAAGAGCCTTATTCAGGCCATTATCTTCATTTGACAAGATTGAAAAGTCAATTCTTGTGAATACAATTTTTGAAAGTGACAAAGTTGACACTAGTTATGTATGTATGCTCTTTTATTGTGCTGTTATATTTATGTTGCACTGTTTGTCTGGTAATGCCATTGGTGAATTTGTTGACTACACTTTTATGACTGATGATACTGGTTGTTGGTCATGTTGATGTTGACTCTTGTGTTGGTGATACACTGCTTTGTTATGACGATCTTGTGATTGATTGCATTGCTTTGTTGATGACTGAGTTATCCTACTGGTGGTTGTGGTTGATAATGCTGATGCTATTTGTGGTGATGATGTCGGTGGCATTAACATTGCTGGTGATTGTGTTGGTTGTGCTAACATTGGTGGTGATGACACCAGAGGTGAAGGCCTTATTGAGAGTAATGATGGTAGTGGTGATATTGAGTGAATGTGATATCAGAGACATTGGCAATGATGAGTTTGTTGCCTTTGGTGCTCTGGATGAGGTTGTTGTTGGTAGCAACATTGATGATGTTGGATGTTGTTGGTTGTCTGATTTTCTTTCCTGTTGCTGTGACAAAATGCCTGAGAAAAGTAACTCAAGAGATAAACTGTTGGTGGGCAAAGTTGGGTGTGCACCTTCCATCCCTGCAGAGGCAGGCAAATCCCTGAATTAAAGGCCAGCCTGGTCTGCATCGTAAGTTCCATGAAAGCCAGAACTACACAAAGAAACCTGCAGTATGGGTGATTGGAAGACACCCAGAAGCCCATCTGTATGGCCTGCCCACCTTGGGTGCTACTACTATGTGCAAGTATATGGTAAAGAGATGAGAGAGAAAGGGAAGCAGAATTGTTTGAGTACTGTGAGTAGAGGCTGAACTGGAGATGAGAGGGTGGTGAGGAACAGCCTGATGTGAGCAACCTAAACTGCCACCTGAGGCCATAGCAATCTGGGCCCATGCTGCTAATGAACACCCCTGGGTCCATTGCCCTACGGTAGCAGAGGTCTGTTTTGATATTCATGGCCCATGTTACCACCAAAGGGTATGCAGACATCCCTGGTCTGGGCTGCCACCTGGGACCATGTTGATGTCCAAGGGTTGTGCAGAGCTGGCCCCTTGCTAGCTGCAGCACTCTGGTGAGCAGGTCCTGCACCTCACCCAGGCAACATAATAGAGCTGACCCTGGTGGCAGGGGAATGGATGAGATGAGCCTGAGGTGCTGTTGTTGTTGACAATGCCCCAGATACTTAACAGGCTTTTGTTGATGATGGTATTGCTAATAATGTTAGGCTGTTGTCAATGTTATTGTGTTAGTCTTTTGGGTGGTGACAATGGCGCTATTGCTGCTGGTGATTTGGCTGATGTTATCAATAGCAAGTGGATCTTTAAGCAGAGATTTTATCCAGTACTTTAAATCCTTTAAGTTAAAAGGAAATTATTTTAATAAGAATGTTGATTTGCATGAGTTTACTGCCCTATCTCAGTCCCTTTGTTTGGGGCATTGCTAATGATAATATGTCACCAATAAAGCCATTATAAAAACTAATTTTTTTTTCAGTTTTGTTTCTGAAGCTGAACTTCATTTGATTTTCTCATGATTATGTTTTTAGTTTTGGATACCTGGACACTACTTGGTCTTGGCACATGTGAGTTTGTATGGCTCTTTTCTTGGAGCTGTGTGATTGACTCTTAACATTTTAAGACTTACAAAATATGAATTCTTCATTTGGTGTTCCCTGAGAAATCATATAAGAGCCTCTTATTCCATCCCTCTTTTCTCTCTTTGTCTTCATGTTTCGTCCCATGGGCCACTATTAAGAATCATGCTGTTTTCTGTCTTCTTGGGTGTATTCCTCTGTTCACCATGTATAGTTGCTAAGAGGTCAAGGATGTTTCTATTCAATGCAATTGTCCCACAGGTGAGAACTTGTCTGGCTGGCCTAAGGACTGTGGACAAACACTTCAAATTCCTTTACTAACTTACAAATGCACTGGTGGTACAGGTTGCTTCCAAATTTTATCTTGACAATTTTAATATCACTAACTATTTAATCATCCCACTTGGTTATACTGTGAACTTTGAGCCAGGGCATGCATTTGTACCTTGTGAGTTTCATGAAGACAAGTCTCAGAGGGGCTTCTCTTGGCTTGAGATTATCTCCTGATACTATGCTGCCTCTATTTAAGCTAGTGTGAATTTGGGAAGCAGATAGAAATATCTACACCATTGTTTCCCAAAATAAGTCCATAACAAAGACCAGTGTATCTGTCACCAATAAAAGTTTAAAAATTCTTGAAATTTTGAAACCCATCATGTCTGCTGATGGGTTTTCAAACTATCAGGTATTATAAAGGTCCTGCAATGCCCATAATAGAAAAACAAACACAGAAAAAAACAGTTCAACTTGCTTCGTACAAGCCTTTTACAAGTTCATAGCTCTATATTCTTCTTTAAAAACTTGATTCTAATGCTCCAAAGATGTGCTCTTAAGAAAATGTAGGATTTTACTATTTTATGAATTTGTTTAGAGAGGAAACAGAAGTCAGCATTAGTTCAGGGAGTTTCTCAGGCTGGTTTCAATGAAAGAAAACTATGTTAGTTATTTGACATTGGAAGCAAGACTTTATTGTAACTTTATTGGTTATAACTCATGGTACACAGACCTTCTTTATTAATATATTAAGCAAAACAAGCACAGTATTGCATAAGCTAAATCGTTATTTCTTATGATCTCTCCTTATTCAAAATACAATTTAGAGCCAATCTTAATTAGCCCCAGCATTAATCAGGACTCTTTCCCACACAGCAATCAGAATTCCTTCCCCTGTCATAATAAAAAGGGCCTTTCACTAGGAGGAATCCTGTATCTTCAGAGAGGCCACTCAATTCCCCATCCTTAAGCAAACACCCCCCCCCAAAAAAACATTCTATGAACACTTGTAGCATTTTTTAAATAAAAGAACCTCCTCCTTTTTAGATATTTTACTTTTAGCTTATAATGGTGTGTAAATGTGTAGGCCTGTGCATGTAAGTAAAGACACTGTAGAGTCCAGAGGAGCATCTTAGATCCCCAGGAACAGGGAGTTAGAGGTGGTTGTGAGCTTCCTGACATAGATGCTGAGAACCAAACATCAGAAAGACCAGCAATCATCATTCAACCACTGAGCCATCTCTCCAGCTTTTTGCACCCCCCCTTTAAAGATATTTTCTTTATTTACACTTCAAATGTTATTCTCTTTCCTGGTTCCCCCTCCAAAACCCCCCTTTCCCATCCCCCTCCCTTCCTATTCACGACACAAGACAATATTTCAAATGAGAGGCAGCTATTCACTTGTTCACTCTCTGAGCCTGTTAGTGGTGATCTCATGTGAGAAGTGAGATCTCTTTGATGTATTCAGCGTGTGGAAAGGGTGACAAGCGCTAAGGAAAGATACTTGCTGTGTGCATAACACGACAATACAATGACATCAAGTCACCCCACAGTATATAAGAACAGTCACCTACAGTACATAAGAACATTCTCATACTGGGCAGAGTCTGAGGTGAGCATCCCACACATGTCATCGGGACCACTAAGACTGACTGATGCTCTTGTTGCTGAGAAGTGTTTACAGGAAGCACAAAATAACACACTAACTACCAACCTTGAGAAGTCTGGTATATGTTCTGTTTTGATGAATTTTAGTCTTTGAATTCACCATCCATCATCCTGATAACCATAACCTAGGTTATATACGCTAATGCCATCAGCACTGAGTGGTTCATCTAGGGCATTTTAGGTCCCAATGACAATGAACTCCAGAAATTATGCCTGGTTCAAGTTGACTCAGGTAGATAGCATTTAAAAATACAAACGAATAGCCCTAATCTAGGCTGCCTTTTGAAATGAAAGGTTTAATTTTTATTCCAAAAATTGTTTTGCTTTAGTCAGTTCAAAACACATCAATCAGACTGTTCAAATTGTGTCTGCTTCTAATCAGTCAGAGATGACAATGATCAAGAAGAATCCCCTCTCATTTAAAATGGGAAATAGCTGACTAGATATAAGAAGGTCCTTAAATAATGTCACTCTTTGAGATAGGGGTTTGGTGTGTGAGTACACCCATACAAGTGGGCTATGTAGGGGAAGTGTGTTTGCAGTGTATATGACTATGTATTTATAAGGCATCCTCATGGGATAGAAGGAGCTGAGGGTTCATGGATGTATATGGGTTGTGTGTATGGAGGGTAGTATCTGTATTGGGTATATTACAGGTGTGTTTATTCAGTATGGTAGTTTGACTGGGAATATACTCGTAGGCCCATATGTTTAAACACTTGGTCCTCAGTTGTTAGAACTACTAAGGAAGGATTAAGGACTGTGGCCTTATTCAAGAAAGTTTGTTACTGGGACAGGCTTTGAGGTTTCAGAAGACTCACACCATTCCAAGTCTCTCTCTCTCTCTCTCTCTCTCTCTCTCTCTCTCTCGCTGTCTCCCCTGATTAAGATTTAAGTTCTCATCTGTTTCTTTTGCTCTGCCATCATGAACTCTGACCCTTTGAAACCAAAATCAGTGCTTCTGAAAATGAAAGTAACTAAGGCAGGAGGTGGGTGTATGGGGAATATGTTGGGGATATGGGACAGGGAATATGCATGGGAGATGGGTACCTATGGGGATATGCATGTGGACTATGGATAGATGTGTCAATGTGGTGTTCATTTACGGGTATATATTAGGGTTTGACTTATGGTCAGAGTATGCTCTGTACATTTTATGCCTTATGGCTCTGAATCCACTTTCTCTTATCTGAGAGTCTGCATCTGAGGAAACAAAAGGAGAAGAAGGTCAAAGAATGAAGTAAGGCTGGGTGCCATTTCAGTGACAGATTGTAGGGAATCTTAGAAAATCATAAGCTGGAAAATTTTGAAGGATTTTGAAATCTTCACTTATAAGGGCTCATTAGTCATGAATGATAAAGCCTTGAGTTGCATGGATATGTCCCTGCGAACCTTAATTCAAAGGTCGGAGTTAGAAAGGCTCTCTCTGGAAGTTATGGGACTTCTTCACTAAGTCCCCAAAGCCACAGAAAATAGCCACTCAAGTGTGCAGAGAGGGGAATCTGCAAGGCAAGACAAAGGCACAGCGCAGCCATGATTAGAGACGGGCTCTTATGTGTGTGTGTGTGTGTGTGTGTGTGTGTGTGTGTGTGTGTGTGTGTGTGTGTGTGTAGTTATTGTATCTCCTGCTTAAATTAGAATATCAGGAAGTTTTGGTTTAAAAGCTATTATAAATGCTGTTTTAAAATAACAATATTTCCAGTTAGAAAATAGAACTTTTTCTTTGAGTAATGAAGATCCTTTAATATTTAGACATTCTACTCCTTTGGGGAAAACTTGGGTCAACAAAGGCACTCATACTATGCTGATAAGCATGCAGGCAACTTTGAAGGCATTTCATCATTATGCAGTCACATCATGCAGATGTGTGCACCATATCCCTTAGCTTTACTGTTATACGCGTGTCTAGATGAAATGCACGGAAAGACACCCACAGGAAAGGTCATAGCTCTAGTATTTATAAACTCAGATAGGACATTGAGGTGTCCAGTCTTGACCTATGTGCATGCCTTTCCATGGTATGATGCCTCATTAGAGACCCCAGTGCAGTGGGGCCATTAGGTTATGAATTGGAATCAATAGACTGTAGGGCAAAGTGAGCCTTTGTTCTATATATGTTGTGTAGACAACTGTGAACATATCCTTTTAGAGAAAAAGGAGGCTTAGATAGTCAACTGGATAGCAATGCAGTGTCTTGTTGATCTCAGGAAATAATGGCATATTGAGAAGTAGAATCGATGTCTAGAGGAAGGTGGACAGTTAGCAATGTGCATGGCTAGATTAGCTTTAGATCATGGAGACCCTTGCCCTCGGGTGTGGAAGCTTGTACATTTATTACTACCTGTCACACCATCTTCAGAAGCTTTTGTGGAAAATGGACAAAGACAGTGATTTTTCCCCCTACTTGATGGTGTTTCCTGCTTCTTTCTCAGTGTATATTAGACTGTGTATTTCTCTTTGGTGTATATTAGACTATAACACAGTTGAGAAGTACTTGCCCATATTTGAGAATATCACCTAGTCTGTACAACCTGGGTGGCCTAATCATAGCCACACTTCCCATTTTGATTGAGAGGATCTGTTAAGTATATGATAAATTAACTTTGAGCTCAAATAGCACATGACAATTTTCCAATGCACTGTACATTACACCATATCGGCCATTATACACAGAAATCTGAGGGGATTCTAGCTCTGAGAGAATCCTATGCAGGAAATGCAACTGCAGAAGCCTTAGGGTTACTATGCACTCCGGACTTGAATTGCCAGCTTCTTCTGAAGATACAGTCAAGAGATGAGCAATGGAGCTATGGGCTGGAAGCTCTCATCTTGTGGGCTTCACTGCCATTGTCCCCTGACATGCCAAATAAGACATATGACCTGAAGTTGAGTGTCATTCAGTATGGGCCAGACTCATCATCACCTCAGAAGGCTACCCACACACAACTGTGAGATGCAGCTGCGTCCCTTTCCTCTTGCTCCCACAGTGCACAGGCACTCACCTATGTGTCATGTTGGGACTATTCTTTCTCTTCCTCTGTCATCTACTATAAATACTGATAGATGATGTGGGATTAAGGACACTTGCCCATACAACATTGTACTCCACAGCTCCACTCGCAGCCAGACATTCTGAGAAAACCATGCCACCATACCAAGGCCACCCTGTCTATAAGGTATCTTAACTATGATAGGAAGCAAACTGTGTTCATTTGGGGTCTTGAGACTCTATACACTGTCTTTGTTGCATGGCAGGAATTATTTTTCTAAAGGTGATAGTTCTCCAAACTGCAGAAGAAATGGCTTCACATCCGACCTCTACTGGTGCCAGCAATGAAACCCACAGGATGAGAGCTTCTGGCCCACAGCTTCATTGCTAATTTCTTGACTCTATCTTCAGGAGGACCTGGCAATTCAAGTCTCAAGTTCATTGTAGCCTGGAGCCTCTGCTGTTCCATTTCCTGCTTAGGGTTCTCTCAGAGCTAGAATTCTTCCAAATTTCCAGGGATAATATCCAATATGGTGTAATGTACATTGCACTGGCAAACCATCATATGCTATTGAGTTTGAAGTTAATTTACCATATACTTAATAGACCCTCTAAATCAAAACTGGAGGCATGGCTATGGTTATACCATCCAGACTACAAAACAGGTGATATTGTCAAGTACAGGCAAGCACTTCCCAAGCAGGACATTCTGCCAAGTGCTGTGCATAATAAGAAGTGGCAGACTCCCGATTTTGCAGAGTGTGTCTACAATGTTCTAGAGTATGAACTGATGACAACAGTGTTTCTTGCTAGTACTGTGAACATCAGCACAGAGAGCTGATAGAGATGTCAACAACCTAGATCTCTTCACACCATTTCCTGACAGAAGGTAGAAAACACAATGTAGCTCAAGAGAAATTTAAATGTCTGCTATTGTCCACCACCTTTGCAAACATTCTTTCTTACTGCTGTGGTTTAAATGTCATTCTACATCCAACACTAAAATGTCATAGCTTTTGTGGCAGTTTTGAGAGGCAAGATACGAAACAGGTGATTTGGTTATGTGTGCTCTATCTTCATGGGTGGGATGGGAAAGTTCACCTCTTTCATGACATTCTGCTTGCCATATAGTGACCTTCACCAAATGCTGACCCCCCCAAGTCACAAACCCAGAAATGTGAGCAGATGCATTTCTGTTATCATATATTTCCCTGCCTCAAGTGTTTTGTTATAGCAGAATAAAGTAGAATAATACATTAATCTACTTCCTGATAGATGAATCAATGGCCTTTATTTTTTTTTCTGAATTTTTATTTAATGTGTATGAGTTTTCCTCACATTTGGGTCTTGTGCTGTGTGTGCATACAGTGCCTGTGGAAGCCAGAAGAGGGCATCAGATCCCCTGGAAATGGAGTTCTAGATAGTTTTGTGCTGCCACATGAATGCTGGGAATTAAGCCCAGGTCCTCTGCAAGAGTGGCCATTGCTATTAACTCCTGAGCCATCTCTTTAGCTCTAAGACCTCCTTATTGATGAGGTCACAGTTGGGTTACTCTGTTTTATTGTTGCCTCCACATATGCTATTATTATTCTTTGGCCTCGAGAGACTGAGAAACACAGTAGGTTCACCCAGCAGCTGTAGCAGCTGTTGGGCTGAAGCAATGCTACTGACACCCTGGGATGAGACACTGTTTATTTACTATGGTGTTAAGATGTGGCAGGGTAACAGCATCATGGTCTGCATATGCTCCTCTCTTCTGATATCACATACCAACATGGAGGTGGGCATTGTGCTAGCTGCTCAGTGTCCTCCTATAGTGGAGGACTTAACAGAATGATATTTTGGTGTGTTTTTCAAACACAGTGGCTCACTTGAAGCCTGGCCATGGATCAGTTGTCTATGTGACACCTGACCCCTTCTGCCTTAACTCTTACCAGAAAAGAGAGAACTATTGAGAAATACAAGTCATGCTTAATACCTCAGTAATGTTGGGTTATCTTCCCTCGTTTCTAATAGATTGATGTAAGGAAATGACTGACATTCTTACCTTTGGAAGATGCGGGGAATTACTGCCATATAGCCTTGCTTTGTTGCTTGGGAACATGTCCTCTTGAGAACATGTCCTCTTCTTCGATCAATAGATCTTGAATCCAAAACTTAGCATATTTCTGCAAGCTGTCCAAGGAGACTCTTGCTCTCAGCTTCCAGATCTTGTACCCTCAGTTTCTTGTGATGTGTGCAGGTGAGAAATGGCTTGATAGACTTCTATCTATTTTGTTCCCTGGGGGACTATGTTCTATTCCCCATCTTCATAAAACTGAAGGTCAGGTCTGTTGGCTGCCACTCCAACCTTCCTAGTCTTGATGATAATTGCATCCACCTGGTTTCTGATCTTGATGCTCTGACATCTGGCCTCTATTTTTACAGAGCTCTGTCATCTGCATGGTTTTAGTGAGCCTAATTCTGTAATCACGTCACCCATATTCAGTCTGGTCTGTAGAGAGCAACACTTCTAGAGAGCATTTGTGAAGCTGGTTCCCTGCTTCCACATGTCCCTTATTGCTTGGTAAACAGTGACTGTGCCAGCCCTTCCTGGTTGCCATGACCATTGACATTCGAACTCATTTAGCACAAACTACTGATTTGTTCTTTTTCTAAGGGGCATCCTAATAATTGTATCCCATCTCATCTCCTGAGGCTTGGTCTTGTGTCTCCAACTCTTTCCAAATTATTTAACTTGCCTTGGTGTAGATCTTAACCAGGCCCCCTTTCTCAAGCATCCCTAGAATGCAGTCACTCACATTCTGCCCTGACTCCCCCAGAACCAGCACATTATGGCTGGTTCTTATAAGTATTCACCAGGCTCAGGCCATGCTGGCTAGAGCATGCCCTGCCTTATTTCTAATGGGCCAGGGGGTGGTATTAGAAAACACAGACAGACACGCAGTGGTGTTGGGTATGATTGAAGTCTGCATTTCAAATAGGAGTAAGTGCTCATTCTGTTCTTTTTCTTTTTTCCTTTTTTTAATTAGATATTTTCTTCATTTACATTTCAAATGCTATCCTGAAAGTCCCCTATACCCTCCCCCCACCCTGCTCCCCAACCCACCCACTCCCACTTCCTGGCTTTGGCATTTCCCTGTACTAGGGCATATAATCTTTGCAAGACCAAGGGTCTCTCCTCCTACTGATGGCCTACGAGGCCATTCTCTGCTGCATATGCAACTAGTGCTCATTCTTAACAAGAAGGGTTGGCACAGTCTTTCAGCTCCAAACACTCTTACGGACCATGAGAACTCAAGTGGTATAGACATCAACCCTATGTCAGCATCTCATGAATCAGGCTTCTACTTTTCTCTAACCATGAATGTGATGAGCTTTTGTGTCTACCATCAAAGCACCAGCTCTGAAGCATCTCACGACTGGGGCCATTGTCCACCATGGTGAGTACTTTTTCACTTGAGAACTTGTAAGATACACAGACTTCTTTCAGAAGGGTTATACAAAAGTCTTTTTCTGACCCAGAATCAAAAAGATCAGATTTGTGAACAGTGAAAGAATATTTTCAAAACAGCCAACATAACTACCTGCTATAATCTTTCAGAAGTAAGTAGACACTTAGGATCATTTCACATTAACACTGGCTGTCCTTAAGAACATGCTTTCCACCAATGGAATAGAACTGAAGATCCAGAGATGAACCCACACACCTATGGTCACTTGATCTTTGACAAGGGAGCTAAAACCATCCAGTGGAAAAAAAAGACAGCATTTTCAACAAATGGTGCTGGCACAACTGATGGTTATCATGTAGAAGAATGCAAATTGATCCATTCCTATCTCCTTGTACTAAGGTTAAATCTAAGTGGATCAAGGAGCTCCACATAAAACCAGAGACACTGAAACTTATAGAGGAGAAAGTGGGGAAAAGCCTCGAAGATATTGGCACAGGGGAAAAATTCCTGAATAGAACAGCAATGGCTTGTGCTGTAAGATCGAGAATTGAAAAATGGGACCCCATGAAACTGCAAAGCTTCTGTAAGGCAAAAGACACAGTCAATAAGACAAAAAGGCCACCAACAGATTGGGAAAGGATCTTTACCTATCCTAAATCAGATAGGGGACTAATATCCAATATATATAAAGAACTCAAGAAGGTGGACTCCAGAAAATCAAATAAACCCATTAAAAAATGGGGCTCAGAGCTAAACAAAGAATTCTCACCTGAGGAATACCGAATGGCTGAGAAATACCTGAAAAAATGTTCAGCATCCTTAATCATCAGGGAAATGCAAATCAAAACAACCCTGAGATTCCACCTCACATCAGTCAGAATGAGTAAGATCAAAAATTCAGGTGACAGTAGATGCTGGCGAGGATGTGGAGAAAGAGGAACACTCCTCCATTGTTGGTGGGATTGCAAGCTTGTACAACCACTCTGGAAATCAGTCTGGTGGTTCCTCCAAAAATTGGGCATGGTACTACAGGCAGATCCTGCAAAACCTCTCCTGGGCATATATCCAGAAGATGTTCCAACTAGTAAGAAAGACACATGCTCCGCTATGTTCATAGCAGCCTTATTTATAATAGCCAGAAGCTGGAAAGAACCCAGATGCCCCTCAACAGAGGAATGGATACAAAAATTGTGGTACATTTACCCAGTGGAGTACTACTCAGCTATTAAAAAGAATGAATTTATGAAATTCCTAGGCAAATGGTTGGACCTGGAGGGCATTATCCTGAGTGAGGTAACCCAATCACAAAAGAACTCAAATGATATGTACTCACTGATAAGTGGATATTAGCCCAGAAACTTAGAATACCCAAGATATAAGTTACAATTTGCAAAACACATGAAACTCAAGAAGAACAAAGACCAAAGTGTGGACACTTTGGCCCTTCTTAGAATTGGGAACAAAACATCCATGGAAGGAGTTACAGAGACAAAGTTTGGAGCTGAGATAAAAGGATGGACCATCTAGAGACTGCCATATACAGGGATCCATCCCATAATCAGCCTCCAAACGCTGACACCATTGCATACACTAGCAAGATCTTGCTAAAAGGACCCTGATATAGCTGTCTCTTATGAGACTATGCCGGGGCCTAGCAAACACAGAAGTGGATGCTCACAGTCAGCTATTGGATGGATCACAGGGCCCCCCAATGGAGGAGCTAGAGAAAGTACCCAAGGAGCTAAAGGGATCTGCAACCCTATAGGTGGATCAACATTATGAACTAACCAGTACCTCGGAGCTCTTGTCTCTAGCTGCATATGTATCAAAAGATGGCCTAGTTGGCCATCACTGGAAAGAGAGGCCCATTGGACTTGCAAACTTTATATGCCCCAGTACAGGGGAACGCCAGGGCCAAAAAAAATGTGGGAGTGGGTGGATAGGGGAGTGGGGGGAGGGTATGGGGGACTTTTGGGATAGCATTGGAAATGTAAATGAGGAAAATACCTAATTAAAAATATAAAGAACAACAACAAAAAGAACATGCTTTCCAAGGGAAACGCTTTTATTACAATGAATGAGTGAGGCACAATGGGCCATGAAGAACAAATAAGCAAACCCAAACTGAATATCTTAAAGTATAAAATCTCCATGTTAAGACAGTCACTCTAATCAAACAGTTTAACATACCATTCACCTTGCATCGCTAACTTCTGTTATGGCGTAAGTTGCTAAAATCCTGTGGTAAGCTGTATTAGTTATAACCCATCTCCACAAAAAAGAGCTACTCTCCACCTGATCCAAGGGACCTAAATATCCACTTATAACTTGACTCATATCTCCCAGTCTCCTCCCCACACCTCCCGGAAGGCTCCTGCTTGACCTTTCTTTGTTCCTCATTTACTATTAGAGATCACATAAAGTGAATCATACAGAACTTTCCTCTTTCTAACTGGGCTATCTCACTTGGCCCAGTGCCCTCTGCTTCCATTCATGTTGCCTTGGATACACTGGCGCCCCTCTTTCCACTGCTGAGTTATGTTCCCACGCATGCTTACATATCATGTCTTCTCCACCCATTCCTTTACTGATGCTCATTTAAGCTACTTCCACATCTTTGCTACTGCAGCAGATTCTTTTTTAAAAAATATTTTTTATTACATATTTTCCTCAATTACATTTCCAATGCTATTCCAAAAGTCCCCCATACCCTCCCCACCACTTCCCTACCCACCCATTCCCACTTTTTGGCCCTGGTGTTCCCCTGTACTGGGGCATATAAAGTTTGCGTGTCCAATGGGTCTCTCTTTCCAGTGATGGCCGACTAGGCCATCTTTTGATACATATGCAGCTAGAGTCAAGAGCTGCGGGGTACTGGTTAGTTCATAGTGTTGTTCCACCTATAGGGTTGCAGATCCCTTTAGCTCCTTGGGTACTTTCTCTAGCTCCTCCATTGGGAGCCCTGTGATCCATCCAATAGCTGACTGTGAGCATCCACTTCTGTGTTACTGCAGCAGATTCTACCATGAATATAGGTATGCAGATTTTATTACAGGATATTTTTTTCCTGTTGTATACCCAGAGGAAACATATTCAGTATGTCTAGGGGTGTTTTGTTTGTTTGTTTGAGAATCTTCTCCATGCTGCTTTCCATAACAGATAAATCAACTTTTCATTCTCAAAATATACCTTTACCCACAGCTTTTATATCTCTGACAGTACTGACCTGAGAAGCATGAGCTCATATCCTATATTACTGGATTTTTCTGTTTTCTTTCTTCCCCCCCCCTCTCTCTCTTCCTTTTTAGTGCTTTATGTGTTTTGCTTCACTGTTTTTTGTTTTGTTTTTGCTTATTTGTTTTTTGACATAGGATCTTGGTACTTAGCTCAGGCAGTACTTAAACTCATGACCTTTTTTTTTTTAATTAGGTATTTTCCTCATTTACATTTTCAATGACCTTCTTGCTTCAGCCTCCGGAGTGCTGGGCTCACAGGAGTGCAGCATCATGCCAAGATAATCAGTGATTCTTTGCCCACTTTCCTGTATGTGTTGACCCATGTCCTCATTTGGGAAAATGTCTGCTGAGGAACATCAACTGCTTTTTAAGTCCTGTTATTCATCGATGCTGTTGCTTTTGAGTTTCGAAGTCCCTTTATGTTTTCAGTTGAGCAAAATGCATAGTTTGTAATCATCTAAGTGCTCACCCTGCGGATTGGTCCCTGGGCTGTGGGGAAGTTGCTTCTCTTTCCTCCCCCGGCTTGTGTATTTCTGCTTTTGTTGTCTGAGCCTCTGCATTCCAGACAGCAACTTCTTGCCAAGGTCAGTGTTAATCTTTTCAGATGTTGTACTGAAATCTCGAATTCATTTGGTATGTGTGTGTATGCTGTGAGATACTGTCTACTTTCATTCTTAGCAAATAATAAATGACTCAGGAGAAAAGATATACATTGAGAGTCTGAAAATATCCATGAAAAGAATGAGGAAATGTAATGTGGACAGAGTGAGGGAACAGGAGTGGAGTTGGTCAGTTTAAAAGTTCTCTCCATCCCGGATAAGGAACAGGAAAACTCACTGGAGTTCTCATCTGCTAAATGTGCAGTTGATATTTAACAGAAATAACAAGCCTGAGAATAAGTGTCTGATAAACAGTTGAAATTTCAAAAAAATCTCAGAGAGCTGAGAGCTGGCTCAGAAGCTAAGTCATTGCAGGTAGAGGTTCTTGTAAAGAACCGGAGTTCACATTTCCAAGTACTGACGTTGCATGGCTCAAAACCACCTGTACCTCCAGCTACAGAGAATCTGAGGCACTTTAGGGCCTCCACAGGCACTGTACACACACACACACACACACACACACACACACACACACACACACACACACACACTCACACACACACACACACACACACACACACACTTTAAAGTAATAAAAATATCTTATAAAATTAAATATCTTATAAAATTAAAATCTCTGTCGATATAAGTAAAGCCAAAGAGAAAAGAAAGAAAATGTGTGTTAAAGATAAAAATAAAGAGTAACAGTAAGCTACAATATAGCAACAGGACTACAAATATAAACATTTTGAAGTTTTATGGCAATTGAAGGACCCCAGAAGAAATGTGAAAAATAAGAATTAATATATATTTTGTGGGAGATTATCAAAAAGAGGATAAAAATATTAAAAGGAAATGTCAAGATGTCAAAAATAAAAAACAGGCAAGATATCCATAAGTCATAAAAAAGCTTAAACTGAAAAAAAATTTTAACACTACCATCTCAAAAAAAATTAAAGGAAAAATTATGTACATAAATGAGAGCAGTACTAGGAAATGAGCCCCATGCTTCTTATTATAATTTTCTTGATGTTTAATACATTGGACAAAGTAGAAATAAAATGTCTCCCATCCAATTAACAAGGTTTATCTGACATTGATCCAGTGGGTCCTTGATGGTGATGGTTTGACTAGAAAATGGGACCAATAGGCTCATAAATTTGAATACTTGGTCATTATAAAGTGGCACCATGTGAGAAGGATTAGGAAGTGGGGCCTTGTTAGAATAGGTGTGGCCTTGTTGGAGGAAGTGTGCCACACTGACTGTGTGCTTTGGTTTTCAAAGACTCAAGCCAGGCCCAGTGGCTCTCTTTCTGCTGCCTGTAGATCTGGATATAGAACTCTCAGCTCCTTCTCTAACAGCACGTCAGTTTGTATGTTGCCATGCTTCCCACTATGCTGATAATAAAATTAAACCTCTAAAACAATAAGTAAGCCACAACTAAATGATTTCTTTTATAAGAGTTGCTGTGGTCATGGTATCTCTTCACAGCAGTAGAAACCCTAAGACATTGATCCAACTCAATAATGAAAGGACATGTATTCTATCTATCTATCTATCTATCTATCTATCTATCTATCTATCTATCTATCTATCTATCTATCTATCCATGGCTTCTGAAGTGAGGTGTTTACTGTTACTGTTTTGTTTCTGTTTTTGAGATAGAGTAGCCCTGGCTGGTGTGTAACTTGATATGTTGATCAAAATGGCCTGGAACACATGGAGAGCTGGGTGCTTTTACCTCCCAACTGCTGGGATTAAAAGTGTGTACCACCATTCACAGCTCAGAAATTACCTTCGTTAGGAGAAGTGACTGCAGGGGCCATGGCGGGTTCTTGAGTGTGGAGAGCATGACTGGTATCATGAGACTGTAAGAGACAATTTAAAGTGAAAGAATAAGACAGACAGATAACTGCCACAGACAGCATGGCGGGGCCCAGGCTTCCAGAGGAATCTCCATTAGTATCCTGTCTAAGCACTACAGAAAACTCAGCTCTACGCCTTTACCATAAATAAATTTCAACAAGTGCTCAAGAAGTTTATATGGTTCAGATCACACACTTGGACCAAAATCAGTCAAGTTAAAAAAGCTTATCATTAAGAAGTGATTAACAAGAGTCTTCCGATATGTTAATATGTTTTACAATGCACATGAACGTGCCCATAAATCAGAGAAGAGATTATAGTGATGACAAGACAACAATGAGCCCCAGCTTCCTGCTTCATGCTAAGCACTGTGTGCAGTGTGGCTGGGAACCTCTGAGTTCCACATTTCTGTGCCAGCTCCTCAGACAACCCTCTCTAAAGAGCCCAGGCACAGACACGATTCTGCCATTTACTTGCCCCTGAGGAATGTCTGTTTCCACCTTGCATAACTTCACTAGTGCTCTCTCAGTCCAACTGACTCTGTTGGTGTCCCCAGAAGGTTATCTCCCTCCTTCATTCTCCAAGAGCAGTGTTCTCCTGTATCTCTGCCTACACAGACAACCCCAGTGTTTTTCAGGCCCTCTTGTCTTCTGAGAACCTTTTCCTCTCCATCACCAGGTAGGGTTCCTCCTTAGTGACTCCGGGGGTCTTCTTCACACTGAGTACATTGTTGCTGCCATCCACTATGTTTTACATGGTTCACAATACAACCTACTGCCTGCTTCTAATACCCCAACACAGTGTGGGTTGAACTTGTGGAAATCCACTGAAGAGGGCTGGCTGGACTCATATGCCATAAAGTAGCAGTGATGATCAGTGTTAATGTCAACACAATTGACTTAGAACTGAGAATTGTTCTGGAGAGGGGACTTGTGAGGGATGGTATTGGTTACACTGATCGATGTGAAAAGGCTCCTCTTGATTGTGGACAAGACCACACCCGCTGCAGGTAATCCTAGACTGTATAAAGTGAGCTGAGTGCTTTGGGCATCCATCCTTCTGTTTTCCATGTGTGATGTAATGTGATCAGCTGCTGCAAGCTTCTGCTGTCTTGACCTCCCCACCATGATAAACTGTGTATTGAATATAATAAAACCTTCTCCCCTTAAGCTGCTTTTATGAGTATTTTATCATGGCTAAAGGAATAAACCTAAAGCAGGGGTGGAGATGGAAGGAATCACAAGAAATGACTAAACAGGCTGATTGTATTATGATAGGTAGGCAGAAGACTGCAGATGCCCTTCTGGGTTTGAACTATACATTTGCCTGATAAAGTGCTGCAGAACACACATCTGAAGTGCCTGGCCACTGGATGAGTTTCAGACTCTGATATATAAAACCAGTGGAGCCTCAAAGTCAGATCAGAGGTCAAGGTTATTCTAGAAGGAACAGTGTTTTCTAGCCTTTAGACATCACTGTGAACCATGGGCAATTTAAGTGATGTCATGAAGGTGGGAAATAGCTTCTGTGTCCCAAGCTTGAAGTTGCATGAGCAGCACCTACAGCCACAAGCTTCCGTTGCCCTCTGCCCTGCAAGCATGGGGATTTAATGTTCAGTTACCAGAAAATACCTATCTAACCCACCTAAAAATGTCAGACATGGTGTGTGCTTCCAATCGGTGTTGGGGAGGCAGATAGAAGCAGATGACAGGCTTTCTGAACAACAAGTTTAACTTCTTTGGTGAGCTAAGTAGTAAGAGATCCTGACACACAAAACAAGGTAGATGACACCTAAGGAATGCCACTGGAGATTGACCTTTGCCCTCGACACATGCACCTGCACATGCATATACATCCACATAAGCACGCAGGCACACACACACCACACATACACACACACTACGTGTACATAAACACAGAAAAAGAAATGACTGACACCACGAATGCTTGCGTTTGAATCAGGGCTTACACTGGAGCTGGCTCTAATGTCTGGAAACCAATTAGCACACTTCAAAATGACTATTTCCCCCTCTGTTTGACAAGTTTTTTCCCCCCATTGGTTGAGGAAGAGAGGCCCTAAGCAAGGTGACCAGGAGAAAGACTAAAAATAAACCGAATCATATGGCACTCCTGAAGGAGTCTGCAGTTTGCAGGATGCAGCGACAGATGAAGGCACAGGCTGGTCTGCCGCTTTCACAGACAGTAGCTTCCTTCGATGGCAGAGACTGAGACAACACTGTGGCTGGTAGGAGCACCTGGTGGGTGTGGCACTGGCTGTGGCAGAGAGCAGCACAGGCTCAGGGCTCTAGATGTTGCTCATGCAACTTCAAGCTTGGGACACAGAGGCTACGGTTTCTCTGCAGTCACACCTGAACCCATAGGGTACCACTCTCTAAAGTGAGGGGTGAGCCGAGAGAGAGATGGTAATTGTGACTAGCTCCTGGCACCCTCGCTAGATACTGTGTGGGAGAGGGATGCTGGGCAGTGCCTGCTGTTGCCGGCTCTCTCCTGTTCTTCGCACAATAGCACTTTCTGGTAATTATTTCCTTTCAATTCTCTGTGCGATAATAGCCTGCAGGGACTTGAAATCTTTACACTTCGATGTTCATATCTAACACCATGGAATCTTGATTCATTTCTCTTAGCAAGGCTACCTTGAGTGGCTGTTTTCCGCACTCCCCTACAGAGGTCCGTACTCCTGACTTCTTTGAAAGGTGCATATTTTTTTTAGCCACTACTTCCTTTTCTCTTTTTCCAGCTTATCTTTTATTAAATAAGAACCATAGTTCTCTATTTGTTTTTCGCAATAATGACCATGGTTTACCAGAAGGCATACATGCTACGTATCTCACATTGTGATCAGTCTCCTGAGTCATGCTTCTGCAGTGAGCTGTCACATCCCTCATGCGCTTGTGTTACAGGCTTCCCGGTGGTACTTTTCAGTCTCCTCTCTACCCTTCTGAAGGCACATTGTGAACATGACTACTGTATGATGACCGCACTGGCCTGGAGGCCTGGTTCCTACTCTGTAAGGTATTACAAATGGTGTGCTCTCCAGAAATACTTAAGAGTTCATTTGGGTATGCAACAGCTGATGACAGAAAACTGGCAGTTTAGATTTTTAAGTGAGCTGAAGAGTCATTTAAAACAATATATTTAAAGATAGCTACAGACTTAGGAATATGAAGGAAGACCGGTTCCTGGTCTCCAAATCCAGTTGTCATTGGTTTTAGGTTAAACCATATCCATTCCACCTGAAAGATCTCATGTGGAAGTCCCCAGCATCTGTACCTGGGACATGACCATATTTAGAAATAGGATTGCTGCCGCTTAAATGGGTTGAGAGGAAGGCTATATTGGAAGGAGGTTTCTAGCCTAATGTGACTGCTAGTTTTTATGAAAAGGAGTCAAACGCACAGCATGGTTCTTGTTTTGGTTTTGTTTGCTTGCTCTCAGGCTTTTCTCATAAGCACACAGAATTTTCTTCATGTTACTCCACTCTCGAACTGTATTCTGACAATAGGTGACAATATTTGTTAACCAACAGAGTTAAATAAAATAACACATATGTATTAACACACACGTGCACGCGCGCGCGCGCGCGCACACACACACACACACACACACACACACACATGCACAGAGGAATCCGTATCATAGCTATACATTCTTTTGTGATAAAACAATAAATTGCTGACTTTTAAAAAGTCTTTAAGGGCTGACTTTGACCTGGAAGATTGAGTTACATAAAGGACTTTTACCCTAGGCTGTTGAATTTTTAAGCATGTGACTTAATGAGGTTTTTTATTTTTGTGTTTTCCTCTGATAAACATAAAATCAACCCTTTCCTTACATCCTTGGCATCCTTACAATTCTTGACCTTTTAATTCAAGATCCCTTTATCAAAGGATAAAGATGAGGGTTCGTCTTCGCTTGTTCCCTCACATTCTAGAAATTGTAAAAGCATTTGGACCCGGATGCTGTAAACAAGGAAGCTCTCCTCCACTGCAGCCTGTTTCTCTGGCTCTTCACTCAGGAGACACCAGGGACAATGAAACCGGAGAGGCACAGACAGAAGCAGGGGACTGTCTATAAACACACAGATGAGGATTTCTGAAGAGAAATTGTGGCATAAAAGAAACTGAACAAAACCCACATGAGGAGGAAGTTCCCCAGTGACAACGTGGAAGCCATCCTCAGAGGGGCAAAGCAGACAACTGCACTTGTGGCTTGAGAATGGGGTTTGAGAAAAACTGAGAGTTTGGGGAAAGCTACCAACATGGCCATCCAGTTAGACCATCTGCAGAAAAATGTATAGTGAGTGCAGCACTGGATGAAACTGAATAGCATTTAATGTGTCATTGTCATAATCCAACCATCTATCTTAGACCACAGGACGGGGAATAAAGCTAAAGTGCTGGCAGGAAATATGTAAAGAATTATACAATGATGTGTAAGCAGTATCAAGTAGAAACCCCCCTAGCACAACTGCTTAGTTATGGTGGCTTTGTCCTTTGTTCTAGAATTGGGAGCTGTGGCTTTGGGGGCTTTTGCTCTTTTCCCTCAAGACTTCTTTTTCTTTGAATATTTTGGATCTTCTGTGGTCACAAGGGAATGTTAAGATGGTGCTTCTACTTCTGTGAAAAGTACAACTGAAAGTTTGATAATCATCTCATTTAAATCTATAAGATGCTCAGGGTGGCCTGGGCTTTGGGGCAGCATTAAGTCTTCCCTTCCATAAATGTGGAATTTCTTTCAATTTATTTGGGGATTCTTTAAATGTTTTAGATTGGCACTGTGTCCACTCATTGCATGTGGTTCTTTGTGATACACAGGCATGCACACACACATACATGTATTTATTATGTGCTATTTCAACTCTTCCACATGCCACTGGCCTTAGCTTTCCCCCCTCTCTCCCACTAGTCTCCTTCTTCCATTACACAGTTCCCAATCTACTTTCATGTCATAGATACATGATTTTATGTATCTATATAAAATCTAGGAAACACAAATGAGAGAAAATAGATCCTATTTTGTCTTTCTGAGACTGAGTTAATTTGCATAACATGATTATCTCCGGTTACATCCTACAAATGACACATTTCCATTCTTTATGCCTGAAAAAAAAAAACTTTCCTTGTGTATGCATCCCACATTTTTATGCCTTCTTAAGGGGACACCTGAGTGGGTTATGTAGCATAACTGTTGTATACAGGGCTGCATTGTGAGCCTAGCTGTGGCCTTGTATTACTTCTGGGTTCTTATGCTCCAGTAAGTGAGATTGCTTTTATAACTTTCTTTTCCGTTTTTGCATTGTCTTTAGCCAAACAATAATTAAGATTTATTTTACTTATATTTATGTATTTGTGTCTCTGTAACTGTATGTCATGTGTGTGTGGGTGGGTGGGTACCTGAAAAGGGAGGGTATCAGATCCCCTGGAGCTGATTTATAGGTGTTAGAGCTGTCATGTGGACACCAGGAACCTAGTTCCCAGCTCCCTCCCCCCCAGCTCTCCAAAGTCTGCTTTAATGAGTGGGTTTTTGTATGGTGCGGCTTTGCTGAACTGAACCTGTTCTTTACTTCCTAGGTTCTGAGATGATTATCCCCCGCTCCACCCACGAGTCTGTCCTTACAAAAGGCTCATTTGACTTCTCTAACTTGGACAAGGGTTAGTTTTGAGCTGCCTGCTCTCTCTGGCTGGGCCTTTCAGGGTTGTGTTCATTAGGAGTGGTAAAGGTAACTTCCTTGCCTGAGTCTGAGGCTCATTGAGTGGGATGTAGCCATGAACTTTTCATCCGTGACCTTTATTAGTTATGACAATTTCCTTCCATTTCTAGTTTTTTTTTTGAGCATTTTTACCATGAACATGTGCTTAATTGTGCCAAGTATATTTTTCCTCATTGATTGGGATGATTGTGTGATTTCCCCCCTTCATTATATTAACATTTTTTCATATATTGAACCATGATACATCCCAGAAATAAATCCTGCTTGGTCGTGGCATGTGGTCCTTTAAAAATATTTAAAAAAAAAAAAGAAGAAATTTGGTGTCTTTTTAAAAATACGCTATTCTACATGTTACTTTTATTCTTGAGAATTTGGTAAATACATATATTGAATTTTGATCATTTTCACTACTATTGAAACCTTTTCCACTAAACTCCTCCTATCTTGATCTCTCTCTCTCTCTCCCCCCCCTTCGATCCACTAGTTTTAATTAGTGTTGTTTTCATGAGCATGAGTTGGGGTTATTTACTGGAACATGAACAACTTATTAGCATCTATATCACTGGGGAAAAATGAGATCCCCTCTCCCAGTACCCATTAACTCTTCATTGTCCTTCGGTGAGGAGCAGCCCCTTCCCCAGGCATGGGGAAATACTGAGAAACCTAGTCTTACCCAGCTCTTACATTGATAACCAAAGCTGCAGTGGGTTCATGGCTCTGTCACACCCAGGAAGCGCTGTTTCCAAAAGACTTCCTCCCAATTACTGGCCCTTCCATTCGTTTGAGCCCCTCCTCCTTGATGTCCCTTGAGCCTTAGAGGGGATGGCATTGATGTCCTATTTGTAGCTGAGCAATCACAGTTGCTTATTCTCAACACTTCTACTACTTGGCTGTGAGCTTCTGCATATTATCTAAGTGAGACAAGCCAGGGTCATATGGACAAATGTCACATGTTCTCTCTTGTATGCTGAATCTAGCATCCAATTCTTAGACCAGTGTGTTTAAATTGGACTCCCCATAAAGATCAGGAAGCTAGAAAGGTGTCATTTGAGAGTGAGAGATGTTGAGGGGAGAGGCCTAGGGAAAAAGATAAGGCAGAATGCATATGATACAAAGGTAGAAAGGGAAAGCTTCTAAGTACAAAGGTTAGTCGGGTATGAGACTAAGGTATAGAAGAGAAGAGGGTGTTAGGAAGGGTTAACTAATCCTTAAGGATATATGTAAAAGCTTTGTGGAAATCTGCCATTTTATAAGTCTATTAATAGATACACACGCACGCACACACACACACACACACACACACACACACACACACAGTTTTAATTGAGGTCCCTCTATGGGCAGATAATGCTCCTCCCTGAAGCCTAAAGTTAGTAAACAAAACCTCTAGGACTTGTGGTGGGAAACCCTCCTATAAACTGTTGGACAAAGATGCCCCACAGGCCTCAACACATTACAGGCTACTGCCAATGCCACTGGTGTTCAATCAGCATTAGCTCCTAGGCTCTATAGTTGAAGATACCATGCACGTGGATTGCAGGACACTGGAATTAAGCCAAGCCTGGCTGGAGGTTTTGCCTCTGATGGCTAACACATTTTACCTCCACCACAGGCTCTCTGTAGTTTATGACAGCGTCTGCCATTTGGATTACTCTTTATTATGACATTTTGAAGAAATAAAGACTTACGGGATGTATTTTGAGTTAATTTTGGGAAAATATACTATAATGTCATTCTTATTCATTTATTAATTCACTTAAATATTTTTAGTGTCTATTATACCCAAGACCTTAGCCCATTCACTGAGAATCCCATGTTAATAGCAATGCTATTAATCACTGGAAATCTGCTCCTAGCAAAACATTTACAAGTAATGTGGAAAGAGAGGATTTCCCTTCCTTCCTCTTCATCATTATATTCTTTGTCCACCAGTCTGGTGGCAATTTCTTTTCTCAGTAATTTTGTGTAATTTTAGTATCTTCATATTTAACCTTTCAATGGCTGTTTTTCTTGGCTCATCTCTCTGAACTTTGCAGAATTCTCTGAGGAATGAAGACTCTAAAGATGTCCCCCATCCTCTGATACCACCATCTCTGAGATGGCTTGGGTCCAAGTATCTGTTTTGTAATATCTTCTCACTAGCTCTTCCTCTGCACTCAAACCTACATCTTAAATTAAGCAGCATTAAATCTGGCTTCCACTGTACTCCTAGGTACACTCTAAAACATTTGTGAGGGCTAATATTCATTGATAAGTTGCATGGCTTTTAAATTACCTTTGAGGCTTGAGACATATGTGTCATAAAGTGCTTGACATACAGGCATATGACATAAGGGTGCTCCAGAGGATTAGCTGATGGGGGAAAGATAAGCAGCAAATAAGGGCAGCAGCATCCATAGGATGGACCTTAGATGGAATCAAAGGAAGATGAACCATGGTATTCATTTCTCTCTGCCTCCTGAACACGGAATCAGAAACCCCATGCTTTCACCCATGTGTTCTCTGCCACGATGGATTCTTCCTTTTTCAAGCTTCTTTTTGTCAGATACTTGGTAACAGGGATGAAAATAGTAATGAGCATGGCTCTGTATCTACTCTGGTAACGCTGTGGTGCTGTTTTTATGCTGATGGTTTTAGATCCATTTGCCCACCCAGACATCTCCCTCTAAAAGCAGCATTTACATGCACCCAACTGCTAACCTGACATTTCTATTCCCTACATGTATCTCAATGTAAACATGCTCAGAGCACAGCCCTAATGTTCTCTCACTAGCCTCTCCTTAGTATTACCCTCTACCAGGAGTTGAGGGCAGATGGCTGTATTCCACCTGCAAATGCCATTAGTTAGCAGGGTTTGTAGTGTTTCATCTCCTTCCTAGCTGACTGCAGCAGGCTTTTCATCAGTGAAAAGCATACAAAAATTGTGTAGCACACCAACAGCCTTGACACCATAACCCTAATGCAAAGCCTTCTGCTTCCAGTATTGAAGCATATGCCCAAGTATCTCTCCCTCAATTTTACATCTGTCCCAGGTCCACAGAGCAAATATCATCTCGAACTATCTATCTGAAGTTTTTAAAGAAATATTTTAAGATGTATTTTTATTTTATGTGAATGAAAGTTCCACCCCCTGTATGTATGTATATGTGTGTGTACCATGTGCCTGTTTCCTGTGGAGACCAGAAAAATAGCTTGGTTCCCCAGAAAATGGAGGTATAGACAGTTGTAAGCTGCCAAATGGGTGTTGGGAACTATAACTGGGTCCTTTGCAAGAACAGCGATTCTCCTAACTGCTAAGCTGTAGCTTCAGACGCCCTTATGATTTTTAAGGCATAGTTTTAGCAACATAGAAAACGCCCTAAATTACATCTGTATACTGTTTACCATTAATATATTTTGTAGATAGCTTATTAAACTATAACAATCTGTGAGAAGGAAGTTTTAAATCCCAAGCAAACACCATGGATGTTAAGTGTAGAGCTCAGTACAGCTGACAAGTGTGTGTCTAGCTAAGACCATGATGAGGTCAGCTGCCCAAGTCCTGCCCATCTTCTCCAAAGTAACCAATGCCGGGACCACTTAGCCCTTAGATAAGCTTCCAACGCTGAATATGTTCCCTGTGCCTTGGTCATGTCACTGTGCATGCTATGTCTTTATCCTATGCAGTTGAAGCTCGCGTACCTTGTTGCTGTGTGGGATTGCACTGTGGGCATGTGCCACCCTTGGATTTATTCTAATGTTTGTCGGGATTGACTAGAGTCTCCAGAAACTGTCAAGGACAGTCACTCTGAATACATTTGGTTCCTGCCATCTGGGAGCATACATACACATCACTCTTGGATGTAACAAAGGCAAAGAATTCTGGAATGGGAATTTCTGGGGAATTAATGATTATCTTAAGTGAACACCAGTGACATGCAGCCATTCCATCTAGCCTCTTGAGTTGGACAAATGCTTCCCACCCCACCCCGCATTCTCATTGTCCTTGATGTGTCTCCCTCCATCTCTCTATGTCTCTTGTTTCAGCCCATTTTGGGGAAGAATGTAAATGGTATAGATTGTAATATAATTTAAATATAATTTGTATTTTTTGATAAGATTATATAGAAAGCTTTTAAAAATTCTTAGTTGGCTATTTGCCCCAAAGCACACAGTTAGCATTTTTTCAGTTTTTCAATTGAACTATTTATTATTATTATTATTATTATTATTATTATTATTATTATTATTATTTTGTTTTTAAAATTATTTATGTATACTGAATACTATATTTCTTTTAAGACAAAATTGAAAAAAAAGACAAAATTGAATGCAGACACACATATGCATGTGAATGTGTGTCTGCCTGCATACATTATGTGATTTGATGGTCAGAAGTTTTTATAGTGTAAGAATAGATCCTTTTTCTATTATGATACGTACTTGTGAATTTGTCTAGTTTTTATCTATACGTTTTGCTTCTTCTCGTACTGGTTTCACTATTTTGAAGCTTATCCAGATATGGTCTCAGCCAGTTTAGGCTGCTCTGACACACTGTGCTGCCTAATTATAGCCCCAATTGGGAAGAAAATATCTCTATAATATTGGACTATAAGCAAGCCTGTACAGCATTTTCTTAATGATTGATGTAAGAGTCCCCATCCCATTGTGAGTGGGCCTACCCTTGGTCTGAAAGTCTTGAGGTCTGTAAGAAAGTAGTCTGAGCAAGCCAGGAGGAGTAAGCCAGTAAGCAGCACTCCTTCATGGCCTCTGCATCAGCTCCTGTCTCCAAGTTCCTGCCCTATTTCAGTTATTGTCCTGACTTTCTTCATTGGTGGACTAAGGTGTGAAAGTATAAGAAAAGCCCTTCCCCGCCCCCAACTTGCTGTTTGGTCATGGTGTTTCATAACAGTAATAGAAACCCTGACTAAGACACATACCATGAGAAGTTTCACAAACATCTCACTTGCTTTTAAAAGTTCTGGATTACAAGTTATGCAAGACTCAGATGTTGGTCTCCATGTTCCCTGAAGGTCTTCTAGGCCATCAGGGGTTGTCTGTACTCTTCACCCAGTGATATACAGAAATAATTTCTCTGGGGCTTTGCAAAAGGGGTGTTAATCCCATTCCAATAGTCCCATTCTCTTGACCCAGTAACCAACCATATATCCCCACCTTTAATAGCATAACACCCAGGATTAAACTTTGACACAAGAGTTTTACAGAGAAATCAGCCCTCAGTCCTTGGCAGATATAGTTCACATGCCATGTACTTCTCTCATTTAAAATATGCCACCTAGGAGTCTGTGTAGGGTTTTGTAATGCATGACCTGTGCAACCGTTGCAATCACTTTAGATTTGTCCCTTGACATCTCAGAATCTTAGCATTTGGTAGGCACTGTGCCTTTCTTTTTCGCCCCATAGCCCAAGTCAGCCACTGGCTTGTAGTCTTTTATGACTGGTTCCTTTCATTTTGCCTAACATTTTCAAGATAGATCTACACTCTAGGTTCTATCAGTATTTCAGTTTCTCTTTATTACCAAGTTATATTCCACTTGAAATGTAAAGGATGTAAGTCCAGTTCCTCCATTCCCTAAACTGTGCCTTACATCTTCCTATGGCTAACACTATGATGGACACCCATGGTCAGTCTTCTGTGTGGAGCTGTTTATAGTTCCTTGAGGCAGGAAAAGATGAGGGTGCCTCAGAGGGTCCCTGGGCCATTCTGTGTTCAGTATTCAGGAGACAGGATGACTGACGTGCATCCGACTGCATGAGAGTTCACATCTTGGTACTTCACCATCTCTCATTTACAGCCATCTTGGTGGAGGTGACAGTTTCATCTTACTCGGACCTTTACATTTCTCCAGTGAGTGCTCCACAGTGCATTTGTCTTGTACTTTTTGACTATTTGCACTTCTGCTCTGGAAAAATGTCCATTGAGATGCTGTGCCGACTTCAGCAGAGTTGTCTTTATTACTGTGCTCCTCATAAACTACATGGTTTGCTAATATTTACATTCAGAGCATTGGTCATCTTTCATTTTTAAAATTCAATCTGCTAAGGCACAAAGGGTTTTAACATTAATGAAAGTCCATTTTATTATTAATTTTTATATTGTAGTTTGTATTTTCGATGTCACATCGAGCAAACTATTGCCTGCTTTAAAGTAAAAATGATATATATCCACGTTCTGGAAAGAGTTTTATAGCTTTAACCTTTAATAAGGTCTTTGGCCTAGTTTTACTTAATTTTTATATATGATTTGAGGTGAATATCCAATTATCTCAGGACAGCTCATTGAGAAGACTATTTCTTCCCCATTTAATTGTTCTGGTGCTATGTCTGAAAATCAATCGACAATAAACATGTGGATTTATTTCTGGGCCCTCGGCTGTATCCATCGATCTGGGTGTCTGTCTGTCCTCAGGCCAGGGCTGAATGCTAGCATCCACTCCCTTGGACTGCAGCTCCATAGTTTATTTGTAACTGATAGGTGTGAGTCCTGAA
Source organism: Mus musculus (assembly GCF_000001635.26). NCBI lineage: Eukaryota > Metazoa > Chordata > Mammalia > Rodentia > Muridae > Mus > Mus musculus. Next base: position 29,449,575 of record NC_000078.6, read on the forward strand.
AGTCTGTACCTTTTAAACGTTGTTTTGGCCCATTTGGATTGCATGTGAGTTCTTTTGGGTCATGGTGTTTCATCACAATAATACAAACCCTAACAAAGACACATATGTAAGAAGTGGTTAATTTGGCAGCAATGGTAACTGGTATTCTGACAGGGTCCTGTATGAATCCACAGGACAAGGTAGGAGATGGTGTCACCCTGGTAATGCATTATATGATCCCTGGTTAAACAATACCATTGATTTATTGAGATGTTTGATTTCTTTCAATCATTTTTATAGTTTTCAGAATATAAGTTTTTGTTTTGTTTCTAATTAATATATTTTCAGTGCTGTTTTAAATGACTTGCTTGCTTAACTCAGTATTTAGAAATTTCAGTGGCAATGTGACGGATGCTGATGTCGTTGACAGTATTTGGCTGTTGCCTTAGACTCTCATTCAGACAAGATTATATCTACAATGAGAGGTAATTCTACTTCTTCCTTTCCATACTAGATATCTCTTATTTCTGTTCTATGTAACTTCCCTGCTCAAACCTCCAGTGAGATAATAAGTAGAACTGTCAAGAACAGGCTTCATGATAGGATCTAAAGCTACAAACCTCTTATCAAAGAGCAGGTATACCTTCATTCACCAAAACACAGAGTATATAGCACTTGAGTTAAATTCAATGTATGTCCTGTTGAGTTATTAGCAGATAGATACCCTTTGCCAGGTGAACATCTTTCCCTCTGCTCACAGTTTTGAGGTCTTCATGTCAGGTGGCATTTGTCAGGGTTCCTGTCTATTTTGATACTCATGTTTCTTGTCCCTAATCTTATTAACTTAATAAATGACACAATTAATGGTCCACATATTAAACAATATCCTGGAATAAACTCTATTTGGCTATTGAACCCATTTTTATACATGCTTTAATATTTAGCATGCTTTTAATTTGTTCGTATTTATATTTGTAGAGATGAAACTTGTTTTCATTTAATCCAGGAGGGATTAAAGGAAATCTTCATTGGTGTTTCCATTGCTGTGATGGAACACCATGACCATAAGCAACTTGGAGGGGAAAGGGTTCATTTTTCTTACTCTTCTATATCAAAGTTCATCATTATAAATAGACATGGCAGGAACTTTAACCTGGAGGCAGGAACTTAAATAGAGACCATGGAAGGGTGCTGCTTATGGTCTTGTTCCTCATAGCTCACTGCTTTCTTATAATACCCAGGGCCACAAGCCCAGGGATGGTACCACTGTCAATGGGCTGGGCCCTCCCACATCAATTTAAAAAAAATGTCTCACAGGCTTTCCTATAGGACAATTTGGCAGGGGAATTTTTCTCACTTGAGGTTCCCACATGACTTTTGCTAGTGTCAAGTTGGCATAAACCAGCCAGCACCAGAAGGTACAGCGCTAGACACCCAGGCCACTTTCTGAGCTCACACAGCTGGAAAGCAGATGAGAGTGATACAGAAATTCAGCACACTGTGAGTGCAGCTGACATATGTGGCCACAAAACCACAAGTTCTGAGTGAGACCAACTGTATTGACTGTGACCATGACCTCACAAGAGCCCATGACCATCTCAGAAAGGGCATTTACTCAACAGAGTTAATCTCAAAAAAATTGTGTCAGGTTACTTAGAGAAAGTTTCACTATACCAAAAATACTAATCAAACATCCTTCTTTGCTGCCCAAAGGCAATCATCTCACAAAGTAAACACGAAGCAAAACCTCTACACCTTAAAAATGTATAATTTCTAATTGTCATTATGACTCAGTAAGGGGATGAAGAAGGTGTGTTGAGAATGGTGTCAGGTTTTAATTCTCTGCTGTGAGTGTTAGGGCAGCATTTCACCAGTGCCTGGGATATGGCTCAAAGCTGCTGCCATCTGCCTTTACATAAAACTTTTCATCATAACTTTTATTTTGGCTGTATTTTAGTTAGTTACTCCAGTTTTGTACTTTCCACTTCCCTTGATGTCTGGAACAGTGTTGGGTATTTGCTAATGTCATTTGTTAAATGCATGCAGAATTAGTTTATCATGTCCAAACACTATACAAATATGAAATGCCAATGATGATGGAAATCACATTAGATTTTCAGTGAAAGCATTAAATTTAATGACTCATTATAGTTTTTTATTTTTTTTTAAATTTTTTTTGCCAGTTCACTAAGGGTCACGTTTGTATGCAAATTAAAATATACAGTTGAGTCCTTAATCATTTATTCAAAACCATGGTGATGTTTAGACACAAGGTTAGCTTTGCAAATCCATACAGCATCTATGAGTACAAGCCAAGGCGGAGAGTAACATGGGTCCCGAGGGATGTCGATACTTATAATCTGAACACCGAACCTGACCAGGACACCTTTGAAATGGAAAAAGAATCAAGTAAGAAGTAAGTCAAGCTCCTCCCAGACAGTCACCTATCTCAAGGACACACCCAAAGTCAGCACCAGACTGAATGTTTCTTCTAGAACAGTGAGGAATGGCTTACTCTTTCTGACTTACCAACTGACGTACAGTGGCAAAGGCTAGCATTTCTTTTGGAAAGTAACATGGGGCTCCTTCTATGAATGCAGTTGTTTCATTTACTTTGTTTGGAGAAAACAGGTGAACAGAAAGCTCAGTTCAAAGCAACTACAATGCTGTCTTCACAGGTCAAAATTTCAGCCTGAGGCCTCCAGTGTTCCCAACATAATCTGGAGAATCCAAACTTCTAAGGTTCTACTAGGTTTTCCTGAGTCTTTGCAGTGAACATGTGGTTTACCAGTCTCCATGGCTACAGATAACTATCATTAAAGACGCTGTAAATGGACACCCTGGAGTTCTTAGTAAGAGTAAGAGCCCACGGTCCCAGGATCTTATGCTAAAAGAGGCTAAGTCAAAAGAATCAGGGATTTCTTTCCACATCTCAGCTCTGATAGGTCAAGACCATAGTAGATGTTCCATTACAGGCAAAAGGACTGTGGACATCATCATAGGTACCTTAAATTGATGAGACAGGCACACACCCAACAACACTAAAGACATTACAGCCAGGAAGCAGAGACATGACACTGGGTGGAGAGTCAGCATAAGTACTGTAGCCTTCCCTTTAAAAGTATACAGTGCCATACCGTAAAGATCATGTGTCCTCTGCAAATAAATACTAATGTAGTACTTTGAATGCATTTCCTTGCTACCTGGAAGTTTAGATTAGAATTTTCTTGACCCTCAGAAACAAAGATAAGCCTGAAGAATAATAAAAGCATGTACCATAGCAAGCAGGGTCATCTTAGGCATACCATCTGGGATCAAGACCAATAGTCTCACACAGTGGTGGAGTTCAGCTGCACATGACATAAGCTCCCAGAATCTAGAAGTTACCTTGGGGGCTTAACAATAACCAGGGTACTGTTATCCTTTTTTTTTTTAAATCTGTCATTTTTTAAAATGCTGTTATGAATTTAAAAATGCTTGATGTGTAATTGTCCTCAGTGGCTTCATGAAGTGTGTCCCAGGAACACTGGCCACATCATGGAGACCCAGTGAGACTTGACCTGTCCTCCACTCACTATTCACAAATAGGAGAAACTTACACAGGGAAGCCAGAAGTAGGGGTGGTATGAGTAACCCCACAAATGACTTAGATCTTCCCTAATATCTGTCTCAAACCCAAATAAAGCTGCCTCCAACGTCAAGGGAACTTGAAGAGCAGCCTGATTCCCCTATAGAGTTGTCAGGGAAAGCAACATTGACAAGTGAGACGTTTAGGCCACTGCAGACCTATGTGTTTCCTGGACTCATTCTCAAAGCTTACAAATCTTTCACTTTTCTTTCCCAGGCCTGCTGGTCCACGGTTAGGACCTCTCATGCTGTCTAGGCATGGCTTCAGACTGTCCAAGGCTGCTTCATCATTGTGCACTGGTCACCTACTAGAAGCCAGTAGCTGTCGCCTATCCTCCACTGCCATTAAGCAGCAACATGACCAAGGATCCTAGCAGACAAAGTGACCCTTGATGAAGGAACACAGTCGTAGGTAGGTGCCGCTTGTCTTCTCTTGGCTTCTGGATTTTTACTTCCCTACAACTCTATTTCTATTAAACAGACAAACAAAAACAGAAATGTAAAAAAACACACAGGGAAACAGCCAAACAATAACAAACCAAAACAAAATAAGCAATCAGGGTACACCCGGCTTAGAAATCATCCATGAGAGTATGTCCCCCAACCATGTCACATGAAGGAAGAGTCAGGAATCCAGACAAACAGAGAGTTTGAGGAGAGAGTCCCCAATTCCAAGAGTGAGCTGTCAGAGAAAGAAAGAAATCAGAAATGTGCCCAGAAAGAATCAGAAATGAAGAAGATGGGAAACACTGAGAAAGAAACCCCACGGAGCAGTGCCTTCTCCTTGTGAAGCTGTGCCGGCCACTGGGGACAGCAGCATCTCTGAGGGAGACCTGTGGAAGGAACAGAGAGAGAAGCTTACAAGTTCAGTTCCAGGAGGAGGGGTGGGGAAAAATTCATCTGTGATTAGAACTCATTGGACACTATGAGAAAGGTATTTGTTAAGTGTCGTCAAAGTATAAGGAATGTGTGCTCATAACCCTGCCTTCAGGGTGTGCTATACATGCAAAGTATCCTATAGGAAAAAATTGCCACTATTAATCTAATTTTGGAGAGAAAGAAGTATGGGCTCACAGGGGCAGGAAAGGTTTAGCCTTCTGAAGACTAAAAGCTAATTTTGCTGGTAAACAGCACAGAGTTTAATTAGCAGGTTTTAAAAAAAGGAAATTAAGTCAAATAAATAAGAATTTGGGTCACCAAGTGGTTGATAATTAAAGAATGAGGTTGTCACTTTCAATGATACTTTTTTTTAAATTTAATTGTTTTACTTGCTATTTAATGTGTGCACTGATTTGTGAGGTACAGTATTATAAGGTAATACTTGTCTATACTCCTCAAGGTTGAAAGAGGCAGCTTTATCACTACCTCCTAAAATGTTATTTCTGCTAGAATCTTCAGACTCTGCACTAGTTACTCTTAAAACCCAGTGAATTGTTAGTCAGCCTCGTTTCTCAGTTATGGCTTGGGGATGGCCACAAAGAGAAAGCATTTTCTTCAAGAGAGATGGTCATCGCCACAGTGTAGGACATGTGGGCTTCAGGAAGAAGCCAGGTCCTCAGCGAGCTCTGCAGGCTGCTTGGGTCTGGCTAGGAGTATAAACCTCACACTTCACACTAAACTCACAAAAGCCTAGAGGGGTTTTACACACCCCTGCCCCCAGATCCCTGGACGTCTTTATCCCTGTTTTGGGGGGCACTCTCTACCATTAGCCATGCTACTATCTCTCAGAGGTTACTTGTTTAAGTATATTTCTATACAACATAAACTCCACTTTAGAGGACAGTTTGCTAATACCTCTATTTTCATTTGTAGCTTAAGATCCATTTATATAAAGTACAGCAATAATTTACATACATTCTTAGAGGTAATGTATTCCTTCTTACTGCTCTATACCCTCACTTATTGTCTTGAATCAATCTGCTGGAATAGTTACCGGCATAAACTATGGTTATGATGTATCCTGGGTTTTGTCCATATGTAGTCATTTACTTAGTTTTTAAAAAGCAATTGCCTAGGGTGTTTTATATGAGAATATAAATAATAGCAGAAATAACCTCATATAATTCTGGTGTGATGGAATCCACCTCTAATCCCAGTTTATGGGAAGCTGAGGCAGGAGGCTTGCAAATGTAGGGCCAGTCTGGGCTACAGAATAAGGCTAGCCTGGACAACTTAGAACCCTAGCTCAAAAAAAAATATAATATAATATAATATAATATAATATAATATAATGTAATATAATATAATATAATAAAAACCTTCAATGCGTTAATCAACAAATGATTTGACACATAAAACACTTATGATATTTCTGAGCATATAACAAGGTATACACTAGTTATGAAAGTAACTATTGTTATTCTGACATTTGTTTCTACATGATATAGAGCATTTTGCATACCAGATACACTAGTAACACAGATATTTCTTGACAAATTAAGTCTTCATATATACATTGTATTGATAAGGAGGAAACAGTTTTATGCCCCCAGTTCTATTGCTTCTGTTAACAAGGTTATAACAAAGACTACTTAGATTAATAAATACTGATTGTTCTTTATGACCACACTTGGGGCTGTAGAAAGAACATGCCACATATATGTTGTGTGACACTATCAGTAGACACAAAGTCTAATTTGCAGATTAGATGTCCAAGGTTAAGGTCATAGCAGGGCTTTGCTCCCTCTGACACCCGTGGGTGACTTCTCCTCTGCCCCCTTAGTGCCTCTGGGAGCTTGTTGATTGTGGTGCCTCCTGGCATGGGGTATAGGATGCCAAGAGCTGTTGTCACACGGTATACACTTGGCATACCTCTGATTTCTCCTCACTCTGTGAGGATGTAGTTTATCCTGGATCCTGAGCTCATCTTAACATGACTGGTTCTTAAGGTGTAGGTAGCTGTTTCCTCTTATTAAAGCGTTACCTCCTGGGGGGAAATTCACAAGGACACAGGAAGTAAGTAAAACTCAGGAAGCTCAGAAAGTCATAAGATAAAAGATTCACTAAGATCCTCCCGGGGTTGTATAAACAGTTTCTGGGGAAGGAAACTCTACCTGGCTGAGCAGCCTGCAAGTACTGGGTCTCTAGAACAACTTTCATGCGTGCTCCCGTACTGGGGTGGGCTTCATGGGATGTAGCTACTTTTGGTTCATTTGTGTTGTGGTCCTGAAAGCAATCCCAGGATACTATAGATTCTTTAAGCTAGACTTGAATTGTTTTGTAGTCCTTAGTTCCCTTTAGATGAGCAGATGTTCGTCCATGTCTCCTCTGAATAGTCCCATAATATATCTCCAAAGACCATATCTGTAAAGAGGGATACCTTCAGCCATGCTGTCAGGGCTAAGGCCTTGACAATGTTGTCTGAGAGGATGAAACTTGACTCATAGTTGTATAAACAGTCTGTGTCCCACTTTCAGCAGAACTGTCCTACATTAGTCCCGGGAAGTTCATTGGTCATCCTCCCAGTGGTTCGTCTACTCTGCCGTCCTTGTCATCACTCACCAAATGATATAGAAACAGTTGCCTCCTCCCCTGTCCTCAGCCTGCTCAGAACATGGTATTTTTTCTGATTGGACCTTCACATAACTATCACATAGAAACCTAGCCTTCACTTCTTTTCTGTGCTAGGATCACTGTCTCCTACATTTTCTTTTCCTTAACTAATTCTCATTTTTCTTTGCTACACATTCCCTATTGAGTTTTTAGTTGATTGGCTTTTGAGGTAGTGTTTCACTATATAGTCTTGGCTGGCCTGGCCCTCCTTGTGTAGACCAGACTGGCTTCAATCTCATAGGGAACTGCCTGTCTCTGCCTATAGAGGACTAGATTAAAGGTATGTGCTACCACTGTCTCTTTACATTAAAAAAAGGGCACGATGGCCAATGTTTTGCAATCCTTGGACTGTTTTTAAAGTTCTTTCATTCTGTTTGCACAATCATTTCACAACTTGTCTAGGTATAGAATTTAAAGGCAGGCCCTTTCTTACTATGTAGCATACAGGCCTTTGTTCTTCAAGTTTTGATCTCTCATCTGGGACTGACTTTTTTCATGTCCATCTCTGAGAAAGTTTAACAAATTCTCTTATAATTGCCCATCAGAAGACAGATCTAGAGCACACACTTAGTTGGACTTGGACTAATTCAGTGTCTCCCCAGTCTTCTTGTCCCCATCCTCGGCATTCTTTCACACGTGACGTCTTTGCTTATTTTAAGTGCTGGATTTATGTTTTCATTCTCAATGTCGTGTCATCTCTACTTACACCATACCAACAATTGTACTTGTTTCCACTGAACTCACCTTTTGTGTTGGAAGCTGCTTTTATATACTGAGAAAGACCTAACATGTCTTCCAGTAATAAGTTATCAGGCTGATTGAAGCTTCGGAAAACCTGGGTGTGACTGGGCAGCTCCTTGGTACTGTTGTAGGTTGGTTCATCTAAGACACTGTCAGTCATTCATCTCAGGACCCTGAATACACTTGGACGAAGCTAGGGCCAGACAGTTTTAACAGAGACGGATCCTTCAGTCTCCTGCTTTGTGCATATATCTGCATTGTACATTCCAGTGGCTCAGCAGCTAATTACCATGGGAACTGCCTTCACTGTCAGAGTTAAAAGACCACCCTCCTTTTAGCCTCTTGTTTTACTTCTTCACATAATAAAATAAACCTGTGTTCTGGTTTAAGAGTTGCTAATGAACTGATGGGGATGTAAAGAGGGTGATCAAGAAATGGTGATCAGGGAAGGGTCTATTCACACACAGCATCTTACTTTCCTTTACTCTTAGTGAGACCTGCAAGGTCCCAATATTTAGGTGACTTCTATGGATCCTTCAATGGACACCTCTTTGATGGCAACCTATGTAGGTATTTTATTTGGGGCTTTGCTGCCTACCTACACCCACCCCACCTCCCCCTCTCTTCCTCTACCAGCCCTCCACAACCCCCCAACATACCTTTCTCTACCCACATGTTACCTTCATCAGTTTAGTGTCTGTGGACTTAGAGAATATTTTTAAAAAATTTTTCCACTATGTAGAAAGAATGTTTATAGCTATGTGGTCATTCAGCCTCTACCAGGAATAAGACAATGAAGGTTATTTTGTATTTTACCTTTTCTTTTAGAAACTGGAGATTTGAGCACATGATAACCATATGCTCTCCCACTGAGCTGGACACCCCCTCCTACAGGTATTCATGGTTTTCTCTCTTGTTTGTGGTATCTAACATAACTGGAATATGTTTTCAACCAGAGGGAAGTCTCTGTGTTTTATTTTTGTTGTTTTTATTTTTTGTGTGTTTGTTTGTTTGTTTGTTTGTTTGTGGCTTTAAGTTACTCCAAATGGACCAGCAGGCCTATTAAAGTTTCCCTTTCCCAGTGACAGGTGAGAGTTCTCTTAATCTTAAAAATGTGTATGTTGGCCCTGGCATTCCCCTTGATCTTTGCAATACCAAGGGCCTCTCCTCTCATTGATGGCTGACTAGGCCATCCTCTGCTACATAAGCAACTAAAGACACAGCTCTGGGGGTGGGGGTACTGCTTAGTTCATATTGTTGTTCCTCCTATAGGGTTGCAAACCCCTTTAGTTCCTTGGGTACTTTCTCTAGCTCCTCCATTAGTAGCCCTGTTTTCCATCCAATAGAAGGGCAGGAGGAGGGTATAGGGGGCTTTGGGGATAGCATTTGAAATGTAAATGAAGAAAATATCTAATAAAAAATGCCTTAAAAAATAAAAAGAAATGTGTGTGTTGGGTTCAGTTTTACCGTTTCCTGTTTCTTCCTCTGAAATAGCATTGCTCTCAGTTTGGTTATCAAAACTACAGCCATCTGCCTGGTAAAACCCACAAAATGAAAAGTACAACCCCTGATATAAGAACTATGTTTTTTTTTTCCTACTGGAACGAGCTTTGCTTCCCACACCCTACAGTGAATATCTGAACAACCGAAAGACCCAGTATATATTACTGCGCCATCTTCCTCCATCTCCACATTATATAGTGAGCCCTTTACCACATTAATTTTTCCTTTACTGTGTGATTTGTAATTGCTCGTGGGGATTTAATCTTACAGATATGCCATAACTCACTTCTTTAAATAGTTTGCCAACAGTGAGTATTATGTAAATTTTAACTTGTCTATTTCCCATGCAAAAACAATTCCTCCTTCTAATTTGTGAGTCTTGGCTGGCTGTGAATTAACCTTCCCTCACTCCCCGTTTGCTGGATGGATTATTGTTGCTATGATGATTTTTCTTCTAGGCTGTGGAGGCTTCTCAAATAATTGACCAGTAGATTCTGTGTCAGAGATGTGCTGACTTGCATCTAGACTGGTGAGCCATGCCTGCCAGCACACACCAAGCTGCTTCCCACACTGATCTCTTTGCTGTTTAGAAAGCCTGACCCATATGTCCAGCCCCCTACCTCTGCAGGATGATACTCCTGTGGGCTGCTTCTCCCTTGGCTAGCTCAGTGGACACCCCAGTCTCTCTCTTTCTCTCTCTCTCTCTCTCTCTCTCTCTCTCTCTCTCTCTCTTCCTCTTTTCTCCTTTTTTCTTTCCTTTTTTATTAGATATTTACATTTTTATTTATTTATTTATTTACATTTCAAATGCTATCCTGAAAGTTCCCTATACCCTCCCCCACACCCTGCTCCCCTCCCCACCCACTCCCACTTCTTGGCCCTGGTGTTGCCCTGTAATGGGTGGGGCATATAAAGTTTGCAAGACCAAGGGGCCTCTCTTCCCAATGATGGCCGACTAGGCCATCTTCTAATACATATGCAGCTAGAGACACAAGCTCTGGGGGTACTGGTTAGTTCATATTGTTGTTCCACCTATAGGGTTGCAAACCCCTTCAGTTCCTTGGGTACTTTCTCTAGCCTCCTCCACTGGGGGCCCTGTGTTCTATCCTATAGATGACTGTGAGCATCCCCTTCTGTATTTGCCAGGCACTGGCATAGCCTCATTGAGACAGCTATATCAGGGTCCTTTCAGCAAAATCTTGATGGCATATGCACCCAGTCTCATCTCCTAGGGCATGGCTTTCTCAACAGGTCCCTCCCTGAGTGTCTGTTTTCTTCCCCTTTCTTCCCACTCTTGATCCCCTTTGTCCCTTTGCTAGCATCCTTTTTTTTCCTTTTAATTCTTTTAAAGAAAATTATAACTTTAGGTGATTTGATCACTCCTGTGTCACGGCCCCTCTCTCTGAAGATCGAAGTCTTGGGTGAGGGGCAGTACCTTCACAGTATCTGAGACATCAGGGTTGCTTGCTGGGTCTCTTGAATAAATAAATCACACTGCTCTTATTCTAAATTACATTTTATTTTGATTTTTAATCAGTCCAGCACAAACTGACTTCATATCAGGCTGTAGGCAGGGGATGAATCAATGCTTGCTGCCAAGGGTTCGCCAGCTGTGTTAGCAGATAAAAAAGAGAGAAGCCACCTTGGTGTGTGTGCAGGGTTTGCTTCCAGGCTTCCAGGATACCATGAGCTCTGGGAGAGGCTCAGAGAAGGACACATACAGAGGGAGTGTGCACTGGCACTCCTCATGTAACCAGTCTTGGTGGAGTAAACTCCCTAATGTCATGGGGGCAGGGTGGTGATCTCACTGCTGACCACAGTAAGCTTCCATGAGAAGTTTCCTCTTTTCTAGAAAGACTTGGGGAAAGTTTGGTGTCTATAAAGGTGATTAGACAGACAGAGATGGAAGAATGCCTTATAAAAGTGTTGTTGTCACAGATGTGGGAAGTACTGAGGTCTAAGGACAGTTGTCAACATAAAGGAAGGGAATGCTTCACAGCAGTTCCCTGTGGCCCTCTGGGCTTCAGGATTCAGGGCAGAGAAACCAGTGTAGAAAGAGGAAACAATGTCTAGGATGTCCCCGGAGCTCTGAGTCCAGAGACCACTTAGCCCATTTAATCAATAAGTTTAAAATTTTTAACATCTTGCTTAGAATATGCAAAACCCAGGGTCAATCTCCAGTACTGCAAAAGAAAATGAATGAACAAATAACTACATTTTAATATATGTCTTAGGTTTATAGTTTCAGGTGATGGCTGAAGCTATGGGCGAATATCATTATCCAAGGTGAACTGTGAGAAAATAATGAAAATGAGAAGAAATTATGAAAGAGGCCATTTTCAGTGGGCAAAGAAGGGCGAGTGGATGGAGAAACAGGGACCTCGTGAGAAAGGACTAACTAGAAGGAAAAGTGATGGAGATGCAAACACAGAGGGTTACCTGGAGGGAGGCAAGTTATTCAGAAACAATACTCCCTGGGAAAGTGGGGGGGGGGGGCATGAAGAGTGACTGGAGACTGCATAAAGATTAAACAAAAGAAGCCAGGAAGCAGAGAGAGGAAGCCATTCCCCACATGGACTTTACACACCCAATACATCACACTCTCAGGTAGTTTGCTGAGAAAGACAAAACCCTTCCTCACCAGGCTGCAAATAAGGACTAGAATTTTCATCAGAAAAGGCAAGCTACACAAATGTCCAATAAAGGGTCCCACACATTGCGACCCTGCAGTTTTGTGGGCTTTTTCTTCAGGTCTCTACCAGCTCACACTCTTGGGAGTGCCTTTGTTTTTCCTAATTTGCTGATTAAGACTGTATAAAGATAATAACCTTGTGTCCCTGATCTGATTCATTGCCCTCTGACACGAGAACTTCTGTATTTCAATCAATAGCCCTGCTAATCAGATCTGCACCTGTTACAGAAGGTGCTTGGCCTCTGACTGGCCAAGTCAGTAGGTTACAGAGAACTTGGGAAGGCAATTTCCCTGGAATAGCAGAGAGAAAACTGCCCTCATGGGCCTCATTCGCTTTTATTTTAAGTTTCCTGACTCTTCTTCTTGGAGTCTTGTTTCTTTGAGATGGTGTCTCCTGTAGCTCAGCCTGGCTTGAACTTCTTATGTAGCTGAGGATGACCTTTGCCTGATCCTCCTCCTCCTCCTCCCAATCACTACAATTACAGGTGTGTTCCTCCATCCTAACTCAGGTAGTCATTAATGACTAAGAGAGGCGAGCTCAGGGAGAGATCCGGAGAGGAGTTGAAGCTTCTTGTCCCATTTATTATTTTAATTTCAAGGGTTTTTTTTTTTAAGGTAAAGTCTTAGCCCATGTATATTTAGGTGTGTGCACATGTAGAGTGTTTTATGGGCACACATGAGACAAACCACACATGTGCGAGTCAGAGGACAACCTTAGTGTTGGCCTTTATTTGAGGAAGGCTCTTTTTATTGGTTTTGAAGGTCTATACCAGGCTACCTGGCCCGAGAGCTTCTGGGGGTTGTGTTGTCTCCACCTCTCATATCCTCATGGGAATTCTAAGACTAAAGGTGCTTCAGTACATGTCAGGCTCTTAACAGTTCCTGGGAATTCAAACTCAGGCCCTCTAGCTTGTATGGCAATCATTTTTAACCACGAGTCATCTTCCAAACCCTAATATACTGTTAAAGATAATATCTGTATATACATATATACAGATATAGATATACATATATATAACTAATGTAACCTAATATATAATTAATATATATTACAACGTGGCAAGTTCCACAGTGGCATTTTAAGATACCTCTATATTTTGAGCACATTGTCTTTTCTTTCATTATCTTCTCTTGTCTCCTGATTCTCCCTTCCATTAGGACCCACCCCTTTCCCAAATCATGCCTCATCTATGTTGCAGGTGTGTGTGCACATACACGTATATATGTTTAAATATAAATTCTACCATAAAGCAAAGGACAGGTCTCAGCAATGTGGCATTTTGTGACTAAGGCCATTCAGGAGAGTGCTCAGCTTCATTCTACCCTCCTGTCTGTCCAGTATTAAATTTATCATGGAGTTCTGTAGTAGCTGAATGGCTGATGATGGGGAGCTGCTGCTACTAAGTTCCTGGAGGTTTCGCGTGTAACCTCTCCTTTAATTACTCTCTGTAGACAAAGTGCCTGAAGAGATTGGCTTTGTTTGGTTCACTTTCACCAGGCTGACATCCGAGCCAAAGCGCAGCAATGCTTTCCATGCAAGATTGTGCAAATGGTGGGTCGGAATGGTTTCAAGGCTGCTGACACATATGACCTAAATCCAGTTTCAGCAAGTTTCAAAGAAGGTGCCTCTCTGGAATTCTTGACAAGCTGGCATGGTGCTCAGCAGCTCCTTCCTGACAGATCCGTGCCACCATAATGCTGCCTTGGACAGTGGCTCTCTGTAAAAGCAGTGGTGGAGCAAGTCCAGCAGTGGCTCTGAGGAGGGAGCAGGGTGCTTCCACCTCTTCTAGCTCAAGTCCAATTAGTCACCAGCATGTGGCCAGGTCTCTGCCAATCTTCCTGCTGCTCTTCATGCAACCATGTTGGGTGCTGGTTCACTAGCACACACTGTCAGTGGACAGCAGGACTGCCAGGGGGACCTCTATTAAACAGAACACAGTCTGGGCTGTAAGAGTCAGGATAGAGACTGGGAAGCAAGGTGCCTGACAAGCACTTAATGAATGCCAGGATTCTTTAGTGCTTAAGGGCTATCAGCTCCTCTAGTTCTCACGGAGGTAAAGCGCTCTTACCTATGCTTATACAAGAGGAAAACAGGGCAGGGAGAGAGGAGCCATACAATGGTGGATGCAGAGTGGAGAGGCTGAGCTCATACCAGGAAGCCTGGGCCACACCTGCAAGAGTGCCACCAGTGTGTCTGGATTTGGCTAGCAGCACTGTTACAATATCACCATTTAGGCAGGTAATCTTTTATATCTAACCTTCTGATAAAACCCAGGACATTTTTATACTCTACTACTGATCAAAATTACCCCTCCCCTCTACACCCTGACCAGTTTAATCATAGAGGATGTCTCTTTAAGACTCGCCCCTGGGACTGCATGTTACTAATACTTCAGTGGTGGATCTGGACCATCATTAAGAAAGCTGCAGTGTCTCTGCACTCAGAACAATACAGAAGGGCTGAGCCCTCAGAATTCACCGTGACAAAACATCCCGTGTGCTCCTGTGCTCTGAGCTCTTCCTGCATGAATGGAATGTCAAAACCCCAGCTTTCAGCTTGAATATTAATTAGCATTTAAGACTCATTAAGCTGGTTTTAGTGATTTATTTCATTCTGTAATTAGATATTATAATTAGATTATATCTATCAGATTTTCAACTTTCCTTTAATAAGAAACTGTTCGATACATAGAGATATAAATTTATCAAATTATAACACCTCATTTGAACTAGATTATAAATCTTGTTTTGAAATACTTGAATGATAGCCTAATGGTGGTTCTGTGCTTATCTGTGAGTGTGCACTCCCTAGGTGGTCAGTGTGCCCCAGTGGAATGTTGGAATCCTTGGTGTGTGACATAACTATTCCCTTCTAATAAATTTTGACCTTCAGAACTCAAAGAGATACATATAGCATGATGGTATACATATTACTATGCCATCTTTTGTAGCATTTCTAAAGCATACTTTCTTCATTATCAAAACAGAATAGAAGGAAACAAGATAAACTGGAAGCTGTGCTAGGAGCTTCATTTCATGAACCAATGCTAAAAGCAGAAGATTAAAAAAACAAACAAACAGCAACCACAGTTTTATAGGACTTGTGAAGATAAATTGGTTTGATGACAGGATGATTCTCCACTGCAAGCTGAGCAAAATTGGAGTTGGTAGCATGACTCACATGCACACACATATACTTGCATGTACACACTCACATGCACACTCACATGCACACCTATGCATACACACACTTGTGTTTGCACACACTCACATGCACAAGCACACAGTCTTCCTCTTTTGGAATGAAGACAGTGTAGAGCTGCTCTGGTCTGGTTTCCCAGTGCGCAGTGCAGCCATTGTTCCTATCCAGTGCTAATGTTAGCCTGCTGGTTGGTTTCTATTTGATGCTTCCTTGGGAAGGAGAGTATCTGCCTCTGGGATCCATGCTGGAGAAAAGGGCCCCATGGTTCAGGAGTGGCTTTTTCAGCGTCAGGCCTATTTTCCTGTAAAGACATGGTTACAGTATTTCCTTAAACATAAATGTGAACATATGGTCTGAAGCATTTGTGAAAATGGGACAGAATATTTGATATTGGTCTGTCCCAGACAGTTCGGGACATATGGGAATTGTCAAGAATGAATGCAGCAGATCTGAATTGCTTATTCCTCTTTTGGTACCCAGAGGTAGCCATGGGACAGCTCCGGATCCCTATCCATGCCGCTTGGAGCTGGCCAAGGTCCTGAATTCCTCCTTTTCCCTGTCCCCTCTCTGTGTGCCTCTGGGTCTGTGTCTGTGTCTGTGTCTGTCTCTATCTCTATCTCTATCTCTATCTCTATCTCTATCTCTATCTCTATCTCTATCTCTATCTCTATCTCTATCTCTATCTCTATCTCTATCTCTATCTCTATCTCTATCTCTATCTCTATCATCTCTATCTCTATCTCTATCTCTATCTCTATCTCTATCTCTATCTCTATCTCTCTCTATCTCTATCTCTATCTCTGTCTCTCTGTCTCTCCCCCTCCCTCTCCCTCTCCCTCTCCCTCTCCCTCTCCCCGTCTCCCTCACTCCCTCCCCCTCTCTCTCCCTCTCTCTGTCTCTCATACACACATGTATACATGCACAAATGCACAAACACACACACATGCATGCACACATACGCATACTCTTGCATGTTTTCTCCCAGACCTTATAAGGTAGGAAAGTTTCTTGAGCTTAATGGCAGCTACTATTTTCTCTGTACTTTTAGAGACTCTTTTCTGGGAATTTGGTACAATTATGTTTTTTAGAGACTTTGGCAAGAAGTCAGCATCCCTTTAGTTCTGGGCAAGCCAGAAGTGGGTGAATCCAGCCAGTGTGGAAGACTAAGAGAATTCCTGTTGCAGTTAGATTTAGGGGTATCAATGAGGAAACAGAGCTGGAAACAATGATAATATCAGAAGGGTGAAGGAAGAAGAGGGTGAGTGATATATTTTTAATAGGAAAAACTCTACTTGTGGAACAAAACAAAAGCAAAGCTGGGTGGGGGCTCACAGTGAGCAGCTTGTCTAGAGCATGTCCCTGGCAAAGGCAGATGATGACAGGAATGGTGAAAGATGCCCCTGCCCCAAATCAGAGAGTCAAAGGGAATGGCTCTGAAGTGACACCCCACCTCCAGAAGACCCCACATCTTCTAGTTAGTAAGGTTCTAAAACCCACTGAAGCCAGTTAGGCTGGCCCACCTGGAAAGGCTTCTTCTTGGGCCAGGCATGTTATAAGCAGAGATTCACAGTCTAGGTCAGCATCAACAAAGCCCTGAATGTTGTTCTGAATCCCAGAGATTTATCCAGACAAATGCAAATCTGAACTTCACTGGGTCCGGCTTCAATTTTGCTGGGACTTGATGTTTTGCAGCCATATGTTACTTGCTTGAGCTTAGCGAAATGCATTTGTCATTTTAACCCAGTTTTGTCTCTAATCTCTGGGCCATTCATTGCAAGCTCCGCACGAGGATGCTCATATGAACTTCTCTTCTAAAACACCACAGCTTTGCCCTGTCAGTGACTGCAAATGAACACACCTAGCCCATTTAGCCTCTCTGGACTTCATCTTTGCTACCTATTTGTTTTTATCCTCTGGAGATATCTAGAGATGCATTATCCATATTAAATATTTATGCATCATTCACAGTGTGCCAGCTGATGTAGTAGGCACTAACTCTCCCCTCAGATAGCATCCATTCATGTAAAGCAGAAAACATCAAACACAATGAACCTTTGGTTTATATTATCTGTTCAGGTGAGCACCAGGCCTTTGTGATACTCTGAGTAATGCAGGCTGCACCTGAGGTTAGATGACCACTCGACGTTTGATGCTGTGCCAAGTAGATTACGTAGAACCTCCTGCAGTATGAAGAGAAGCGATGCCTTCAAACAGTGAGCACAGGAATCACATTCCAGACAGGGGTGCCAGGAGCCATCTTGAAGGATGGAAAAGACAGATGCTCACAAGGTAGAAGAAATTGGCAATGGCTGGACTGCCTGGGGAAACGTTGTCAGAGACATGGAACAATGGCTGTCCACTGTAGGCGGTGGGCTCAAGTCTCATGTTATTACTTATGATTAAAGACTTGGGAGTGTAGTTAGCTTTTGAGAGCCTGAACTGTCTCCTGCAGCTGCCACTAGCTGTGTGGGGTTAGTACCACATTTGTGCCCGACTTGAATTAGGTTCAGTTGTCCTTAACTAATTTAAACATAAAAATTGGGCTCCGTTCAGTTGTTGGAAAACTTATAGACATGTTTAGGCCATCTTGGGGAGATGACTAGCCTTTTTAAAGTATGAGATTAAAAATACAGAGCATCTTATTTCTGATTTTAAAAGTTGGCATTCAGGTTGTAGTGTGTTGGAAGTATACTGGACATGCTGAATTAAAAACCTTCCTATAGAAAGAGAACAGAAATATCACAGTGATAGTCTTATATAGACTGAATGTTGAGATGGTATTTTA
The DNA here is from genome assembly GCF_000001635.26 of Mus musculus. NCBI lineage: Eukaryota > Metazoa > Chordata > Mammalia > Rodentia > Muridae > Mus > Mus musculus. Next base: position 29,467,656 of record NC_000078.6, read on the forward strand.
AATCTACTGTATTAAATACAATATACTATGAAAATAAATCATAGCTATTACAAAATCTTAAACTAAGTACGAAGTTCTTTTTCGGCAAGCAATGGTGGTGGAGAGCTACGTCCTCACCCTGTATGTGGGCAGAGTCCTAGTGCTCTGCTCATGAATGTGCATCTGAGGGGGAATTCAACCATGCATGGAAGAGAAGTGTGTAGAACAAAGAAGACATCCAGTACTGGTTAGGGCTTGTTGTGCAGCCATGATGGCTCCTGGAGCAAGGCTCCATACTCTCTGGACACAGTCTCTTCCCTTTACTCTCTATGTTTGTTTCTCTTCTAAGACCAACAAACTTCCTCACAGTCTTCAATCTCTATTTTACCTCAAGTGTTGTTAACTCCTCCAGAGTTTATGTTTCTCTGAATGGGGGATTTCAGCCTCTTCCATGCTGGTCCCCTTTGCCCAACATCTATTCTGTACTTTAACCTAAACGGATATGAGGCAGACTCAGTGCCCTGCCAGGGTTTGTGATACAGGGCCTTGTTGTCTTCCCCTGTAGTCATCAAACCTTGCTGCCTGGCCTTCCCAGCCTCCTCCAGCCCCCAGGCTTCCAGATCTTGGGCTCTCCTGCCACCCAGCCTCCTGGCCTCCACCAGTGCTTAGAGGCTGCTGCCTGCAGGGTGCTGCTGCCTGCCACTGTTGCTGGAAGGTTTCCTCTTGTGCTCTGAGTAACCCACTCACCCTGCAGACCCTTCTCAGGCAGTCTCACCCCCTGAGCTTTCTCTTCTCCTCCAGGTACAGTTTACCTGTTAGATGGTTAGATGTCCCATCTCTAGTCCATCCCTCGCTGCACTGACTTAAAACTCTCTCATCTCCACTTAGAGTTCAGAGAGTAGCAGAGTATTGGCAAATTCCAGAAGACAGTCACAGCTCTAGTCTAAAAAGTCTTTCTTTTTCTCTACCTCCCTCTCCTCTCCCACTGCCCTCTTCTCCTCTTCTTTCCCCCTCCCTCTGCCTACTTCTTCCCTATCTTTCTCTCTCTCCTATTCTTTTCTCTTTTTTATTTCCTTTTTTGGGTTTATTAAAACAGAATATTTATACTTAATTCAGGATGGCCACAACTTATATTACTTCTGCCTCAGCCTCCTGAGTATTAGGATTATGGCTACGTACCACCATGCCTGCCTCCTAGAGCAGTTTTCTAAAGGTCATTCTTTCCACTGTGGAGGACCTATTCGTCAAAAGTGTGTCCTTTTGGGGAATCCATTCTGGAATGACAGTTCATCTAGGTCTCATCCGGAGTCACTCACCAGGATACAGATGGATACAGATGTAATAGTTCCAGCTTTGCCTCACAGTTTCTCCATTGCCCATCCTAGCCCTTCAATCCCAGCCGAAACCTGGGTAGGGCAGCTCCAAGGTATGGCTCTACAACTTAGCTCCTATAACAAGGCTCCATGCTCTCTGTGCTCTTTCCTTCACCTTCCATTTCTCTTCTAGGACCAACAAACTTTCCCTCACAGTCTTCAATGGTACTACATCCAGGCCACAGAGAGGGCTGGTTGGGCAGACTCACACAGGCAATGGCACTATATCCAGATCACAGAAAGGGCTAGGTGGGCAGACTCACACAGGCAATGGCACTATATCCAGATCACAGAAAGGGCTGGGTGGGCAGACTCACACAGGTTTGAGCTGCAGCAGAAGAGAAGCATCATCCATCTCTACCTGCTAGATGTTCCATCTCCAGTCCATCCCTTCCTGCACTGACTTGAAACTCTCCCATCTCCTCTTAAAGTTCAGAGAGTAGCAGAGTGTTGCATCTCTGGGCATCCCTTTTTTTCTGAGATGCCGGACGCCCCCCCACCCCCGCTGCCTGGTCTCTCTTCTGGGTTGTCTGTTACTCACACCCATAGTTTCTTTATGCTTCTAGGAGGAGCAGGGTGTCAGTCTTACTATTGGGAAAGTCTCTCTGTTTCTCAGCTTATCTTTTCCTACTGTTATCATGGCTTTCATGCACAGAGCTTTCTTGGGGTTAAGAAGTTGAATCAGTTCATGTTTGAGACAGGAGCTTTTACTGACTATTTGAAATACACTTGCTCAGAGGTAGAGAAATGGCTCAGAGTATAAAACTGATTTCACTCCAAGCAAGAAGACTTAAGTTCAAACCTCCAGTACCCTCATTAAAGACTGACTCAGAGACCAACTGTCTGTAATCCCAGCATCCCTGTGGGGAGATAGGAGATGGAGACAAGAGATGGTTTTGAGCTAGTAGTCTGCCATACACAGCAGAGAACAATAAAAAACACATCCTGGCTCAAGCAAGGTAAACATGGTGATGAACTGTACCCTCGAACTGTGAACTAAAACAGACCCTTTCTCTACTAAGTTGCTTTTATCAGGGCATGTGTGTGTGTGTGTGTGTGTGTGTGTGTGTGCAAGTGCAATGAGAAATGACAGTTTAACTGAGGTAATTTTAAATGTCTAAATAAAGGTGGGTGCTGTTAATATCTTAGTCATGCCAAGCCTCCCAATCACTGAGACAGATATGTCTTTACATATCTGAGGCTTTTAAATCGACAGTTTAATCATTTCCTCTATAGAATCATTGCATATAAGACTAGAGAGATGGGTCAGGGGTCAGGTCCAAAGTTTGGTTCCCAGTACCCAAATTGTGCAGCTCACAACCACCTGTAATTCCAGCTCTGTGAAATCTGACTCCTCTGGCCTTCATGGGCACTGTACTCATACTCACACAGTGAGTTCCCAACCTTCCTAATGCTGAGACTTTAATGCAGTTCCTCATGTTATGGTGACTCCCCCAACCATAAAATTATTTTCATTGCTACTTCACAACTGTAATTGTACTACTGTTATGAATTTTAATGTCAGTGTTTTTGAAGATAGAGTTTTGCCAAAGGTGTCACAGCCCACGGGCTGAGAACTGCTGCTCTGGGGCTCTAGGTTTATTGTAAAGGACGTGGCTAACATTCCTTTTCTTACTATCTTTTAAAGGTTTTTTTTTTTCAGTTTAATTTATTTTTCTTGACTAAAATAGAATGTTAGTTCAGCAACTTTCTAGTTTAATGTTTTAATTTATATTTTCTTTTGGGAAGATGACATTGATACAGAGTCTTAATATACAGTCATGGCTGGCCTGCAACTTGTTATCCTCTGACCTCTCCCCCAGTACACATCATTACATGCATGCAGACACACAGATTTATTTAAAAATAAATAATGAAATGAATCTCTAGTCTTTCTATTTTTATTTACAAAGTCATAGCAACTGTAAATAGATTACACTTCTAGTTAGAATGTCCTAGTAAGATGGCGAGAATAAGCAGGAAATGCACTGGCTTGTGATCTCAAGTCTAACACTGCCTGTGATCCACTGCTCAGTGTCCCAACAAATCCTGGAAGCTCTGCCAGGGGGGTGGAGTCAAACCCGACTAACAGAAGAAAGCAAGACAGCCCATGTCTAGGCAAAATAACCACCCCAGGCTCAGTGTGACATTCAACCAGAACACAAAGCAAGAAAATAAAATTGAGAAGAAAATCTGCAAAATGCAAACAGGCAAGTAATGGGGAGAACTCCACAGCTGCGGAGCAGGAGTGGGCATTGTGACAACGTGGATAGGAAGAGACACATTCTATATCTCTTGTGTTCAAATGATGGATACCGTGCAAGGTCAGGTGGTAAATTTTAGCAGAGATGGAAATGAAGAAAAGAAAAACTAAACTAAAAGTCCTAGACACAAAAGGATGCTAAAGGAAAACTGAGAATAGACTCAGAAGAGGGTCTTACAGTTCTGGGGGGAGGGTTCCTTGCCATCGAAGGTACTTGGGTAGGGTCACCCAATGATTAGTAGGACATAGCAGGGCATGGGCAATCAAAGGACCCTGGAGATACAAGGCAGCGTTCACAGGTCAAAAGGCACATGCCAGAAGCAATAAAAAGAGTAAGCAACAGTCCAGGGCCAAAGAAAATACTTAAGAAAGTGAAGATTGGAAATATGTAAAAGTAACATGTCCTCTGACATACAGACCTGTAACTTAAGGGAGTACTTCCAAAGCGGTTACCAAACATTGAAAAGAAAATTGATAGGGAATAACAAGCCATTTTATAATCATTGTAGGGGAGCTAAGCAGACCTTTCTTTATGACTAAATAGTATTTTTTTAAACTCTAGAGAATTGTTTATATATCTATCCCCAAAGCTTATAATTTGAATCCCTGATGTGTAAGTGTTAGAGATGGGGTCCTAAAGGGATAAAGAGGATTAGAGGAGACCATGAAGGCCCCCAAAAGCAGCACCCCTCTATGTGAGGCCACATAAGAAGATAGCCATTTGAAATCCTGGCTATGGGATTGTCATGTAAAAAAATTATTATTATTCTGTATTTATTAGTTAATGTTGAAAATTAATGCAGCAACAGTTATTTCTTAACCAGGTAGTTTCCCAAATAATCACACAGAGACCTTTTAATATTTCAAAACTTAGGCCTTAGCTGGGCAGACTCTCAGCTAGCTTATCTATGTTAACCCGACCACCTAGCCCCATCCAGCCATGGCTAGCTATATCTTCCAGGTCTGTAGTCACTTCCATTTCCTCTCCTCTTTCTTCTTCCCAGAGTTCCTTTTTCCATTCCAGGAAGTCCTGCCTATCTGTCCCTCTCTACTGCCCAGTCACAGACTTTAGCTTTTTATTGACCAATTAACTTGAGGAACAAGGTTTATATAGCAAAAGGTAGTGTATGTGAGAATTTACTTGCCTTGGGGTAAACCAGGTCTAGGGGTACAGAATTTAGCATTTGAATATATAGCAGTATGAGATCAACCCCAACATTCTCACAAGACCCCAGATATGGCTGCATAGACCATGGGCTTACCTCCTCCCTCCTGGGCGGTGAATAACAGATATTTATTGCTAAGACATCCAATACGTGTTGTTTTGTTACAACAATCTGAGCTAATATTAATAGGTCTCTTAAAACACATCACCAATTATTGTAGAACACTTGTGATTTTAAGCACTTATGAGATATTTATTAAAACACAATGTCTATGAAGTTATTAAGTGGGACTCACCATATTTTATATGACCAGAATTCCATAGAATGCATCTAGTAACCATAGTAGAATTAATTGGGATATATTTCATTAGCAAGAATGTTCTCTTCCAGTTATTTTGGGCTGGATGGTATTCTGCTATTAATTCTGAGTATCCTAGAACAAAGAAGAGTACCAGAATTATCACTCCCATTCAACTGTGACTTTAGGCCTGTTGGTCAGCCTTCCCCTCCAGTCCATATGCTTCCATCCTCTCTCGTGTCTGGTTAACATGCTGAACTCAGCGAACATCAAGTAAAGAACAAGCAACCCATACCCATAAAGTAGTGCTTTGTACAACTGGGCTGCAGAACCCAAGGTGTTTGTCAATATATAAGCTCAAGGTATCTCTGAGAAGGTAGCTAGGGAGAGAGTTGCTCAGTTCAACTACACTTAGGACAGCTTTGAGGCCAGTGGTTCTTCCTGGTGTGCTAGCTGTGTTTACAGAAATCTCCTACAGTAGTGCTCAACAATTACTTCTCCCTGTATATCTTCTGATATAAGCCTGATGTGCAGATGGAACCATGGTGCTGGACAGCAAAGATACCAAGGAAGGTCTGGGAGAGAAGGAAACCCATATGACTGGATGGCATTTGCCTCTCCCATCATAGACTCTCTACGGGAGTTTGCTGGGATTATCTTCACCATTAATTCCCTAAAACTTTCCAAGGTGGCCCATAGGAGTGATATTTTATTTTTAAAATTACTAAGTGAAGCTAGGACAGATGGCCCAGGCCTATCATCCTCAGATACTCAGGAGGCTGAGGCAGGTTTAGTGTAAGTTCAAGGCGTGTCTGGGCTACGGAAAGAGTTCAAGACCAGCCAGGGCAACTTAGGGAGACCCTATTACAGAGTAATTCAGTGCAAAGAAGACTGGGAGTGCATCTTGGTGGTAGAGTGCTTGGCTGGCACATCCCAAGCCTAAAGAAGAAGATAATTATGGGGCAAATGGATTAAAAGCCTGAGACTCTAGGGAACTATTACATACTAAGGATCCACTTTTGTCTCCGTTGGAGCTAAGTCTCCCCTGTTGATTCTTCCTCCATAAATATTATTATATTTATATATATATTTATATTATTAGATTCTTTCTGTTGAGTCCGCAGAACTCTTTCTTGGTTGCAGAGCATCTGCAGAGTAGCATAAAGGATCTAGCTGTAACTGGTCATTGTTGGGGTTCTCCAGTTTCTTTTCTCCTCCATGATAGTTCTACAGTTTTGTGGGGTTTTTGGTTTTTGGTTTTTGGAGCAATCTACATACTGTTTTGTGCCATGACTGCTGCACCAATTTCCATTGCCACCATCTCTATATTAAAGTTTCCCTTTTTCCACACCCTCATCAGCACTTCTTTCGACTTCTGGTTAACAGCCACCCTGTCTCCAGGGAGTTGATGTCTCAGGCTCCTTTTGATTCATAGTTCAGTAGGTGATGAGGTATACTGAACATTTGAATGTCTTCTGGTTTGTGTCTACTCAGATCTTTATTCGTTCTTAATGGATAGTATTAGTTAATATTGTGAGCTCTTCATATTACCTGTATTTGAACCCATTGTTGGATTAGCTTACAGATATAGTTTACAAATACATTCTCCAAACCTGCAGGCTGTCACCTAGCTCTGTTGATTGCTTCCTTTGCTGGACATCTTAGTCTGGCACAGTTTCATTTGTATGTTTTTACTTTTGTGGTCTCTGCTGCCAGTGATCTACCAATCCCATTATTGGGTGTATAGTATACATTAAAAGGAAATGAAATCACATATCACAGAGATACATGCACTGCTGTGTTTATGGTAACACTACTTACAACAGCCAACATATGGAGTCAACTAAAGAACTAAGGTGCCTACCAACAGACCACGGTTTATGAGGATGTAGTGGCCCATATACTATGGGACATTACTCAGCTAAAACAAAGAATGAATCCTGTCATTTGCAATGACATGAGTGGAACTGGAAGTCACTATGTTAAATGGAATAAGATACACACCCATACAAATAACCCATTTGTACTTATTTTAAGAGCCTAAAATGTCCGTCTCAGATGAACAGAGTAGAGGCAGGCAAAAGACACTAAGGAGGGAATAAAGAAGTCAGGCACAGGATGCCAAACCATGGGGGGAGAACAGGAATCCATTTCATGCAACACAGGAGGATGGTAACTTGGTTACCATAATCCATGATGTATTTCAAAATAAGCAGAAAATAAAGGCATACCAGTTTGCAACATTTGTAAACTGTTAGTATTTGAGGAGCTGGGAATGCTGGTTACCCTGATTGGATCATGGTACATTGCACACATGCATCACATTGGCATGTTCACCCCTGTAGAGGTGGAGGGGCTATGTACAGGTAATCATACATTCAAGTGTCCTCTCCTTGAAATACATTCTGAAAAAAAATTTTTTTTTCATGAGAACTAGATTTGGGGAAGGGCACCTAGAATGGAAATCTCTTCAGGTCTTACAGTTTCACATCATCTAGCTTTAAAAAAGATAAGATTTCCCAATTTTATAGGAATTTCAGTCAGCTTGCTTTTCTTCTGTGAAGAAGCATTAAGATAGTAGTAGAAAAAAAGGGTGACAGGTTTGCTGTGTCTCAAGCCAGGTTTAAACCATTACCTGTGTATAGTGGAGAACTCCACCACTTGGGAGGTTTGTCCTAGCCCTGATCATCAGTGCCCCAGTTACTCTAACAAATTCTTCTGTGTGTTCAGACCCAGGGATCGAGAAGAGCCAGAGTCAAACCACTTGGAAGAAATGGGAACACAAGTCACATAGAAGCCTGATGCACCATCACCCAAACCCAGACCCGACCCTCTGCAGAAACTGAATGTTACAATGTGTATTATTTGTTTCAAGGCAACTTCTGTGGCTAGGGTAGGTTACTAATTAGCCATGAATGGATTACACAGAGAACCATGGGTTTCCCCTCTGTCTGAGAGCTCCATGGAGTTAGATGAGTTAGGGTTGATCTAGGTGCTTGCTTGTGGCCCACTCCCACTGTTCCTTGTACAGACTTCAATACTTCTACAATAACTCAGTAAGTCCCATGAAATCAAGGGTTAATGAGATAATGTCTAACTCTGCCAAAAATGGTTTATTGCCTTTTGAAAGGACGTAATAGAATGTCAGATACCACGCGATACAAAGCTCATTTTCTTTAGACAGAAAAACTGAAGACTGAAAGCACTTGCTCCAGTTTGTGCAGCTAATCCGAAGAGATTTCAAATTAGACACCTGGCTTATGGCTCATAGAAGTGCACAGATACAGCTAGGGATCATGGGGAAGGAGCCCTGTAACACTGTATCACATCACATAAGTCAGCTGGGAGGCAGTCACTCTGATGTCTAGGAATATACTATTCTGTGGGGACAATGTAGTAAATGGCAGGCGTGTTCCAGAGTGCGCCACAGAAAGACAATTTAAAGTTAGCCTGAAATGTGGTCCATGCAGAGAAAGGATGTGTTAGCATGAAAATTCCAGACATTTGATCACCCATTCCTGTGGCAGGATGTTCTGAGCACTTTTGTGCACCCAGGCCTCAGCTCTTTACTGGGAAGCGTCATATGCAGAGGGGTAGAACTCCCTGCCTCAGGGGAGACGTGCGGCAGAGAGAAGCACAGAAAGTACAGTTAATTCTTGGGGGTGCAATGAGAGAGAGAGAGAGAGAGAGAGAGAGAGAGAGAAATAAAAGAGGCCAATGATGTACCTAAATCAGATGTCACCAAGGACACACGAAAAGAGAATGAGTGGATCTGCATATATACATGTGTGCATGTCAGGAAATAGAAAGCAAGGTCAAAAGAATGTCAGTGAACATGGTCAAAAGAAGGCCCCATGGTGAGCAATGCTGTGGGGAACTATAAGAAGGGTTCCGGAAAAAAAGGCAGAGGGCCTTTTATCTCAGGTGTGTTTTGTTCCCTGGATTATTCTTGGATGTGATTCCATGCCTCCTGTGACAAGCATTTACATTCAATTTATAAGACATGCTTATTCTTAGATATCAGAACATAGCCGTAGAACCCAATCTGGTCACTGTACCCTGAATTTGCTTATATCCTCTGCCTTGGTTTCATGCTTTCCAAGATATAATCTATAGTACATGCCTTGCGGTTGTGTTTCAATTGCTCTGTCCTGAGAACGTTCTGGCAAAGGGCTGCTCTGTTATCATTTGGTATGTGCTTATTGGCATTTATTTACATGTTTTTCTGATAATGTTTTTCTGAACTCTGACAACCTTCCTTGGGCCACTGCTTTCTTTGTCACATTTGTGTTTTTAAAATACACTGAAACTGAAGTAAGATTGTCGACAGCCTTAGACTGTAGTCTGCCCTATTCTCTCAGGTCCTCAGATCCTAGATCCCACAGACAAGATTTGCATAGGTAGACTAAAAGGTCACCAGAACATGAATTCCCACACCTGCAACCATGCCGAAAAATGTCTTGATGGAGGAACAGTAAGGAGGCCAGTGACTGGGGCTAGATGAAGAGACCATAAGAATATTTGGTTTTTTATGATGGTCTCTGTCTGCTGCAAGGAGAATCTTCCTTTTGATGAGGAGTGAGAACTATGATTATCTGTGGGTGTAAGTTTTAGAATATACTTAGGAATTGAATTATGGCCAAGTAGATTGAGGGAAGTAGGTGGTAGATTCATGACCTTACTAGCACTAAATAGTCAGCTAGATTTTCAATACTAGGCATGAGTTTCTTCCTATTGGGTGGATCGCAGGTTCAATTGGAGAACTATTGGTTACTGCCCACATTTGAATGCCACTACTGTACTTTGTACATGTAGTGTTATAATGCCATGCTGGTCATTGCTGTAGTTTGAGGAATCCCAGCTAAATAGGGCTTTGATTGTTTCCCTCTATTTGAAGCCTGCAAAATACCATGTAGAACAGACCACATGAAGGAGGCTTTCAAGTTAGATCAAAGCTTTTCAAGTTCTAGCTCAAATAATCCATGTCCTATGTTCTACGTATGTGGTGTCTTCAGCATACCTCAACATCTGAGAGGCAGCAAGGGCAACAGCAATAGCTTAAGTTGTTTGGGGAGTTATCTGCGCTACATCTTCACCAACAACCTAAGCAAAGCTTTCTCGTGCATGTTATACAGGGTTTTCTTAGGTAGTTGTTTTAGGATTTCTTTTCTGTGGTTAAAATACCTTGACCAAAAGTAACTTGGGGAGGAAAGAGTTTTTTCAGCTTGCAATTTATATTCCATTACTAGGGAAAGCCAAGTCAGCAAATTAAGGCAGGAACCTGAAGGCAAAAACTAAAGCCTTAGAGAAACACAGTAGCTCATTCCTCACGGCTTACATAGCCTGCTTCTTAAACAACCTGGTTCACCTATCCAGGGAAGACACAACCCACACTGGGCTATGTGTATCCCTTTCAGTGACTAGTCAAGAAAGTGCCTTACAAGCTTGCTCACAGGTTGGCCTGGTGGGGGCATCTTCTTTAATTGAAGATCCATCTTCCCAAAGGACTCTAGCTTGTGTCAAGTTAACCAAAAAACAAACACAAAATTAAATAAAGCAAAAAGCCCACAACAAAAAGAAAAACAAAAATAAAATAAAACAAAAACAACAGCAAATCAAACAAACCACAACAAAACAACAACAACAAAAACAAAACAAATACAAAAAAACAAACCAACCAAAACCCCAGAATAACAGTCTATGGCTCTTGTGTGTGTGTGGGGGGGGGGCGGGGGGCATTGTCAGCTCAGGTGGCATATATTTAAAATTTTTATAAATTTATATTTACAAATATATAATCTTTAGCATGTATGTGTGCATGTGCATATAAATACAAGGTAACCATTCCTTAAGACTCTTGGTGTTATTTGTCCCTTCGTCTCTGACTATTGACTTCCCTCCCCTCTCTATTTTCCCCACTTACATTATACCCTGCTATTCCTTCCTCAGTCCTACCCTACTCTATAGTCCCGTCACACTTTCTGGTGTTGAGGTTACTCTAACTACTATATACTCCAACCTGATGTTCTGGAGCTGGGCACTACACATGAGAGAGAAGATGTGGCCATTGTCTGTCTGGGTTTGGGCTGCCTTACTCACTATAATCTTTTCTAGAGCCATCCATTTACCTACACATTTCATGCTTTTATTTCTCTTTACAGCTGAATAGTGTTCTATTATACACACACACACACACACACACACACACACACACACGCACACACACACACACATATATATATATATAATCTCTCTGTTGAAGAACTTGAGGTTGCTTTCCATTTCCTGGCTCTTGTGACTGGGGCAGCAATGAACACAGCTGAGCAAGTGTCTGTGGAGTAGAATGGTGAGTCCTTTGGGAGATGACAAGGAATTGTATACTAGGTCATATGATAGACTTTGAAAACGTTGAAATGTCTACACACTTATTTCCAAAGTGGCTACATCAATTTGCATGCCCACCAAGCTGGTGAGGGTGGCTCTTTCCCCATGTCCTGGCCTGTGTGTGTTCTCAATCCTTTGGTTGATCTTAATCATTCCAACTGGGGCAAAATGAAATCTCAGTGATTTTAACTTTTATTTTCCTCATTGCTAAGGATGGTGAACACATTTTTAGTATTTCTTAGCCATTTTTATTCATCTGTTGAGAACCGTTCAGATCCCTAACTTATTTTTTAATTGAACAATTTATTTTCCTAGTTCTTTTCTTTTAAGTTCTTTGTATACTCTGAATATTACTCCTCTGTCAGCTGTGATGCATACAGAAAACCTCACTGGACACAATGCAATTCAAAGGATGACTACATCTACAACATGACTCTTGTACCTATGACTCAGGGTATGTTACTGAAGAGGAGGTGGAAAAGTGATAAGAGACAGAAGACCAAGGAATTGGCTCTGAGACTGTTTCCTAAAAGGGGCTGCATTAACAAAACTTGCACAATGACAATATCAAAAGCAATGCTAATTCAGAAGGGGCAAAGTCTTACAGGATCCCACTCCTAGACAAAGAACTACAGACAACTTGACTGTTGAGAGAGGAAATTAGCATCTCCTAGGATGAACCCCCAACTGGTTATCCAATATAAAGTGGTCAGCCTTGAAATCATACATACATGAAAAAAAATGGACTTATCAGGTTGTATTTATATATCCATGCATATATGTTTATGTGTGTATACATACTTACATACATACACATATACAGGAAAGTATATAATGATAATAAGAAAATAAGGTGATTAACATTTGAGAATCAGGGCATGGGAAGGATTGAAGGGAGGGAACATGGGAGGGACCGAAATGAGAAAATACGGGAAATATATTTATATTTTAATTAAAAAATATTTGGATGTACAACCAGAGGAAAAAAAAGAGAAACCATCTTACATGGGGCTTTACAGACCACTTTTCATAAGCACACTATGCCAGAAACATAAACACATTTGTATCTTTCCATAAAACTAGATCTATTAAATAATAATAAGTTCACAGATTTAACTGTTTCAATGACAGCAATTTGTCATAAACCTCACCTAACTTGGGGGCCTGGCTGAGATGAATACGGGTTCTTTTATTCCAATCTTAATCACTAGTCTCCTCATTCACATCACACAGCACACTGCAAATATGTCTCTATATATGTATACATATATACAGGCTACAGAATAACTATACGTCAAAGAGGATGGGGCAGAGCTTAAGAGGTGTCAGAAGCAATCTGGGAAAGACTGTGTATAGATAAGACAAAGAAGCATCCTTGTAAGAGAGAGCTACTGCTGGAGGTGGGGGGTCTGAGAGCAAAGCTGTTTCATCTATGAAGTAAAGGCCAAACCTGAGTCTGAGAACCAGGTCTATGTGAGTGAGTGAGTGAGTGAGTGAGTGAGTGAGTGAGTGAGTGAGTGAGTGAGTGAGCACCCAGGTGGGTAGATGAGTGAGCATAGCATAGGCTGTATCAATGGAGTGAGGGAGAAGGCTGAGCTAACCAAAGCCCCAGGGACACTAAGGGAGTCCTCTGCTTGCAGCCTTCAATGCGCACAGCAGGTATCTGATGATGGTGATGTGGGCCATATCATCACAGTGGTAGACGTCTACCATTTAATGGGATCCAGGTGAGAGAGTCCTTACTTTTTCTTTTATCTGCAGGGTTTGTTAATCCTTAGGCTTAGTTTCTCTGGTATGGTTTTAATGTGTATTTATGGCTTGATAGTCTCAATTCTCCTCAATGAACTTACAAGCTACTTCCCTTGCTACTCTCAGAAATAAGCCGTTTTATGTCTGTCCTGCATGGGTGGTGCCTGACAGCAGGTGTGATTTCTGTATCCATGTAGGGGTTGCAGTCCTCACTCCTTCAAACTGGAGTCTCTAGGGGCAAGGCACACCCTCAGAGCCACTGTTTTTATGGTATGGAGTAACTTGAAGTAGGACACAGCATACTCTCAAAACTAAGAATGAAGAATTTGCCTTCTGTTTTTAATGAAGTAAGCCATTTCATGACTTTGAACAGACTAGAACACGATTGAGGTGATAGAATTGTTTTTATTGTTTTGGCGTTGGGTGGAGGTGCTTTTAGAGTGGTCAGTGCAATGATGCCCTTTCCGGCTAGTGATTCTGAATAAGAAAAGAACCTACTACTGCTCGAGGTGTGCTGAAACTGTCTCTGCTTTGTTCCCAGCAGAGAGAAAGCATGGGCTTATCCTTCACGGAGGGAAGAAGGGATCTAAAAATGGAAATTTTGAGTAGGATACAGAAAACATATGTTGCCTTGCTGCAAGAATGAGACACAGCAGGCATTCCATATTATAGTGATAAAGACTTCCCAGGGAGAAGGAACTTTCCAGGGCCGGCCAGGAACCTCAATGAAAAAAATCCCTCCACGTAAATGTCACTCAAGTTGGCATTTACACTGGTTAGCGAGGCACTAACTGAGAGAGGCCATTTGTAGTAGACTATTACAGAGGTAAATGGAGCCCACGATGTGGGCATCTGGACAGGAGTAGAAGCAGGGATTTTTTCCCAGCTTTGAGGCAGCAACAATCCTGTGTCCAGGATGAATGGAGCAAAAGTCATATCTCAAAGATTGTGTTTCTCTGGTAGTATGTGAGCATGCGGGTGGGAGGACATGCAAGTGCACAGAAGAGACTGGGAAGGGGCTTAGGCAGCACTGTAAGGATATAATTCTCACTACAGGTGAAGTAACAATTTAAAGGCCATGATCTTCATCTGACGGAAGTATCTGATACTGTGTTGGTTAGTTTTATGTCAGCTCAATACAACTAGAATCATCTGGGAAGAGAGAACCTCAGTTGAGAAAATACCTGGATCAGATTGGCCTGTGGACAAGCCTTCACAGTGTACATGTGATTCATGACTGATGTGGAGGGCTCAGTCAGCTGTAGGGCCACCCCTGGGCAGGTGGCTGTGGATTGTATAGGAAAATAGGTTGAGCAAGCCAGTAAGCAGCATTCTTCCACAGCGTCTGCCTCAGCTCCTGCCTCCAGGCTCCTGGTGCCCAGACTTCTTCAGGGGTGAAATATGACCATGATGAAATAAGCTTTATCTTCTCAAAGCTGCTTTAGTCCATGGTACTTTAATCACAGAAAGCCTAACTAAGGCAGACAGCATGCTGACTTTTCAGGTAGATTGGACTCTAAGGGATGGTGGACCAAGGGATGGCACAATCACTGTAGAATTGTAACGACCTAGAGCAGCCTTAGGGACATGAGGACAAAGACCACTTACATGTGTCCTGCCTCCTTACTTTCTCCTAGCTGTTTGCATTTATATCTTTTAAATATATTTCCTTAATAAATAATTTAATAACAATTAAGATTAAAACAAAATTAGCACAGAATTTTCTTATTCTCTGCTAAAAATTGTTTTTGTTGGTTTGGTTCTTTTTCAAGAATAATTAGATGTTAGATTTTCTTTATTGAGATGGATACATAGTTTTCTTAATTTAGATATTTTATTTTATTTGTTCCTATTAATTATTATTGTTTTAACTACACATATTTATGAGGCACAGTGTGATAATTAGATACATAAATCCAATTTACAATGATTATGTCCTAACTGTTGACTAAGCAGAGCCCTCAGCTGGGAGTAAGACCTAGTTTATTCTTGAGCCACGTGTGGGTACACACGACCTGGGAACACAGAGCACATGTGTTCATGTCCTGACAGGGGAAGGGTTGCACAAATCTTTCATATTCCCAAAACAATGGAAAATGACAGATTAGTGTGTTTAATAGAGAGCTTGATGGAAGCAGCAGCAGGAGAGGTTAGAACAAAGCAGGAAATCTTTGCCCCAGCCTCACATATCTGAGGCAGAAATTTACATGGTGCCATGGGTGTTCTTGAAATCACCTTGATCTGAGGAATTGGGTGCTTTCATTGAATAAATTCAGGAACTTTGTGGGTCTGAATCCTAAACAAACATATCAAGGGTAGGTTAGCAAAGGCTAATGATCTGCTAAGAATATGTCTTTGCGTGGATTTTGGTGTATGAGGACTGGCTACTAAGGGGAGTAGAGAAAACCTGAGACAATATGATTCCAGATCTGCAACACTCCAATTCTCTGGCCATCGATTTTAGTTGGTTTTGTGGCTTAGAATCTAACATAATTATGACTATTTTTGAGGGAACTTTAATTCACATAAAATTTCCATCTCAGGAAATATTTTTAAAAGTTTTTTATTAATATGTAAATTTCATATTTTATGTATAGTGCTATGGAAATGTTTAGATAAAACTGTATTTCTAGAAGATGTCTAATTTGATTCTTGGTTTTGAATCGTTTAAATGTTCACATGCACAGAAGTTACCTGCTCTGCTAATACTTTATTTCAAATTTCTCATCTATTTCCTTACCAAGATTAAATCTTTTCATCTACCCTTGCTGGGGGTTTTTATTTTTCTTTGTTTCAATCACAACTGTGGTAAATCTCAGAAGATGTTTGAGGTCACCCTCTTTGTGTGTACCCCGGTGGTATATTTATTACAGCTGAGGCACAGCCCCTTCCTGCAAGCCAGCTCTGGTCACTGTGGAAGCACACAGCTCCAACCCAGGAGTTGCCTTGCAGGGGCTTGTTCAGTGATCCATTTCTGCAGTGGCTATTCTCTGCTTCCTCTCCTTGCATCAGGTTTTGGAAAATGTATTTTTCCAGGAATTTGGTAATTTTGTTGAAGTCTTTGCTGGTGTGGCTGTTCATAGTAGTTTTATCATTTATTCTCTGTATATTGTGCTGTTGAGTTGGTGGGCCCTGTTAAGGTCGCTGTCCACCATGTCTAAAACTGGATGTAAAATGGAGGGCTCCCTCTCTCAGTGGAGATTTCTCTCCTCCAACTAATCTCAGTTGGAGAGTGTCTCTAAACACAGATGCCAGGCTTTATTTGGAAGATGACCCTGCACTAAGTTTCCTTTAAGTTCTGCTTTTCCTTCCACCCATATAATAATTAGGTGGCAGTATTATGACCAATTAGCTCTTCCCACCCGTATGATAATTAGATGCTGTGTAATGCCCAATCAGCTTTTCTCACCTATATGATAATTAGGTGCTGTATTATGACCAATCAGCTCTTCTCACCTATATGATAATTAGGTGCTGGGTTATGTCCAATCAACCCTCCCTACCTATAACACTAAGAATCCTTATATACCTTACCCTTGGAAAAATAAAAGGAGCTGTTTCTCTGAACTGACTCCCAGTTCCTCTGTCATGCCTTTGCAGGCTGGTGGCCAGTGATGCATGAGAAAGACAGAGACCCATGCTGGCAATGCTGATGTATTACCAGTCACAGCCATGTTTGTGCCTCATCTCAGCTTCCTTCATCATGTGAAAAGGTCTTAATGTATTTTTCATATTTTTAGGTTTAGAATTGAATCATCTATTATAGATTTTAAATTTCTGTTCATAGTTTTTCTTTAATGGTCTTTTTTTCTTTCTATTATTTTGCCCTCACCAGCTCATGAATCTTCAAGCTGCCCTCCTGGCACATGCTGACATTAAGGTTGTTCTGACATTCTAGGCTGGCTCACCTGGGGCTTACATCCTGTGACAGCTCTCTGGGTTCAATGTGACCCCAAGGGCTACAGGAGCCAGCTGTCCTTGGGTCTCACTTTTTGAATGTTGCTTAATGCTTATTCTTTGGTAATGCCTGTACAGTTTTTATGAGCACCTATTTTGTAATTTCTACTTTCTACTTTCAGTGACTATCATGTTGATCATGGTCATGAGCCTTAAACTTTCTAAGAACTGGCCTGCCTATACCTTTGCCTCTTAAAAAGCTGTAATCTCCTTGGCATGTGGTATTATCCTAATAAGGGGCATGGATCGTGGGCTCTCTCTTTATTGATTTTGTTTGGGTGGTTTGGTTTTGAAAACATGATGCTACTGGATTTATTCTAAATGTAAATCTTAAGTGTTTGGACAAGATGTTTTCTGAAACACGCATGGTCTCAGGAACAATTATAAATCTCTGTGTCAGAGTTTGTCTTCAAACTAGCCAGTGGGTCCAGAGCCTTTCAGCTTTCTCTAAGGCCCACTCCTAAACTCAGCCAGATATGCCTTCATTATCACCAAAGGAACAAGGTTGAATCCTTTCCTGAAGAGGAATTTTATGCCCTGGACAAATGCTTAGATGGATGCAAAGGGTATCCAGACAGATGCAAAAGTTGAAGCAAGGATGCTATACCTGCTTTGTCCCAGACTTCTAGTCTCTAAATGATGCCAGCAACCCAGGAGCCATGCTGCATGCCCCCAACAAGGCAATAAATGTGATATCCTCGAGTGCTAAACACTCCCCAGAATGCTTACCTGGCCCAAGTCAGCCATTTTGCAGAAATGTGGCTGTGTTTTTACAACAGAGGGGCTCAGGTGGATTGTGAAGCACTTTGCCACTGGACTTTGTAAAATCTTACTTCACCTTAGAACATCTGTATGAGGGCACAGCATTTAGAGTAGTAGAGGCATGAAGTGACCCATCCAAGGTCACAGAGCTACTAAACCGTTCAAAGACCCTGACTTTCTTCACTTCTATCGCACCTCAGGTCAAGCAGGACGCTCAGTCATGGTTCATGGTCCCATGCTTTCCATTTTCTTTTATCATGGCACAGGTGCAATTTTGCTTGGTTCTAGTGATAGACTCTTAATGACAGCATCAGGCACCCTTCACAGAGAGTCAGTGTGCTCTGCAGGAAAGAGCAGGGTTCAGAGAGAGACAAGCACAGGCACCCACAGGCTAGTATGGAGAATAATGGTGTCCCCAAAGCAAGAGGAAGCCAGGGAAGGCTTCTGTGAGATCATCTCATTAGTGTTCATTAGGTCACTGTGGATTCTGTGGTGAGGGGAGATCTATGAGCTCTTACCATGCTTCAGGGTCATTCTGACTATGGAAGACTCTGAATTTGTAAAAACACTGGGGTGTCTCTGTTCTACCCTCAAGATCTTGTGTGGATTTGAAAGTGCTCTGAACAAACCAAGATTTAAAAGGAAGGTAGACCAGGACACATTTTTTGGATGTGAACTTTATTATATGGTTGGCAACCATGCCTGTAGACAATTACAAATATGTCAGGTGACAGTTAGCTGTGAAATAAATCAAATGACATGATTTTGACTTTCTTTGTATGAGTGACGGCACCTGAAAACTCTAAGCAAAAGATATTTAAATAAGTTGCAAACTACTTTGTATCTTGTACTGCCTAGAAGTACGGAGGTTTAGTTCTGGCCCTAATGAGAATATCTTTGCTCCTCAGAATTCTACGATGGGATATGAAGCCAAGCGTGCTCTGGGATTGTTGAGACTCTGTACTCCCTGTGAGGGTGTGTGTGTGTGTGTTCTCTTTTGTCTGAGTTTGCCTTGCATTTGTGAGTGGCTCGATGTTTACCACCAGGAGTTCTGCTGAGCATGGTGTCTTACCCTGCCCCTGCCTGCCACCTGCTCTGTCTCTGCAGCCTGCAGGTCTACCCGCTCTTTTGTTGTTGTTGTTGTTGGGATTTTTTTTTCTTTTTCTTTTTCTCTTGCCCTTTGCATTTTCCAGATGGTGTGTCTCACACTTTCTTTAGTATTTTAGGCGGACCCTGTTTGCAGCGCTGCTTGTCGGTGCTCTGTATTTTATAGTGGAGCTAAAAATAGTTGGAATCTGAGTGGAAGTCACGGTGTTGGGCCAAATCCAAGCCTCCAAACTCATGGGAGTTCGGTTGTCACTTTAAAATTTGATTTTATGTTTGTACATTACTTGGGCCTCTGTGAAACAGAAGTGTAAAACTGAGTCTCCAGCTAGGAGCACAGAATGACAAACCTCAGTGCACACTGAGGAGCCCCATGCTGTGGAGCCAAGAACTTGAAAGGTCCCTCTCTGCCCAGTCAGCGCACCCAACAGTGACTACTGCTTGAAACCGTCTTTAAGGCTTTTCTTCTAATGTTCTCAAGTCTTCTGAAATCGCTAAATCCACTGATATTTCATTATTTTGATATATAGGTCATCCGCTTCAGTCTTGCCCCCAACAATTTATCTAATTAAGTCATCCCAAGACTTAGTTGTTGTTTTTTTGTGTGTTTTGGTTTGGGATATAATAGAAGTGATCCAACCTTAAAATTCTGTTTAGTTTGTTCAGGGTGTTGTTTTGTCTTTGCTGGCTGGATGTAGGATAGTATGACCCTCTAGAGTGATATGATCATCCAATCCCTTCCCTGCTACTTGAACGACATTATCTGGAGTGACTGCTAAGCTTTCTTTGTTATAGTACCAGCCATTCTAGTGGATAACCATGAATATTTACCTTAAATGTACTTTATTCTTTTGTGAAGGCACTCATAAAATCACCCTAGGTTTGTTATTTGTGTAGTTTTTCTCAGCTAAAGTAATTTTTTAGTTAAATTTGCATTTCATGATTATCTCTAGATGATGAATTCACTTGCCTTATTTACGGCAGCTTTAATTATTCTCTTTTGTATACCAGTGCATGCAGGACCAATATTAACATGTGTGCATGTGTGTGCAGAAGTTTGTGGGTGGCAGAGTGGATCATATGTTTTTATGCATATATGTGTGAATATGTATGTGTGTATGTGTACATTTATATATTCACATATATATATACAATAAATGCCTCTTCACATAGTTGTTGCTACCAGTACTCAAATGCTGTCTGAAATAGTAAGGGGAAAAATCCATAAATGAGTGGATTATGCTCCATACACATGCTACATGGAACAGTACAATGGAGTGTTTTGTCTTGCCCATGAAGAGAATCTTGTCCAGCATACCCACTCTGCCCATGGTGCCAGCACATTAGTGACCTGGCAATGGGTCTATGACAGTATTCCAAAGTTTGTGTTCAAGTCATCTTTGTGTTGGTTAATAATAGCTTCAAGGTGGAAGTGTGGTCATGCTAATGATGTTACTATAGTATGTGGTTAAAAATATTCTATATTTTAATTATTCATTGATGCTAATCTCTTACTATGTCTAAATCAAAACTTAAACTCTGAGCTAGGGATCTTCATTCCCAGATCCTGCCAAGACTAGTCTGCACAGGTGAGAGGGTGGACTACAGAGACTAACAGCTTCTGGGACAGGCGGGAGCCACAGAGCTTCAATGGCAGACCCCTTTTCAGGCTCCAGATATCCGGGCACCTTCCCTGCCAGAGGAGAGGTGTCCACCCCCAATGGGAGGGCTTTGCTGGAGCATCTGCAGGAGCCATCTTCTTTCCCGGATCCTGCCAAGACTAGTCTGCACAGTTGAGAGTGTGGATGACAGAAGCTAACAGCTTCTGGGACAGGCCCTGTTTCAGGTCTTCATCTTCTGCCAGGAGGCAAGTCCTGATATCTATGCACCTTCTCTGCAAGATGAGAGCTTGTCTGCAGAGAGTGCTCTAACCACTGAAACTCAGGAGAGAGCTAGTCTCCCAGGTCTGCAGGTAGAGGCTAACAGAATCACGAGAGGAACAAGCTCTAAACAGAGACGACTATAACAACTGACTCCAGAGATTACCAGATAGCGAAAGGCAGATGTAAGAATCTGACTAACAGAAACCAAGACCACTCACCATCATCAGAACCCGCCACTCCCACCTCAGCCAATCCTGGGTATCCCAACACCCACAAAAAGCTAAACCCAGATTTAAAGGCATATCTCATGATGATGGTAGAGGACATCAAGAAGGACTTTAATAACTCACTTAAAGAAATACCAGAGAACACTGCTAAAGAGTTATAAGTTCTTAAAGAAAAAGAAGAAAACACATCCAAACAGGTGATGGAAATGAACAAAACCATACTAGACCTAAAAAGGGAAGTGGACACAATAAAGAAAACCCAAAGTGAGGCAACGTTAGAGATAGAAACCCTAGGAAAGAAATCTGGAACCATAGATGCGAGCATCAGCAACAGAATACAAGACATGGAAGAGAGAATCTCAGGTGCAGAAGATTCCATAGAGAACATCGGCACAACAATCAAAGAAAACACAAAATGAAAAAAGATCCTAACTCAAAACATCCAGGAAATCCAGGACACAATGAGAAGACCAAACCTACAGATAATAGGAGTAGATTTTCAACTTAAAGGGCCAGCAAATATCTTCAACAAAATTATAGAAGAAAACATCCCAAACCTAAAGAAAGAGATGCCCATGAACATACAAGAAGCCTACAGAACTCCAAATAGACTGGACCAGAAAATAAATTCCTCTCAACACATAATAATCAGAACAACAAATGCACTAAATAAAGATACAATATTAAAAGCAGTAAGGGAAAAAGGTCACGTAACATATAAAGGCAGGCCTATCAGAATTACACCAGATTTTTCACCAGAGACTATGAAAGCCAGAAGATCCTGGACAGATGTTATACAGACACCAAGAGAACACAAATGCCAGCCCAAGCTACTATACCCAGCCAAACTGTCAATTACCATAGATGGAGAAACCAAAGTATTCCATGACAAAACCAAATTCACACATTATCTTTGCATGAATCCAGGCCTTCAAAGGATAATAACAGAAAAAAACAATACAAGGACAGAACCGTCCTAGAAAAAGCAAGAAAATAATCCTTCAACAAACCTAAAAAAAAAAAAGCCACAAGAACAGAATGCCAACTTTAACAACAAAAATAATAGGAAGCAACAATTACTTTTCCTTAATATCAATGTGTGGAGAGCCGTGAGCAATTGCCATCACGAGCCTCCGCTGTGCCTAACTGGTAAGCAAGTAATGTGCACAGGTGCAAGAATAAATTCGTGCCAAGTCACTGCCCATTCCGGGGCGTAGTAGTGGGGTGATGAGTGAGTAGCTAATCAGGAGCTGACACGTCACATGGAGGGGTATATAAGCAGCATCATTTTCCTTGTTCGGGCTTCTTCTTTCGCCTATGCAATCAATGCTTTCCCAATAAACGTGTGCAGAAGGATCCTGTTGCAGCGCCGTTCTTCCTGGCCAGTTGAGCGCGCGCAAGATCAATGGACTCAACTCCCCAATAAAAAGACATAGACTAACAGAATGGCTACACAAACAGGACCCAACATTCTGCTGCTTACAGGAAACCCATCTCAGGGAAAAAGACAGACACTACCTCAGAGTGAAAGGCTGGAAAACAATTTTCCTAGCAAATGGTCTGAAGAAACAAGCTGGAGTAGCCATTCTAATATCGAATAAAATTGACTTCCAACCCAAAGTCATCAAAAAAGACAAGAAGGGGCACTTCATACTCATCAAAGGTAAAATCTTCCAAGAGGAACTCTCAATTCTGAATATCTATGCTCCAAAATACAAGGGCAGCCACATTCATTAAAGAAACTTTAGTAAAGCTCAAAGCACACATTGCACCTCACACAATAATAGTGGGAGACTTCAACACACCACTTTTATCAATGGACAGATCATGGAAACAGAAACTAAACAGGGACACAGTGAAACTAACAGAAGTTATGAAACAAATTGATCTAACAGATATCTACAGAACATTTTATCCTAAAACAAAAGGATATACCTTCTTCTCAGCACCTCGTGGTACCTTCTCCAAAATTGACAATATAATTTGTCACAAAACAGGCCTCAACAGATACAAAAATATTGAAATTGTCCCATGCATCCTATAAGATCACCATGGACTAAGGTTGATCTTCAATAACAACAGAAATAATAGAAAGCCAACATTCATGTGGAAACTGAACAACACTCTTCTCAATGATACCTTGGTCAAGGAAGGAATAAAAAAAAAAATTAAAGACTTTTTAGAGCTTAATGAAAATGAAGCCACATCGTACCCAAACTTTTGGGACACAATGAAAGCATTTCTAAGAGGAAAACCCATAGCTCTGAGTGCCTCCAAAAACAAACAAACAAACAAAAAAACCTAGAGAGAGCACACACTAGCAGCTTGACAACACACCTAAAAGCTCTAGAAAAAAGGAAGCAAATTCACCCAAGAGGAGTAGACGGCTGGAAATAATTAAATTCAGGGGCGAAATCAACGAAGTGGAAACAAGAAGAACTATTCAAAGAATCAACCAAAGGAGGAGCTGGTTCTTTGAGAAAATCAACAAGATAGATACACCTTTAGCCAGACTCACTAAAGGGCACAGGGACAGCATCCTAATTAACAAAATCAGAAATGAAAAGGGAGACATAACAACAGACCCTGAAGAAATCCAAAACACCATCAGATCCTTCTACAAAAGGCTATACTCAACAAAACTGGAGAACCTGGATGAAATGGACAAGTTTCTAGACAGATACCAGGTACCAAAGTTAAATCAGGATCAGTTTAATGATCTAAACAGTCCTATATCCACTAAAGAAATAGAAGCAGTCATTAATAGTCTCCCAACCAAAAAAAAGCCAGGACCAGATGGGTTTAGTGCAGAGTTCTATCAGACCTTCAAAAAAGATCTAATTCCAGTTCTTCACAAACTATTCCACAAAATAGAAGCAGAATGTACTATACCCAACTCATTCTATGAAGCCACAATTACTCTGATACCTAAACCACAGAAAGACCCAACAAAGATAGAGAACTTAAGACCAATTTCCCTTATGAATATTGATGCAAAAATACTCAATAAAATTCTTGCTACCTGAATCCAAGAACACATTAAAACAATCATCCATCCTGACCAAGTAGGTTTCATTCCAGGGATGCAGGGATGGTATAATATACGAAAATTCATCAACGTAATCCATTATATAAACAAACTCGAAGACAAAAACCACATGATCATCTCGTTAGATGCTGAGAAAGCATTTGACAAAATCTAACACCCATTCATGATAAAAGTCTTGGAAAGATCAGGAATTCAAGGCCCATACCTAAACATGATAAAAGCAAACTACAGCATACCAGTAGCCAACATCAAAGTAAATGGTGAGAAGCTGGAAGCAATCCCACTAAAATCAGAGACTAGACAAGACTGCCCACTTTCTTTCTTTCTTTTTTTTTTGAGATTGTTTAGTTTGTTTTTATTCAATTTTTCTGATTACAGAGGTCAGATTTTCTTTTTTTTTCTGTTTCATATATATATATATATATATATATATTACATATTTTCCTCAAGTACATTTCCAATGCTATCCCAAAAGACCCCCATACCCTCCCTCCCCACTCCCCTACCCACCCATTCCCACTTTTTGACCCTGGTGTTCCCCTGTACTGGGGCATATAAAGTTTGCGTGTCCAATGGGCCTCTCTTTCCAGTGATGGCCTACTAGGCCATCTTTTGATGCATATGCAGCTAGAGTCAAGAGCTCCGGGGTACTGGTTAGTTCATAATGTTGTTCCACCTATAGGGTTGCAGATCCCTTTAGCTCCTTGGGTACTTTCTCTAGCTCCTCCATTGTGGGCCCTGTGATCCATCCAATAGCTGACTGTGAGCATCCACTTATGTGTTTGCTAGGCCCCGGCCTAGTCTCAAAAGAGACAGCTATATCAGGGTCCTTTCAGCAAATGCTTGCTAGTGTATGCAATGGTGTCATCGTTTGGAGGCTAATTATGGGATGGATCCCTGAATATGGCAGTCTCTAGATGGTCCATCCTTTTGTCTCAGCTCCAAACTTTCTCCCTACCTATTCAACATTGTACTTGAATTCCTAGCCAGAGCAATTTGACAACAAAAGAGATCAAGGGGATACAAATCGGAAAAGAAGAATTCAAAATATCACTTTTTGCAGATGATATGAAAGTATATATAAGTGACCCTAAAAATTCCACCAGAGAACTCCTAAACCTGATAAACAGCTTCAATGAAGTAGCTGGATATGAAATTAACTCAAACAAGTCAATGGCCTTTCTCTACACAAAGGATAAACAGGCTGAGAAAGAAATAAGGAAACAACACCCTTCTCAATAGTCACAAATAATATAAAATACCTTGGCATGACTCTAACTAAGGAAGTGAAAAATCTGTATGATAAGAACTTCAAGTCTCTGAGGAAAGAAATTAAAGAAGATCTCAAAAGATGGAAAGATCTCCCATACTCATGAATTGGCAGGATCGGTATAGTAAAAATGGCTATCTTGCCAAAAGCAATCTACAAATTCAATGCAATCTCCATCAAAATTCCAACTCAATTCTTCAACGAATTGGAAAGGGCAATCTGCAAATTCATTGGATTAAAAAAAAACCAAGGATAGCAAAAACTCTTCTCAAGGATAAAAGACCCTCTGGTGGAATCACCATGCTTGACCTAAAGCTTTACTACAGAGCAATTGTGATAAAAACTACATGGTACTGGTATAGCAACAGACTAGTAGACCAATGGAACAGAATTGAAGACACAGAAATGAACCCACACACCTATGGTCACTTGATCTTTGACAAGGGAGCTAAATCCATTCAGTGGAAAAAAGACAGCATTTTCAACAATTGGTGCTGGCACAACTGGCAGTTATCATGCAGAAGAATGCGAATTGATCCATTCCTATTGCCTTGTACTAAGGTCAAATCTAAGTGGATTAAGGAACTTCACATAAAACCAGAGACACTGAAACTTATAGAGGAGAAAGTAGGGAGAAGCCTTGAAGATATGGGCACAGGGGAAAAATTCCTGAATAGAACAGCAATGGCTTGTGCTGTAAGATCGAGAAATGACAAATGGAAACTCATAATATTGCAAAGCTTCTGCAAGGCAAAAGACACTGTCAATAAGACAAAAAGGCCACTAACAGATTGAGAAAGGATCTTTACCTATCCTAGATCAGATAGGGGACTAATATCCAATACATATAAAGAACTCAAGAAGGTGGACTCCAGAAAATCAAATAAACCCATTAAAAAATGGGGCTCAGACAAATAATATAAAATACCTAGGCGTGACTCTAACTAAGGAAGTGAAAGATCTGTATGACCGGAACTTCACATCTCTGAAGAAAGAAATTAAAGAAGATCTCAGAAGATGGAAAGATTTCCCATGCTCATGGATCTGCAGGATCAATATAGTAAAAATGGCTATCTTGCCAAAAGCAATCTACAGATTCAATGCAATTCCCATCAAAATTCCAACTCAATTCTTCAACGAATTAGAAAGGGTAATTGGCAGATTCATCTGGAATAAGAAAAAACCTAGGATAGCAAAAACTCTGCTCAAGGATAAAAGAACCTCTGGTGGAATCACCATGCCCGACCTAAAGCTGTACTACAGAGCAATTGTGATAAAAACTGCATGGTACTGGTATAGCGACAGACAAGTAGACCAATGGAACAGAATTGAAGACCCAGAGATGAACCCAAACACCTATGGTCACTTGATCTTTGACAAGGGAGCTAAAACCATCCAGTGGAAAAAAGACAGCATTTTCAACAAATGGTGCTGGCACAACTGGCTGTTATCATGTAGAAGATTGCGAATTGATCCATTACTATCTCCTTGTACTAAGGTCAAATCTAAGTGGATTAAGGAACTCCACATTAAACCAGAGACACTGAAACTTATAGAGGAGAAAGTGGGAAAAAGCCTTGAAGATATGGGTACAGGGGGAAAATTCCTGATTAGAACAGCAATGGCTTGTGCTGTAAGATCGAGAATTGACAAATGGGACCTCATAATATTGCAAAGCTTCTGCAAGGCAAAAGACACCGTCAATAAGACAAAAAGATCACCAACAGATTGGGAAAGGATCTTTACCTATCCCAAATCGGACAGGGGACTAATATCAAATATATATAAAGAACTCATGAAGGTAGACTCCATAAAATCAAATAACCCCATTAAAAATGGGGCTCAGAACTGAACAAAGATTTCTCACCTGAAGAATACCGAATGGCAGAGAAGCACCTGAAAAAAATGTTCAACATCCTTAATCATCAGGGAAATGCAAATCAAAACAACCCTGAGATTCCACCTCACACCAGTCAGAATGAGTGAGATCAAAAATTCAGGTGACAGTAGATGCTGGCGAGGATGTGGAGAAAGAGGAATACTCCTCCATTGTTGGTGGGATTGCAAGCTTGTACAACCACTCTGGAAATCAGTCTGGCGGTTCCTCCAAAAATTGGACATAGTACTACTGGAGGATCCTGCAATACCTCTCCTGGGCATATATCCAGAAGATGCTCCAACCGGTAATAAGGACACATGCTCCACTATGTTCATAGCAGCCTTATTTATAATAGCCAGAAGCTGGAAAGAACCCAGATGCCCCTCAACAGAGGAATGGATACAGAATATTTGGTACATTTACACAATGGAGTACTACTCAGCTATTAAAAGGAATGAATTTATGAAATTCCTAGGCAAATGGATGGACCTGAAGGGCATCATCCTGAGTGAGGTAACCCAATCACAAAGGAACTCTCACAATATGTACTCACTGATAAGTGGATATTAGTCCAGAAACTTAGAATACCCAAGATACAAGATACAATTTTCGAAACACATGAAGCTCGGGAAGAATGAAGACCAAGGTGTGGATACTTTGCCCCTTCTTGGAATCGGGAGCAAGGCACCCATGGAAGGAGCTACAGAGACAGAGTTTGGAGCTGAGACAAAAGGATGGACCATCTAGAGACTGCCATACCCGGGAATCCATCCCATAATCAGCCTCCAAACACTGACACCATTGCATACACTAGCAAGATTTTGCTGAAAGGACCCTGATATAGCTGTCTCTTGTGAGACTAGGCTGGGGCCTAGCAAACACATAAGTGGATGCTCACAGTCAGCTATTTGATGGATCACAGGGCCCCCAATGGAGGAGGTGGAGGAAGTACCCAGGGAGCTGGGGGGATCTGCAACCCTATAGGTGGAACAACATTATAAACTAACCAGAACCCCCCAGAGCTCGTGTCTCTAGCTGCATATGAATCAGAAGATGGCCTAGTAGGTCATCAGTGGAAAGAGAGGCCCATTGGTCATGCAGACTTTATATGCCTCAGGGGAACACCAGGGCCAAGAAGTGGGTGGGTGTGGGAGGGTGTGGGGGACTTTTTGGATAGCATTGGAAATGTAAATGAAATAAATACCCAATAATAATAATAATAATAATAATAATAATAATAATAATAATAAAACAACTCTGAGCTAGGGAGATAGTGAAATAGATAAAAGCATTTGCCGCATAAGTATGAGAACCTGACTTTGAATTCCAAGTGAATGCAGCAAGAATATTCCAGAGCTGTGCTGAGAGGTCAAGGAGGTAACAGGTCCTGGAAGCTTTCGGCCCAACCAGCCTGTAGCAGGAAACAACCAAGAGACCCTGTCATAAATAAGGTTCAAGTTAACAACAGATATCCAAGGTTTTCCTCTGACTTTAACACATGCACATGCACTCTGTTATATATGAACCAGTTCTCTCTCTCTCTCTCTCTCTCTCTCTCTCTCTCTCTCTCTCTCTCTCTCTGTCACACACACACACACACACACACACACACAAATACCACATACGCTATTAAAATAAAAATAATAAGTAAACTCTGTGCTATATTTACCCTTAAAGAGAAATGAGTGTTTGTATTGTTTCAGGCACCAGGCACCCATTACCCAGAGATTGTGTTCATTACAGTGAAAAGCTGACCAGCACAGAGATGCCCATAAGTGTCTGAATATATGCTTATGTATACATGTGTGCATATTTATGTATGTGCATGGATCATGTATATGTAGATAACCATTATGTTATGTGTAATTATATGTGTACATGCATATGAATGTATTTGTGTGTAGGTTGATATAGGTGTATGTTGGTTTATTGATATGACATATATTTACATGTGTTTATATGTTCGTGTACACATATATGCATGACATTATTGGTTTTGTATCCTCTGAAATGTTCTAGAAAATACTCAAGTATCTACATTAATTTTCTCACTTGCACTCTGGCACAATGCAATGATGAAATCCCAAGTCTATAAACCTTCCCTTTACTTCAGAGATCTAATCTCCTGGTTAAAATGGTGCTTCACATGAAGTTGTCCGCTCAGAGACACTCTGCCCTGACTCTAAGTTGCTGGACAAAAACATCAGGTTTCTGCAGCTGGTCCCTTGTTACCTGCAATCAGCCTTCCCAGCTGTTTCTCTCCATGTGACCCTCAGCAGAAGGATGTGTTTGGGATCATCAGTACTCCCAGAGCTTCAAATAAATGAGGTTAGAGTACAACTCTAGTACCTATATCTTCTCTAAGATCTGAAGTTGGATCAGGATTTGACAAATGATTTCGGAATTGGGAACAAGGGTTTCAGCTTGCACTTTGAAGTAAAGTTGGGATGGAGGCTTCCTAAGCAGTGGTGGAGGTATTGTTTGGGTATAATTAATGAGTTGTAAATATTTAGTCAAGGTCAAAGTCATTTTTTAGAACTGTGATTAAATAGCAGCCTTGCTTTGGCATTATTCCAAAAGCAGTTAACTATACTCTGAACTTGAAGAAGAGTACGGTAAATCTTTATCAAATAGTATTTCTCCCATGAATCAGGGCTGTAAGTGATAGTCTTACCTTGTAACAGGACAGTGATGGCCCTAGAATAGCTGGGATCCCATTAATGTCCCAACTTTAGACTTTCTTCTTGAAACAAACAAGCAGGACTAAGTTTCCTTCTGGTGGGTTTTTTTTCAGCCAGGTACAAAATGACCAAAGGGGTCCCCTCTTGACTCTCTTCCAGGGCTCCCCACAATGAGGCCCACTGTACCTGGGCTTGTATCCAGAGCCCTACAGTGTTCTTCAGCTAGTGAGGAATGCTTCCTAGGCTGTCTCCTCACAGTGCTGTTGGCACAGGCCGAGATTCAGTCTAGGTGTTCACACCCTAGAAGGTGGCTGTTGCTTTCCCGGAAAGGAGTCTGCAGGGACGGGATCCATCTGAGCAGAGTGCCAGGATTCTGCTGCATAGGGAGCTTGGACCTGTAGATCCCTATATCCTGTCTCACTACCTCACCGTTCATGGGTTCAAGTACCACCCTTGGATTCTTGTCTTGGACCTCACTTCTTGTGTTGTGTTTCCTCTCTGTATGCCTTCAAATGTGTGCATATGGAAGTTTGTTTAACTTTTCTTTAATGGACAACTTTAAAAGAATTAAATGGACATGAAAGGCAGCTCACACAGACCTTAATTGGCCTTGCAGTGCAGGGTGCAGGAGATAGCAAGCGGCTCCCTTCCAACATCAGAGCAGTGCTCTGAAGGCCATGTCACTAAGAAGCACTGACTGTGGGCTACTCCCAAGTTGCATAGTTAGAGGAAGAGGAGGCAGATAGTAGTAACCCAGGTGAATATTTGATTTCTGTCATCTTCAATGCTCATTTCCATTTGTCTTTCACATGCTAACAGTTTGCCATCTGTATTATAATCACTGCAGCCCAGCTCAGAGCAGAGTTTGCTGACGAGCTGTGGTGCCACTGCACATTCTCAGGGTGACACTGACTCTTGTGGATAAGATAGCAAGCCCTAAAGAGCTTCGGTTGATTAAAATGCTAACCTCAAGCTGCCCTGGGGCTTTGAAGGGGTGCTTTTCTGTTTTATACAGTTATTTGTCATGCGATTGACCAATATCTTGGAAATAAGAAATAGTTTTTAGCTCACTTTGCATCAGTGATAACCTGGAAGCTTCCCTTTTCTAAACAGTTTCAGTGTGGTAGTCTGTTTATCTGAAGCATATATATCCCTGGCCGGAGGTCACTGGGGAAACAGGGCCATGGTCCTATGTGACCAGGAAGGCAGCTCTGGCAACCTGGACCTGGAAAAGGGCAGCAACCTCACAGCTTCCAGGCATGAACAAAGACCCTGGAGGCACTCGGGAGACTAAATGGTAGTTAAAGATTAAAAATTTGGAGAAAAGATATGGAGGTCATTTCTGCAGCGTTTTCAATTAGGAATCACACACATCTTGTATTTTCAGGCATTCTACGAGTGCGGTTCCTGAAAACATACAATCTTGCAGTTAATTTCCATTACAGTCTTAATTGTGAGCATTTATCATGCTCCAAATTTGCAAATGTTTTAATTCAGAAAAGTCACATTGTCTGGAATTATCTGTTTGTATTCATGTATTTCAATTTTTATATTTTGTGCTTCAACTAGAAATGCTAAAATGACAGTGACTGATAGCTACAGATGGATCCAGATGATAAATAAATAAAACCCTCATATTAAAAGTAATTTAAGATAAGTATGAGCATACCATTTTTTATTAGATATTTTCTTTATTTACATTTAAAATGTTATTCCCTTTCCTGGTTTCTCCTCCAAAACCCCCTATCCCTTCCCCCATTCCCCTGCTCACCAACCCACCCACTCCCGCTTCCTGGCCCTGGCATTCCCCTACACTGGAGCATAGAGCCTTCACAGGACCAAAGGAGCCTCTTTCCTCCCATTGATGACCGACAAGGCCATCCTCTGCTACATATGTGGTGGGAGCCATGCATCCCTCCATGTATACTCATTGGTTGGTTGTTTAGTCCCTGGGAGATCTTGTGGTACTGGTTGGTTCATATTGTTGTTGCTCCTGTGGGACTGCAAACCCCTTCAGCTCCTTGGGTCCTTTCTCTGGTTCCTCCACTGGGGACTCTGTGCACAGTCCAATGGTTGGCTGAGAGCATCCACCTCTGGATTTATCAGCACTGGTAGAGCCCCTCAGGAGACAGCTATATCAGGCTCCTCTCAGCAAGCTCTTGTTGGCATCCACGATAGTGTCTGGATTTGGTGACCGTATACGAAATGGACACAGGTGGGACAGTCTCTGGATGGCCTTTCTTCAGTCTCTGCTCCAAACTTTGTCTCTGTAACTCCTTCTATGAGTATTTTGCTCCCACTTCTAAGGAGTGCAGAAGTATCCACACTTTGGTCTTCCTTCTTCTTGAGCTTCATGTGGTCTGTGAAGTATATAGTGAGTATTCTGAGCTTCTGGGCTAATATCCACTTATCAGTGAGTGCATACCATGTGTGTTCCTTTGTATTTGGGTTACCTCACTCAGGATGATATTTTCTAGTTCTATCCATTTGCCTAAGAATTTCATAAATTCGTTGTTTTTAATAGCTGAGTAGTTAAAAAAATACTGAGTAGTACTCCATTGTGTGAATGTACCACATTTTCTGTATCCATTTCTCTGTTGAGGGACACCTGGGTTGATTCCAGCTTCTGGCTATTATAATAAGGTTGCTATGAACATAGTGGAACATGTGTCCTCATTACATGTTGGAGCATCTTCTGGGTATATGTCCAAGAGTGGTATTTCTGAGTCCTCAGGTAGTACTATGTTCAGTTTTCTGAGGAACAGCCAAACTGACTTCCAGAGTGGTTGTACCAGCTGCAATCCCACCAGCAATGGAGGAGTGTTCCTCCTTTTCCACATCCTTGCCAGCATCTGCTGTCACCTGAGTTTTTGATGTGAGGTAGAATCTCAGGGTTGTTTTGATTTGCATTTCCCTGATGACTAAGGATGCTGAACATTTCTTTAGGTGCTTTTCAGCCATTCAGTATTCCTCAGTTGAGAATTCTTTGTTTAGCTCTGTACCCCATTTTTAAAATAGGGTTATGTGTTTCTCTGGAGTCTAACTTCATAAGTTCTTTGTATATATTGGGTATTAGCATTTATTTACATTTATCTCTATGAGATGTAGGGTTGGTAAAGATCTTTTCCCAATCTGTTGGTTGCCTTTTTGTCATCTTGCCTTTGTGTCCTTTGCCTTACCGAAGCTTTGCAATTTTATGAGGTCCCATTTGTCAATTCTTGATCTTAGAGCATAAGCTACTGGTGTTCTGTTCAGAGAAATTTCCCCTGTGCCCATGTGACTCTTCCCCACTTTCTTTTTTATTAGTTTCAGTGTCTCTAGTTTTATGTGGAGGTCCTTGACCCACTTGGACTTGATCTTTGTACAAGGAGATAAGAATGGATCGATTTGCATTCTTCTACATGTTATGCCAGTTGAAGGGGAGTCGGATTTTTCACATACTTTGTCAGCATCTAATGAAATGGTCATATGGGTTTTTTTCTTTGAGTTTGTTTCTATTAGTGGTTTACCTTGTTAATAGATTTCTGTATATTGAACCATCCCTAAATCCCTGGGATGAAGCCTACTTGATCATGCTGGATGATCATTTTGATGTGTTCTTGGATTCCATTTTTGAGAATTTTATTGACTATTTCTGCATCAATATTCATAAGGGAAATTGGTTTGAACTTCTGGTTCTTTTTTAGATCTTTGTGTGGCTTAGGTATCAGAGTAATTGTGGCTTCATAGAACAAGCTGGGTAGAGTTCCTTCTGTTCTAGTTTGTGGATAGTTTGAGGAGTATTGGTATTAGGTCGTCTTTGAAGATCTGATAGAACTCTGCACTAAACCATGTGGTCCTGGGCTTTTTTTTGGGGGGGGGGGTTGGGCAATTAGTAATGACTGTTGACTGTTTCTATTTCTTTAGGGGTTATGAGACTGTTTAGATGGTTTATCTGATCCTGATTTAACTTTGGTAACTTGTGTCTGTCTAGAAAATTGTCCATTTCATCCAGATTTTCCAAGTTTGTTGAATGAGTATAGGCTTTTGTAGGATCAGATGATTTTTTGGATTTCCTTGGTTTCTGTTGTTATTATTTCCCCTTTCATTTCTGATTTTGTTAATTTGGGTATTGTCTCTGTGCCCTCTGGTTAGTCTGGCTAAGGTTTATCTATCTTGTTGATTTTCTCAAAGAGCCAACTCCTGGTTTGGTTGATTCTTTGTATAGTTCTTTTTGTTTCTACTTCGTTGATTTCAGCCCTGAGTTTGATTATTCCCTGCCATCTACTCTTAGGTGAATTTGCTTCTTTTTGTTCTAGAGCTTTCAGGTGTGCTGTTAAACTGCTACTGTATGCTCTCTCCAGTTTCTTTTTGGAGTCACTCAGAGTTATGAGTTTTCCTCTTAGGAATGCTTTCATTGTGTCCCATAAGCTTGGGTATGTTGTATCTTCCTTTTCATTAAATTCTGAAAAGTCTTTAATTTCTTTATTTCTTTCTTGACCAAGCTACCATTGAGTGTTGTTCAACTTCCATGTGTATGTGTCTTTCTGTTGTTGTTGTTGTTATTGAAATCCAGCCTTAGTCCATAGTGATCTGATAGGATGCATGGAATTATTTCAATCTTTTTGTATCTGTTGAGGCCTGTTTTGTGACCAATTATATGGTCAGTTTTGGAGAAGGTACCATGAGGTGCTGTGAAGAAGCTATATTCTTTCTTTTAGGATGTAATGTTCTATATATTTCTGTTAAATCCATTTGGTCCACAACTCCTGTTAGTTTCACTGTGTCTCTATTTAGTTTGTGTTTCCATAATCTGTCCATTGATGAGAGTGGGGTGTGGAAGTACCCCTCAATTATTGTGTGAAGTGCAATGTGTGCTTTTAGCTTTAGTAAATTTTCTTTTATAAATGTGTGTGCGCTTGCATTTAGAGCATAGATATTCAGAATTGAGAGTTCTTGTTGGTATATTTTTCCTTTGATGAGTATGAAGTCTCCTCCCTTATCTTTTTTGATGACTTTCAATTGAAAGTTGTCTTTATTCAATATTAGGATGGCTATTCCAGCTCATTTCTTGGGATCATTTACTTGGAAAACTGTTTTCCAGGCCTTTACTCTGAGGTAGTGTTTGTCTTTGACACTGAGGTGGTTTCCTGTATGTAGCAAAATGTGGGGTCCTGTTTACATATCCAATCTGTTAATCTATGTCTTTTTATTGGGGAATTGAATCCATTGACATTAAGAGATATTAAGGAATAGTGATTGTTGCTTCCTGTTATTATTAATGCTATCTTTATGTGGTTATCTTCTTTTGGGTTTGTTGAAAATTTGCTTTCTTGCTTTTTCTAGGGTATAGCTTCCCTCCTTGAGTTGACATTTTTCCATCTCTTATCCTTTGTAGGGATGGATTTGGAGAAAGGTATTGTGTAAATTTGGTTTTGTCATGGAATATCTTGGTTTCTCCATCTATGGTAATTGAGAATTTTGCTGGGTATATTAGTCTGGGTTGGCATTTGTATTCTCTTTGGGTCTATATGAGATCTTCCCATGATCTTCTAGCTTTCATAGTCTCTGGTGAGAAGTCTGGTGTAATTCTGATAGGTCTGCCTTTATATGTTACTTGATATTTTTCCCTTACTGCTTTTTAATAGTCTTTGTTTACTATGTTTGGCGTTTTGATTATTATGTTATGGGAGGAATTTCTTTTCTTGTCCAATCTATTTGGAGTTCTGTAGGTTTCTTGTATGTTGATGGGCATCTCTTTCTTCGGGTTAGGGAAGTTTTCTTCTATAATTTTGTTGAATATATTTACTGGCCCTTTTTAACTTGGGAATCTTCACTCTCTTTTATATCTATTATCCTTAGGTTTGGTCTTCTCATTCTGTCCTGACTTTCTTGGATGTTTTGGGTTAGGAGCTTTTTGCATTTTGCATTTTCTTTGACTGTTGTGTCAATGTTTTCTATGGTACCTTCTGCACCTGAGATTCTCTCTTCTATCTCTTGTATTTTGTTGGTGATGCTTGCATCTATAACTCCTGGTATTTTTCTAGGTTTTCTATCTCCAGTGTTGTCTCCCTTTGTGATTTCTTTATTGTTTCTATTTCCATTTTTAGATCCTGGATGGTTTTCTTCAGTTTGCTTGTGTTTTCCTGTAATTCTTTAAGGCAGTTTTGTGTTTCCTCTTTAAGTTCTTCTACCTGTTTTCTTGTGTTCTCCTGTATTTCTTTAAGGGAGTTATTTTTGTCCTTCATAAATTACTCTATCATCATCATGAGATGTGATTTTTAAATCAGAGTCTTGCTTTTCTGGTGTGTTAGGGTATCCAGGGTTTGATGTGGTGGAAGAACTGGGTCATGATGATGCCAAGTAGTCTTGGGTTCTGTTGCTTATGTTCTTGTGTTTGCCTTTTGCCATCTCTGGTGTTAGCTGTTCTTACTGTCTCTGACTTTGGCTTGTCCCTCCTGCAAGCCTGTGTGTCAGTATTCCTGGGAGACCAGTTCTCTCCAGGAGGAATTTGGGTCTGCAGAGCTGTGGTACAGGGTAATCTCTGGGGTGCAGATGGAGACCAGAAGGATCCTGTCCCTGGCTGGTCTTTGGTTCCCGTGTCCTGATGGCTCTGTGAGGGTCCCTCTTGGGCTAGGAATTTGAAGTTAAGTAGTGGTCTTACCTGTCCTCATGGGTGTGTAGGCACTCCTGGGAGACCATCTCAATACTGGCAGTATATGTGTATGTAGCTCTGTGGCACAGGATCAGCTCTGGGTGCAGACAGACACCAGAAACTCCTGTCCTAGGCAGCCCCTGTTTCTTGTGTCCTGAGGGTTCTGGGCAGGTTCCTCTGAGCAGCAGTGGTAGTCCTACCTGTACTCACAGGCCTGTCTGTACTTCTGGGATGCTCGCTCCCTCCTGTTGCTATTTCAAGCTTACCTTTAAAACTTATAAAACATAGTTTTTAAACATTTTTTTATCAAAACTAAATGCTTGGGTTTACAGATGAGGCAGCTATAGAAGGTTTGAGCAAAGCAGTGGCTATCCATCCATCCATTCATCCATCCATCATCTATCTACCCAGTTCATCATCCCATCCATCTAACCCTTCCATCCATCCATCCATCCATCCATCCATCCATCCATCCATCCATCCATCAGTCCATCTATGCATCTATCCAACTATCACCCATCCTATCTATATATCATCATCCATTTACCTCATCCCATGTATCCATGATGCATTCATGTTTCCATCTATCCATCTATCCATCCATCTATCATCCATCCATCCATCCATGCATCCATCTATGCATCCATCCATCGACCCATCCATCCCATCCACTCATTCCATCCACCATCTCCAAAGCTCCTCTCTCAGCCATTATTCTAATACATGCCTCTGTAAGGCTCAGTGAACTAACACACTGCTGTTTCTGAGTATACATGTATTTATGTGCATGGATGCACTATGCATGGGTGTACATGTGTGAACTTGTGTGTGAGTGTCTTTGTAGTGCTGAACAAAGATCACTTATTGCTATTTCTTTGAGTATATGTAGTGATAGAGAGTAGAGGTATGCACAGGCATGTGTCTATGTGTGTTTACTTATACAGAAGTCAGAGGTCAATATTCAGTTACTCTCCTCATCTTTAAATTCAAAAAATAAATAATTTTTGACAAAGTTTCTCACTGAACCTAGAGGTCATGATTGGGTAGGCTAACTAAGCAATGAGCTCCGGGGATCCACCTGTATTCATATTCCTGGAACTGGATTATATAACCATGCCATACCTGGTGGCAGCTTTTTCTTCTTCTTCCCCTTCCCCTTTCCCCTCCCCCTCCCTCTCCTTCTCCTCCTTCTTCTCCTTCTTTCTCCTCCTCCTATTATTATTATTATTACTATTTTTATTATTAGTTTATTTATTCATTTTGCAGCCTGATTACAGCCCCCTCTCTTCTCTCTACCCAGTCTTACCTTCATACCCTTTCCTTCCATCCCTCTAATTCTTTTTCTCCACAGAGAATGGGAAACCTTTCATAGGGTACCAATCTCTCCTGGCACATCAATTCTCTGAAGTATTAAGCTAAACTTTTACCACTGAGGCTTGACAAGACAGTCCAGCTAGGTGGAGTGGATACAATGGCAGGGAGCAGAGTTGGAGACAGCCCACATTCCAATTGTTAGGGAACCTACATGAAGAACAAGCTATACATCTGCTATGAATGTCTAGGGAGCTGAGTCCAACCTATGCATGCTCTTTGATTGGTGGTTTAGTCTCTATGAGCCCCCATGGGCCCAGGTTAGTTGACTCTGTGGGTCTTCTTGCCATACCTGCCTTTTTAAGTGGATGCTGGAGATCTAAATGGAGGTCTTTATGTTTGTATAGAAGGAACTGTGGATCTCTCCAACTCTAATAGGTAGATGTGTCTCTTAATTCTGGCTAAGGTTGATCTATTGACTTTGTAGTCTAGAAGGTGGGGTATTAGATTCCTTATGCCTACTCCAAAAATACAAGCACTTTCCCTGAAACCACTGTCCAAATACAGTTATATTCTAATTTTGAGAGGACATTCCCAGCATTTGTTCTGTCCCTATCAAGAGCCTTCTCTTAGGATTCACAGAATTATTGGTCCAGCACAGCCATTGTTCTTCTAGACTATCAACCTGATGCCTAGCTCACCTTGTGCTAGGAAATCTCTGCAACCTCATGACTACCGCCTATACCCATTTTTGCCTGACCTTTTTGCCTTTCCCTGCTGGCTAGAACCTATTCTCTGTGGCTTCATAGAAAAAGAGAATGTACATAAAATAAACATTGGAGTTACTATCAGCTGTTTACAACTAAACTCCAGCCCTGAAGTCACAACTGAGGGGCTCTGGTCAAAGGGGCAGGTGAAATACAGTGACACTGTCAGCAAGGTCAGCAGCAACTCTGTTCTTCTCTCACCTTCCCTTACCTCATCCTTGGTCCTCTTCTGAAGGCCTCTGCTGTATTCTACAAAGAGCGACAGTATCATTGCCCTTACCATCACCTTCTTTTAATTTTAGAAGAATACAAACTTTACAACAGAATTTCCTAGACTCTAGCTGATCAGATTTATGTAGAACAAATATTTCCAGATATTATAGCCAATCATTTGTCACATCAATGAAAATTGAAGTTCATGTGATGGAGAGATGGCGCTGCAGTTAAAAGTACTTGCTGGTTTTGCAGAGGACACAGATTCATTTCCCATCACCTATATGGTAACTCATAACCATCTATAACTCTAGGACTAGGGGACTCATTGCCCTCTTCTGGCACTGGACAGGCATGGTCTACATGTGTATATGCAGGCCAACACTGATACTTAAAATAAAAATATTTTTAAGATATATAAATTAATTGATAAAGGAAAGGATTGGATGAACAGACCACGATGTGTAACAGGGCATCATTTATGCACTGGCATACTTGCACATATATGCAGGCATGCGCTACATGCATCTTATACACAGACATAGCACACACATGCACACACACCCTGTCCTCACTCTCCCACTGTGTCGTTCATCCATCCAGATGTCAGATGCTAGACTGAATATCAACTTTTTTCCAAACTCCAACAGCCTGTCGTACAGTACCATGCACAGAATGCTGATTCATGAACACTCCCTGGAGCTGGGTCCTGGCTGTCAGTGAGTCTCCATATAGTCTCCTGTGCTGCCATTCCAGGATGGTTATACCTTGGCTCTATTTGGCCAGCCATTTGGTCCTTAGTGAGGCTCTTTAGTCTGTACCCATGTATCCTTGAGCTGTGAGCACACTTTTTCTTTAGTTTTCACTCAGTTGCCTCCTCACCCACTACTTTATTCTCTATCTCCCAGACATTGGACTTATTTAATGCTCCTATCTCTCTTACTATTATCAGATCTGTCTCCCCCCCTCCATGCATTTTTTTGTTCTACTTTCTAGGAAATTTTTGCAAGATTCATCCCAATCCTACTACTGGGATTTGGTACATCAAATTTTAATATGCAAGGGATCTTTCGAGGTCTTTGAATCTCTTTCCTTTTCATATAAACTTACATTTCTATTTTAGGCATGTATTATCTTCTCTTATGTCCCAAGACTATCATTTTTTTTGTAACTTTTATTTTCCTCAAGTGTCTTAGTTTTCTTTTCTCTCATTGTGTTTCTTCTATATGTTTTGCGTTGGGCTATTCTCAGACATCTGGGAACCCTGGGCTCCCAAATACTGACCTGATGCAGCTCTCCATCTGAATTTTGATATTGTCATCTTTTACTCTGTTGTTGGCCTTCTCCTCTTAGGTTTGTGTCTTCATTTAATCTTTGCTATCGCTTTTGTGAGCTTTGAGAGTAACCAGCAACCTGCTGGGCTGAGGAGGAGACGACCGTATTTACCACGTCTTAAGTAGTATGTCTCTTATTTCCTCGTTTCCAAGGTCATCTGGACACCCCCCTGCCAGTGAGATAGCAAGAGAGTACATTTTGGCATTTATCAAAATAAAAAATAAGAATTCTTTCTTCCTAAATCCAATGCAAATCCAGGAAGCTGTGCTGAGATTAATCCACAGAACTCATTTGTCCAGACTTCCTGATACGTAAACAGGGAGACTGACTGCAAACTGGTTGTCTGTTATGGCCTAGATCATTTAGGACATGGATTTTCTGCTAGGCTCTCTACTCATCCCTTAGAGCCACAAATAGTCCTATATCTGCTGTGGCCTCCGGAGAAGAGAACGCTCCCCACCCTCCTCATATTTCCCCTGAGCCACAGTTTTTACCTTAGATCTACCTTTATGTCCAGGAGACATCGTCGACCCTGAGACTAGACGTCTTTGACTAGTGAGATTCTCAGATCCCACTGAGAAATAAATACCATCAATGACACAGAGAACCTCTGCCGTCCTTATATCAATTTCCCACTTACTATAAACAGACCATAGAACAATGAGCAAAATCATAAAAGGCTGACAAATCTTAACTCACAGCCACAAGTCGAGAAGAAGTGATCGTAAGCAGTACTGAGGAGTGAGCATCTCACATTCTAAGAATAAGGGAAGCACTGAAACTGAGACTCACAGTGGCCCACATGGTAAAAAGCGAGGTTCGTTTGCTTACTGTGATCTCAAGTTTGGCAGAGTGGATGGATTGATATGGAAGGGGTTCCATCATTGGTTGGTGAAGCTCTGTCTGCTGGAGCAGTAACCCTGGACTATGAACCCCTCAGAGTACAGAACTTGTTGTTGTTTTACAACTTCCTATGGAAGGATCCCAGACTCCACATAGAGTTAACAAGGTTTGGGTTCAGCAGGAAACACATACGTGAGCCTGGAGCATTGTTAAGTTCTAAAGTGAAAGAAACCCTCAAACACAGAATGATGGGACATGTCAAATAGATGGGGTGTCCATCCTCTAGTGCTCTCAGTGTGAAAAGCTGAGCAGCACAGTATATGCCAAAGCCCTGACCAGATCCCAGAGACCACGCTGATACACAGGAACACACAAATAAGGAAATGGAGGGAGGGCAGATAGATGCTACAGAAGCAAATCACCTAGAATCTGGCTCCGGCCCCTGCTAGTGGCATGCTGAGATAACCTGGGGTGTACATTTTGTCTAAAACATGTGTCCAAAAATCCTTTTCAGGGGACTGACCATCGAAGGGAATAGTACAGGAGACAAAGTACCTGTTTCCAATGTACCTAGCAGTGTGGATGACCACCTTACTCAACCCTTCCCTGATAGAGAGAGGTGGACCTGTGACCAGCCCCTCAGAGCATATCTGAAAGAAGGGTTCTGTCTTTAACCAGATGGTACCCCTTCATGGGAGAAGGTAGGCATTGTGGGAGAGAGTGTATGGACATTGGTTTAGGATATAAATACTATAGAAGAAAGGATTAAAATATGTCTATACCTCCCTCCCGCTCTCTCTTCCTCTTTGTGTGTTTCGCATGCATGTGTCTGCATGTAAATACACACACACACACACACACACACACACACACACACACACACACACACACACATATATATCAGTTATCCCTTCTCTTTACTTTTTTGAGTCAGTGTTAGAGAACTGTGTCCTTCAGGCAGAACATAGCCACTGCCATCTGGAACTCAAAACTATCCAACTATCCGGATGACAGTAGACACACTTTTATTAATTACTTTAGAATTTTGTGCAATGTATTTGACCATATTCACCTCCCCCAACTCCTCCCAGAGGAATCCCCCTTCCCTACTGCTACCCAGTTTTCATCAACATAGTAGACTCATTTGGGAGGAAGGAAGCTTTTTTGGGAAATTGCCTCCACCAGATTTGCCTGTAGGCAAGTCTGTGGGCATTTTATTGGTTTATTGTTGATTGAAGGAGAGAGCAATGTAGGCAGGTAGGTCCTGCATTGTATAACAAAGCAAGACAAGCAAGCCATTCAGAGCAAGCCAGTCAGATATATTTCTCTGTGGTCTCTACTTCAATCCTTGCCTCTAGATTCCTTCTTTGCCTTTTTGATTTGACTTCCTTTGATGAAGGACTGCAACCAGTAAACCAAATAAATCCTTAACTCTCCAGTTGCTTTTGCTCAGCATTTTATCACGGCGAAAGAGAAGTAAACTAAGACATGTATCTACCCAACATTCGGTTCTCTAGTTTTATATTATAATTCACTAAGCACAATTTGTGCTATCTTTATGCTTTCCCAAGTAGGGTTATTTTCTGGAGTGTGGTCCACCTACCAGGTGTATCTCTCTCAAAGGGACGGAAAGTTGCCTCTTCTAGCAGCTATCAATTGCCAAGAGGTCCTTAGCTAAGGGTGGGACTTCATGCTCATAAATTTACATATGCAGCTGACCTGTTTTGGCCAGAAAACACTGTACCCTTATAGTCACTCACCTTTTATATAGCTGTCCCATCCAAAGATGAGTATTCTACAGTTTTGTTTGTTTGTTTGTTTGCTTTATATAATTCTTCTGTCTTCTTTCCAGATTAGTAAGCAACCCCTTGAGAGGCAAAAATTAAACACATCCTTGTGAAAAACAGGGGACTGAACATCCTTTCTGCCTTTACATTAACGACACAGCGCCCTCTCATTTCTGAGCTGTTGAGTTGCCAACAGATCTTTAGGAATGTTTTAAAGGTTTATAAAGTTTGAGTACAGAGAGCTATATAAGATGCAGGCTACCAGATCACCCATGCTGGTAGGCCTTCTCAAAGGTATTCTGCATTTCTAATGGCAGAATGAGCAATTGAGAGGACATAAACATTCCCCTCTACATCCTTGAGTTCTTGTTCCATCTTAGATTTTCCAAGATTTAGAAAGAAAACATGGATGGACAATTTTGCTCTGGGGAAAATTTACCATTTGCCAAATCATTCTAGTTTAAGTAGTCTATTGAAAAGTGTAAACAAGAAACTTGACCTAAGGCAGAAGAGGAAGGGGACCACAGGAACCTATCATAAACTTTGTCAAGAAACTTGCAAGCCAATAAGTCCTCTATGGAGACTTTACTAACCCCATTTTTTTTCCTTGGAGTCACAGCCTAAGTATAACAAAGTAAATTAAGACTAATTGAAATTGAGGTTGTGTCTGAAATCTGTTTTTCAGATTTTGTTTTTGATTCCTTTTCTGAGGGTAATCATCTATCAGGGTCTGGTTTAATATGGTTTGGCCATTTATAAGATGAGCCCTAGTTATCAATGCCAAGGACTTTGTTACTCTGAAATTTTTCTTTGCCTTTTTGAAAGTAACTTAGTTAGATTAATATTATTATTGCTTGTCAAAAGTACTCATTTATTCACTTAGTCAACACTTTGAGTAGGTTCCTCACCATCTCATGCTAGGTTGTATACATTGATGCTGTGCAGACAAATGCAGTTATTGCATTCTCTGTGAGCCAAGAAACATGTCTACATGATGTCTCTGCTTAGTCTGAGAAAAGTATCATGGGAAATTCAAAGAAGCCCCAAGGAATGTGGGAGTAGGCTGTTCTGTGGGTTTGGAAGAGAGTGGGTGTATGTATGTCTATCCAAGTATGGAGGTTCAGAAGTGATAGTGAGGGAGTCAGTCCTTGGTGTGTTGCCCATGAAAATTAGGTAATGTTGATACAGTTCTCCAAGGTATCTGGAGCAAATATTTTTATTTCCAGCACAACTGACCCTACAGAGCTCAAGTGATAGTGAGGGCAGAGAGCATGTCTAGAATGATACAGACAGATGAGACCAGCTACTAGATGTGCACTGCAACTCTGTTGACAGGACACAACTGAAAAGTAAGGGGAGGGAGAAAATAATGCTTAGAGGCTATCCTCTCTGATCAT
This sequence comes from Mus musculus, assembly GCF_000001635.26. Taxonomy (NCBI): domain Eukaryota; kingdom Metazoa; phylum Chordata; class Mammalia; order Rodentia; family Muridae; genus Mus; species Mus musculus. The sequence goes on from NC_000078.6 coordinate 29,511,967, forward strand.
TGTGTTATAGTCCAAGTAGAAAAAAAAAACAGGAATAAATGAGACAAGTAATTGTAAAGGAATGCTAAATGTCTCACAACCACATTGAGCAGTACTCAATACTGTGTAGGTTAAGAAGCCTTACAAAAAGAAAAGTACTGATGCAATATGCCCATCCACTCATGTGTTCCATCCAATGTAAGTGTTTAATGCAGAGAAAGAAGACGGAAGTGTTATCTGAGATGAAACACCCACCTTGCCATCATGAATGTGAATTGGAAATGTCAGGATAAGCTTGGAAGTTGTTCTGTGGCTTAGCTGTGCAGCTTGTAGTAGTTGGATGGATGGTGGAGGCATCCCAGAAGCAAAGAGCATCACACCCAACAGCCGTCTAGACAGGCTCTTCCAGCAGGAGTAGTGCATCCCCAGAAGTCCAAGCTGAGAGGGGAGAGAATGGGTCTGCAACTCTGGAAACAAATAGAAAGCCAGTAGGAAGACTAAGTGTACAGCATGCACCCCTAGACCAGTCTGGAGAGGCCTCAACTGAATGTGGGTCAAACAACTTGAGCTTCCATTCTTGATTAGCAACTGTGATTACTAGTTCTGCCCAAACTCACTTATTAAGATGATTTCAAAAGTCCCAACCAGTTCAGGCTAATAGCCTTCACATCAGTCAATAAAAGGAGAAACTGAAGGGCTTACAAACTTTTCTTACCAGGACACAGGCATAGAGAGGAAGCACTTCTCTCTTATAGACACACTTCCTCTCCCATAGGAGGAATGAGTAGTAAATCTAGATTGTTTGCTTTTGCAGCCTCCATTGAATATACATATCTTATTTCTGAGAACGAGTGACCCAAGGCATTACCAATGTGTGGCAGACATCGCTGGTGGTAACACAACCCATCAGGAGGACCATGAACAACAAATGTGTGAAGTTAAGGTGTGGTACAGGGAAACAGTTAATATGGGGAGGGTGACGTGACCACAGAGGGGTAAAGAGGTGTATCAGCAGACTGCTACCTTCCGTTCTGATCAGAGGTGACCAGTGGTTTGCTTGTGGTGACCCACTGGTGTCAGCTCTTCTTCTGTGTTATTTCCCATCTTTGTGCCTTATTATCCATGTCTGTGTTTTATTTTATAACTTTAATAAGCTCAAAAAACAAAACCAGGAAAGACTTACATAGTTTCATTTTGACATTTGCAAGAAATTAAGATTGAAATAAAGTGATATTCGCTCATGTTGGCATGAGTTGTGTGTGTTCTAAACTATGGACATATTCACTTACATAGAAAAAACAAAGGAAAGATATATCACATCAAGCATACAACAGAAATATATGCTATAAACATGTTGTCTCTTTGATTCATTTTTTTTCTAATAAGTTTAGTATCATATGTAAGTCTTTTTCTTGATACACTGTTGAGGTTTTGTCAACTTGACATGTGGAAAGAGAGAAATTTAATTGAGGAATTGCTCCCATCAAATAGACTTGTGAACCTGTCTGTGGGGGCATTTCCTTAATTGTTGATTAATGTGAGAGGGTACAGCTCCTTGTGGGTGATATCATCCATTGACAGGTGGTCCTGCATTGTATAAGAAAGAAAGCTGAACAAGTCCTGGGGAGTAAGCCAGTAGAGCAATGATCTCTCCATGATCTCTGCTTTAGCTCCTGCCTTCAATTTTCTGTCCTTCTGCCCCTCATTAATGTACTCTTACTTGGAAATATAAGGTGAAACAAGCCCTTTCTTCCCTACTTTGCTTCTGGTTAGTGTTTTATCACAGCAATAGAAAACATACTAAGACCGTACTTCTTCCAAGTTCTCATTCTCCTCTACATTATTCCTCCAAAGAGGAAACCATTATCATTGCTTATAGGCACAAACCAACAGCACCCATTGGCCTTTCCCATTGTCTGTGTGCCAAGTCTGTGCCACTAGTAAGAGCTGTCCCACAAAACAGACACTGTTGATCCACTGCCTGGCTGAGTCAAAGAGTAAGGCATAGAGGAGCTGTGGTCTCATGACAGAATGAGAAACTATTGAGAGATAAGGTGAGCCAGCAGAGTATGGAAGGGAAAATACCACCCGTTCAGAAGTTGGCCTTCTTTTCTTCTTCATAGTTCTAGGAGGTGTAGACTGTGTTAGATTCTCTCCACCTGCACATTGGTGACTTTCTTCACTGCTGAGGCCGAATACCAGACAAGAAGCAACTTAAGGAAGGAATATTTTGCTTTGGTGCACAGTTTAAGAAATGCATCCTGTTGTGGTAAGGAAGGCATGATGACAGGATTGAGAGGTAATGGTCATATTGAATCTCCAGGTGGGAAGCAATCAGACAGAGAACAAAAAATCAGATCAGACTATCACACCTCAAGGTTTGCCCTAGTAACCTACTTCCTCCAGCAAGGCTCTACCTCTTAAATGTCCCACAACAGTGCCATCATATGAGCCCCCAAGTATTCCAGCACATGAGCCTGTGGAGAACATTTCATATTCAAACCACAGCACATGGCGAAATCATCTGCATTGAAATCTTACTAGTTGGAACATTTAGATAAATTTGAGTTTAAACCCTGGTCCCAGAGGGACACAGGTCTTAGACTGTCTTACTTCCCTTGTATTTTTAGGACTTTTAGGAAAATAATTAAATCCTCTAAACCCCTGGATGAAGTCAGTTACAGAATCCTGTTAAGGGGAATGGCATGGCTTTCTCCTGACCTCTTCATATCAATAACAAAGAAGAAGGAGCCTATAATATTACTATGGTTCTCTTAGTTCTATGAATAGAAGTAGAGAGATGGCTCTAAAAGCACTTATCCTTTCAGATGACCTGTGTTCTGTTCTCAGTGCCTATTAGACAGCTAGCAACTACCTGTAACTTCAGCTCCAGGAGGTCTGATGTGTATCTGACTCTATAGGCATCTGCATATATATGGCATACACTAACATAGACACATACACAAACACACACACACACACACACACACACACACACACATCTAAGATTCTTAAATTACTTGCACCCTAGTTTTGATGCAGAGGTATCTTTTTACCCTCTGAGTCTTCCCAGCAGTCACCCCAGTAGCTCCTATAGGTACCCACTCACTATGCACTTCTTCCTGATCTGCCTACTTGCTGAGGGCCCCTCAGTGACCTCTTGATCTTCTTTTTTAGCATCCTTTGAAGGAATGTCAAACAGGATCCAGTACTTCCTAAGGACCTACTCAGCTTCCTCTACTAACTATAAGCCAGTCTTGCTAAGGGCATCCTTGGGCACCATCCCATATCCTTATGGACTGCACACTCATTACGATTGTCTTTTTGGAGTCTATACTTCTGGTTTGCTTTAGGATGCCTAACTTTTCGCCTCTTCCAGACCCCCAGGGATGCAAGGATGCCAGACAGAGCCTAATGAGTGAATTCTATGAGATCTAGGCTATTGATGAACTATTTATTCTAGCTACCTCAAATAAAAGTCACAAAACCCTGGTATTTCATTACAAGCTTTAAGACTAGATTGGCTGGTTCTATCATTCTCACCTATATCCAAAGGTTCCTTGCTGTTTCAATGTCCCAAGCTGCTTCTGTGCCATCAGCCTGTCCTCAGGGTGAACTTCTCCTGGTCATGTGGTGACCTCCTCTCTCTCTTTCTTTTCTCTTCTTCTCCCCTGTGATTTCTAGAGCAACCCTTTCACCCAATTCTCAGGTCCCGCCTTCCTCTCTCTATTGGCCAATTACAGGCTCTAGCTTTTTATTAATGAATGACTTTAAATTGGGGAGCAAGGTGTACACAACAAAAGCAGATGTAGGTAAAATACATTCATCTAAATGACAACCAGATCTTGGGGTTCAAATTTTAGCATTCGTATACTTAGCAACAGACCATCCCCCAACACTAGGATTTAATGTAATCATGTTTTCATGGAATAGGTATACTTGGGTAGTTCTGATGAACATGAGATAATTTTTCTTTTGAGACCCATCTTTTAAAGCCAGTTTATTAGATACACAATGAAAATTTCTGTTTCTCCTTTTTAAAGACTTATTTTTAAGTTATAAGTACATGAGGAGTTCATGTGACAATAGGTTCCTTCAGAGGAGAGAAGAAACTTTCAGATACTCTAGAATTGAAGGTAGGGTGGTTGTAAGCTACCTGATCTGGGAACCAAAATCTATACAACAGTAATAATGCTGTTTTTAATCCCTGAGCCATCTCTCCAGCCGATGATGATAATGATGATGATGTCAACAAGCCAATAGCAAAGGTAGCATCATACTGCTTTATTTATTAGGGTTATTTTTTTCAGTGATTTGGACTCTAAAAATTCCATTCCATAAGAAAGAAGATTTTCATGTATTAAAGAAATTACATAAATATGCCAGAGAAACAGAAGGCATGGCAGCACATCATAAGCTACTTAAGTCTTGTTTTAAATTTACAGAGATCTGATGTTAATGTGACCCTGTGTGGTGGTACTTTGAATAAAAATTGCCCCCATAGGCTTATATATTTGAATGTTTAGTCATCAGGGAATGGTACTACTTGTGAAGAGTTAGGAATGGACTCATTGGAGTAGGTGTGACCTTGCTGGAGGAAGAGTGTCACTTTGAAACCTCAAAGCCCATGTGAGGGCCAGTGTCTTTCTCTTCCTGGTGCCTGTGGATCCTGATGTAGAACTCTGAGTTATTTCAACAGCATGATGTCTATTTACAGGCTTCTCACCATGATGATGAAATGGTAAGCCAGCCTCCATTAAATGTTTTCTTTGATAAGAGTTGCCCTGGTCATGGTGTCTCTTCACAGATAGAAGGCCAAGTAAGACACCTTGGTAGAAGGGAACAGAGTAAGCATTGGTGTTAAGTTTGAGTCCTGAATGAATCACTCACTTTACTATGCACCTGCGTCTTCTGATCTTGTCATTGCATGAGACAAATGTGGAGATTATCTATGCTTTCAACTCTAGCCACAGGGGGCTATTTTCTCTCTCTCTCTCTCTCTCTCTCTCTCTCTCTCTCTCTCTCTCTCTCTCTCCCTCCCTCCCTCCATGTCTCCCTCCCTCCCTCCATGTCTCCTTCCCTCCCTCCCTGTCTCTCTTTGTCTCTGTCTCTCAATCTCCAATCTCTAAGTCTGTTTCTGTCTGTCTCTGTCTCTCTGTCTGTATCTGTCTCTGTCTGCCTCTGTCTCTCTCTCCCCCCCCCCCCCGTGTGTGTGTGTGTGTGTGTGTGTGTTTCACCTTTCTGGCTCTTTCTCTTTCCTTTCATTTGTCTTTCCCTGTTTCTGTCTCTATATCTCTGTCTCTCAATGTCCATACCTCTCCATGCCTCTCTCCATGTTTGTGTTTGTCTCTCTGTCCTATGTCTATGCCTGTCTCTGATTGTGGGGCTGCCACTCTTTTCCTGACCTTCACTGGTGAGCTTTCATCTGTAATTTCTCATAATTCCAACATCTGTTTGTGCTTTATTTCTATTTGGAAACTTAACTGATTTTGGCTCTCATTTGAGAGTCTAATCCTATAAACTAAAGTGGATTGTTTAAGTTCTGAAAGTATCTAAAACAGATAGAGATAATAGGGACACTGGCCCACTTCTAAAGACCTCTACCAAGCAGCACACTCTTCTATCCCAAATATGAGGTGCTTTTCTGGAGAGGTAGAAGGAAACACAGCTCAAATCTTGACCACATGCACTTAGACATCAGGCTGAGGCCATGGATAGGATGGACTGTTATTTGCAGGGTACTACAGAGAACAGTCTCTGAGATTCGGTGAGAGATCCAGAAGTCAGCATGATGGACAACTGATGTCTATGCTAGCAAGACATAAGGAAAACTCAAGCAATGGTAACAGAAGAAAGCTCTCAGCAGTTGGATCTCTCAAACATGGGTGACTATTGTGCCTCAAAATCCTCAAGACAGAATTAAAACCAAACCTTCTTTAAGGAGAAACACAGGAATCCTGGACTAGAACAAGACCTCCAAGCTCCCAAAAGCAGGCTATATGAGCCTCTCCCTATCCTGTGTGGCTGAAGGACTCCAAATACAGTCTCAATATGTGCACTGTAAGACTTGAGCCCAGGCTGTGGAGCCTGCCTAAGGTTCTAGGCCCATTGCCTTATCTGTGGGCCTAGGATTCTGGGTGATGATACCTTAGGAACCCAATTGGCCTTCCTCCATCTCGCTCCCCCTTCTTGCTATGTAATATCCTGTAGTGTTTCCAGCACCAGAACTGATTTCCTCAGCCCGCACTGCACTCCATACTTGGTCAACCCACAGTAACTTAATGACCACAAAGAAGCACAAGTGAGGAGAATAAAGTACTGCATTGCACCTTTCTGTCTATGAACTCATCCTGGGCCTTCGAATAATGTCCCAGTAACTGTAGAAGCTGGCAGACACCTGTATTTTAGGAGCTCTTCCTCCATGTCCTTGCAGAGGTCTGCCTTCTTGCTGGAATGAGAAGAAAACTATATCCTCTGTATACATAAAGGTCTCATCTGACATGAAACACAGACGGAGGCACATAGTTGTTCCTGGCATGAAAGGAAAGTCAGGCTTAGGACTTAGGACTTAGGACTTTTGGTGAAGGAAGTCTGTTTCTTATGGTTGGCTTTCAGATGATTTGTTTGAGTACACTTGAGAGGACACTCTTCAGTCAACCACATACCACATCACACTTCTGCCCAGCATTGTCTTTTGCTTCAGCCAGATTCTCATCAACCATGAGGAAGTGAGAGACTTACCTGCTACCTTGTCACATGGTGACATTGTACCTGTGATTTCTCCTAAAATACATCTTCCTTTTGACTTTTAGCCCAAGAGTTCAACATTGGGGGTCCAAGAAAAGGGCTCTGACTGTTGCTGAATATACCTTGTTTTATCTGTTAGAATTTGAGAAAATGCAGGAAAGACTTGAGGCACCATTGAACACATATCACCTTCCTGTCTCTACATATGTCTCTATAATATGGTAGTATACCACATGATATCCTAGTTCCCAAGACATAAATGAGCCTGTGTCTAACATCCTTAAGGCTAGGGACCTTCCCTCTATAGTATGTCTTCCCTGAAACATAGCTGCAGGCCCATGTGGGACAAGATCATATATTTTACTGGTGTTCTTGAAAGATTTTTCCTCAAAGGCACTTTTATTTTAGATGCTCTGGTTAAAGATTGATTCATTTCTGTGATTGGATGGAGAGTCATTGCCCAATCAGAACTCTGTTCACAGATACCAAGTTTCTTTAGCTCCCAAAGTTGAGAATCATTCTCTTGATCCAGGCCAGAAGAAGTTCAGTTTACCTGGACATCATGGGCAATTTAGTTGATCTACCACCAAATGCCATGAGTAAGTCCTATCACCCTGGGTTCCTCTACTAAGTGAAAACCTTAGTCCTATCTATCTATAGAAATTTAAATTTTATTTCTTCATTCTCTGAAGCCCTATTTTTTGGCATTGGCAGAATCCATGCGTATCCTTTAATGGGTATACATACTTATATATGTTGGCTGATTTGAGTAGTTTTATCAGGGTGGCTGACAAACTCAGAGCCTCATCAACTAGGAGAAATGGCCAAAACCATGTCACAGTGCTATATCTTCAGGAAAGACACTACTGTCCTCAGTATAAGTACTGGCTATTATGTCTCCTCTCTCAAACCCAACTGCCCTTTACTGCCATGATTGCCACTGAAAGATCCTAGAGGACATGCTTCTTATAACAATGAACAAAAGACCATGTGCTCACAACTCACTGGGAGTGATGTTAAAAAACTAAGTACCCAGGCTTTTCATGTAAGAGGTCCTTCTTACCTACTGGTAAAGTCCAAATGTCTGGAGGTTCTTGATGTAGGAAGCAGCTTCAGGCTCTGAGAACTAATGAAGAAAGAATGTTCCTTGCGGAGAAGGCAAGGAGTCTGTTGACTCTACATTCTGTATTACATCTATGTCTGTCTTAGTCAGGGTTTCTATTCGTGCACAAACATCATGACCAAGAAGCAAGTTGGGGAGGAAAGGGTTTATTCAGCTTACACTTCCATACTGCTGTTCATCACCAAGGAAGTCAGGACTGGAACTCAAGCAGGTCAGGAAGCAGGAGCTGATGCAGAGGCCATGGAGGAATGTTCTTTACTGGCTTGCTTCCTCTGGCTTGCTCACCTGCTCTCTGATAGAATCCAAGACTACCAGCCTAGAGATGGTCCCACCCACAATGCTCCCCCCCCCACCCCCCACCTTGATCACTAATTGAGAAAATGCCCCACAGCTGGATCTCATGGAGGCATTTCCCAAGCTGAAGCTCCTTTCTCAATGATAACTCCAGTCTGTGTCAAGTTGACACATAAAATCAGCCAGTACAATGTCTAACTTTTCTAACATGGCTTCTGTAGTTTGTTTTTGTTTTTTTTTTTTAATGTTCTCTTTCCTTAGTGCTTTTCAGTATTAAAAGTCTTCTAGTTACAGCAGGTAATGTTCTCTGAGCAATGCAGAAAACCATGAAGTCACAGAAGGTAATGGTCTGGAATGATTCTCTCCCTCTTTAGTGATGATGTCCATATACAAATGGGAACTTCATTGAGAATTCTGCTGAAAACCAGCTGCTCTTCATTGTTCCACAGACAGCTGGACTAAGACACACCAATCCCTTTCTTAACTCTGATTTGTAGGAACCTTACATTGATGGTGTAGAAGAAGAAGAGAGGCATAAACACCTCCAATAAAATAAAACAGAAGACAATGGTCTTTGAAGACTTTGAAAAGAACCTTAGACAATTTACATATTTAAAATTAGACTCCCAAGAATAAATTCAAAGTATTTTCTTTTATAAATGTATAAGTAGTCTTCTTAGAATCATGGACTTGAAGTTAGGAAAGATGCTTTTTGTAGATTATTTTAGTTTGCCAATTATTATCACCTACATTCTAAATTCTTTATGCTCCTTTAGATAGCAGAAATATGTTTTATGGAATTTATGTGAGCATATTTTCTCTCCCAAATGGCTAAATCTATAAAATTGGGGCCATGGGATTGGAACTTGAATACCTAGGTGTCTGATTCTCCAGACTCCATAGTCTGGGTTATTCTGTGACAGAAGTATCTATACAAGAGGTTTCAGAAGGGGAAAAAGATTCCATCAGGAACTGGACTAAGAGCCATTTATGTGATATTTTGATCAAGTACCAGGCTTCAGCCCATCCATGTTCCAAGTACCTGAGGGAAGTGAGATTAAGTGGTCACAATCTAGTTTGTTTGGTAGGGGAAACATAGGACCAGAGAACATTCAGGCCAGCACTGAGAAAGCAGCTGTGATGGTTAAAGCCTTCAGCACTGCTTAGGAAGCTTGTGCATGGTACTGGGACAATCGGAAAGCAGTCAGTCTGGACCACAAGACTCCAGCCTTTGGAAGCTCTCACTTCTGAAGATTCAGATGCATGTAAAGAAAGAAAGCTTAAGTGAAAGGATTCCTGCTCCCCAGAAGCAACTGACTAGGGAAGTATTTCCTGGTGTCATCACACAGATGAAGATAGAGCTGTGGTCCAAGGTGGGTACACCACATCTTGAGCTGGTGGGTGAACTTGACAATGTCATTATAATACTAACTTTTGAAGCCATGGAGGTTCAAGGTTGAGGGGAACATGGAGAGCAGCTGAGGCCAGGTACTGTGTAGTAGGGTTAGGGTCTCTGAAAGGAAACTATTGTTAGAAGTTCCTCAAGTGAAGCCTTGGCTATAGTAGAACCCCCAGGATGTTGGAGATGTCAGGACTGTGAGACATTCACCAGCATGGAGTGGATCCAGTGCAAAAGAAGCTATGTGTGCTGCAGGTGTTGAAAATGGAGAAGTGGGGCAAGATGATTCTATCAGAAGTCCAAGGTACTGCTCATTGTGTTGCAAGATTTGATATTTGCCCTGCTGAGTTATGGTTTTGCTTTGTATGGTTGTTCCTGCCTATGGCCTGGTTCTTCCCATTTGAAATGAGAGAGTTTACTCTGTGCCATTATCTGTTAGAAATATGTAACTTGCTTGGATTTTATGGGAGCTCACAGTTTAGAGATGTTTGACTGACTATTAAAACTGTTGATAATTGTGGGGACTTTTAGAGTTGGACTTAATGCATTTTATATTATAACATTGTCTAGACACAGCGGTGGACGGTGATGGCTTAAAAATGATATGTTTGGAGTCAATTTGATAAGGGATGATATTTTGATAGTATTAATTATCAACTTGACAAATCCAAAATTACATAGAACATGGGTCTCTGAAAATGCATGTAGGGGATTACTTGATTACATTAGGAGATATAGGGAAGACTGTCCACTAAGGGTGGTACTATTCCCTAGGCAGGGGATCCTGGACTATATAAGAGTGCAGAGCATCAGCACTAGCAGCACACATTTATTGGTCTCTGCTTCTGACTGTGGATGTTATATGATCAGTTGTTTCAAGCTCTTGCCACCTTGACTTCCCCATCATAGTGGACTGTAACCTGGAACTGTGAGCTAAAATAAGCCCTATCTCCCTGAAGTAGGTCTTCATTTACTTTTCAAGTTAGCTCTTTTTACCTTATTCCTTTGCTGCTGACACACTCTGAAAGCATTCCAGTAGGGATTAATTCCTTATGATGAAAATGGGGCTTCCATCTCTATCATTTTGCCCTATATTAATAAAATAGTGCTTATCTAATATGTTCCTAACCTGGGAAGTTATTTCCTTTGGGGGTCCCATGGCAGAGACTGTGCTATGCCTGTTTCTGCACAGTGCATATCTAATGTGGTTATATCGGGAATCCATATTTTAGCCACTTATTTCCCACCTATAGTAAGCAATACTCTTTTTTAACCCGTGTTCCCCTTAGATGTATCAGTCCTTGATCACTGATGTCAACAGTATTATTTTTTTTTCTTGCTGTGACAAAATGTCTGATAAAGGAAACGTAGAGAGCTATTATGTAGGTTTTTACTTAGAGGGTACAGCCTGCTGTGGCAGGGATAACATGGTGGCACCAGTGTGAGGTAGCTGTTCTCATTGTGCTCACAGCTGAGAAGCTAAGAATAATGAATGTCAGCATCCTTCTTGTTCATTCCATTTTATTTAGCTCAAGTCTCCAGCCTGTGTAACAGTGACCCTTTTATTTTGTGTAGGTCTTCCTACCTCAGTTAACCCAACCTAAAAATTCCATGAAAGACATCCCCAGAGGTTTATCTCCTAAGTGATTTTAGATCCTGTCAACTTAATGATCAATTTTAATTATCATATGCCCAACCCTTGTCAACTTGACACCCAGACATGTCACTTTTAAGCCATAACCTTTCACTCTTTGTCCCCATAAATTCACAGCCATCTCATCATAAAAAATGCATTCATTCTTTTTTCAGAAGTCCCCATGGACTTTAATAGTTTTCAACACTGTTCAAAAGTATAGTGTGTGGTTTCTTCTGAAACTCAAGCTGTCCCACAACTGTGAATTTCTGTATAATCTATAAACAAGTCACATACTTCCAACATATACAGGTTCAGAATAAATGTTCCCATTGCAAGAGGGAGCAATGATTATATAGCAGAGAAAGATCACACCAAAACCTGATCAAAGCCAGCAGAGCAAGTGCCAGATCTTAGAATTCTACACCCATCATGGAACTTTGAAGGAACCATCAGAGTTCTGGACAGCTACACCCTTCTAGCTTCCCATGTGCAGCCTCACACTTGAGCCAGAGCCACTCTGCCTATAGCTTTCTTTGGTGCATGTGGGCCATGACAACTTAGGTTTCCCATTCCCATGTCTATACAGAGAATTTCTACTGCTTCTTTGCATGGATTCTGACTTGGCCACAAATCTCCTGGCCTCAGTGTGTCTAGAACTGTGATCTAAGTCTCTGTAATACTCACTCTTGAATCTTTTATGCCAAATTCTGCTGGTATCTCAAGATACAGCTTGAATCCCCTTGAACAGCAGTTGTAGCAGCTGCTGTGTGCTGACCCAGGGGAAGCATTTCCCTTGCTTTTATTATTAATATTTTTTAAATTTTTAATTAAAATATAATTATATCATTTCTTTCTTTCCATTTCGGGGCTCCAACCCTTCCTATACAACCCCTTACTCCCTTTCAAATTCTTGTATATATAACAGTAATAAACTAGGTATTTACTTTGGAGCAGAGAACCTTCAGCAACATTTCTACTTCAGATTCTCCTTTCAAATGAATTTGTGTGTTCACAGCTTGGAGCTCTCCCCTGGTAAGCTGCTATCCTCTTAGGTCACCTTTATATTGTCCATTGCAGAAGCTCCCTCACAGACAGGCCTGGAGGCTTTTCTCCCAGATGAATCTAGATCTTGTCAAGTTGACAATCATTATTAACCATCACACCCATATAACCACGAGCAAACATAAATGAGTCATGACCTTCCTGTAGCAAAACTCAGATAAACCAGCTTCGAGGTTTATATGGAAGCCTGTCCACTTCCTGTGCTCTTATCTTTGGTCAAACTGTGCATCTGAGGCAACATGAAAGACCCTGTCTGTGTGCAACATGTAGAGACCAGAGTGTTCAGAAGCCTAGAGAACAGAGAAGCTACTCTTTATACACACTGAGAGACATACTTTGTTGTTAATCAATACAGTTACCCCAACAGTTAGAAATATGACCCGAGGTTTATGTATATCGTATATTTTAAAAATAAACAATTTCAGGGATTTATTTTCTTTGTCTTAAATTGGAGGGCATACCTGTTAGAAGGGACTGCATATTCAAATTTATTTTCTCTTACAAATAAATAAGGACAAGTAAAATGAGGTAAGTGTGTGTTTCCTAATGGAGGCAGGCTTTAATTCTTTTTTTTTTTTAAATTTGGTTGTTTTGTTTTGTTTTGTTTTGTTTTGTTTTGTTTTGTTTTGTTTTGTTTTGTTTTGTTTTGTTTTGTTTCGAGACAGGGTTTCTCTGCGTAGCCCTGGCTGTCCTGGAACTCACTCTGTAGACCAGGCTGGCCTAGAACTCAGAAATCCACCTGCCTCTGCCTCCCAAGTGCTGGGATTAAAGGCGTGTGCCACCACACCCAGCTCGGCTTTAAATGTTAAAGTGGGCTTCTAAGAGCAATATGTATTGTATTTTAAATAATTTAAGAAAAGAATGATACTTTGACGTGAATAGTTTTATTGTATAGTTTAACTGTAAACTATGGGCACATTTGAATTTAAATGGTCTTATGACTGTCCCTCGGTCTTTATGCTCCCTGAATGGTTTTACTGTGCTTTACTGCAGAGTACTTAATTTCAATTTTTAAGATACCATAGCTTGTCTGGTGCATCCAAATCATAATTGCCAAACACATGCTTGAGTGGGCTGTGCTCCTGTCCAACGGTTTTATGCTTTCTCCTCTCTCTCTCTCTCTCTCTCTCTCTCTCTCTCTCTCTCTCTCTCTCTCTCTCTTTCTCTCTCTCTCTCCCTCTCTCTCTTGTCATGTGTGTCTCCAGCTCTGAAGATATGCAGGGATGGGTGGGAAGAACAGCAGTGCTTCAGGGGAACCTGTCTAGAGAAAGGGCAGTCACAGTTGATCAGATGACGTTGAAGGCAGCAGTGTAGTGTAAGAAGAGCCCTTTTGCAGGAGACTCCATGGAACCCACCCTAAGGATAAGACATCAGTGCATCGGCCTGTCATATCAGGGAGAGACACCCAGAACACTTGGTGACCAAACCTATTAAGGCAACATTATAATACAACACAGTCTCTCTCTGTCTCTCTCTCATAAGCACACATACTGTCGCATACACATATATGCAATACAGGTATACACAAGTACTGTCTGCTTTCTAACATACTTGTATCTGCACAGATATGCACATTCATGTGAGAAAACAGACATAGAAAAACCTGTGATTTAAACTATAGCAGCTCCCTATATGGGGATTTCTTTTCCAATCTAAGAGAATATTGGGGGATAAATTTCAAGTAGGAAACTAAATTCATCACTAACTCAACTGAGAGTCAGTCAGGTGTACATTTGTGTCATTTTGTCTGTGCTACATTTTCAAAGGCTCCCTTAGAAACACTGTGGTCTTGGTACACATTTGAACCCTGAGGTGGTACCGTCCTCCCACGACCCATGTCACCTGGATGTGTAAAGCATCCTGGGGATTTTTTTTTCCTGTTTGTGTTTTGTAAAGGGATGCTTTGTCTTTCATAGAAAGGGAGACACATTTTCATTCTACTCGAATTTCAGTTCTAACGTCACCCTGGAGTGACCACACAACCTGTGGATGGTCTACCTACCGCCCAGATGGATGCCTGTGTGGGACTCCTGGGACCAGGGTTGAGGACATAGGAGAATTCGTGCTCCCATTTTTTTTTCTATTGACCGAATGATTCCTATTCTTTGCTTCAGAGAACATCCGATATGGTACCCAATCAGCTGAAAAGGCTGCACATACGTCATTAGTTCTGGGGGTGGGGAGGAGAGATGGAGGGAGGAGGGGAACGAGGAGGAAGAGAGAGAGAGAGAGAGAGAGAGAGAGAGAGAGAGAGAGAGAGAGAGAGAGAGAGAGAGAGAGAGAGAGCCAGAGCCTCAGCAGCTTGCTCCTTGTGGAGTGGAGTCCCCACCAGGGCAGCTCTATTGATTTCTGAGTCACAGTGCCGCAAGATGACTACCAAGCAGGAGGAGAGCCACAGCTCAGAGAGAGGCAGGGATTACAGGAGAAGATAAAGAAAGAGCAGTGCTGGTAGCTCTCCCTCAGAATCATTTATCTGTTACCAAGAGAGCAGTTGAGAGAATGTCACTGAATGGTCCCTTAACTTGCAGTAGAATGGATAGGAAATGCACAGTATAAATGAGTTTTTAAAAAAATCAAGCTGTTTTTGTTTTGTGTATGGAGGTTTTTGTTGTTGTTTTGTTTTGTGTTCTTTGAGGAAGAGAGATGAAATGATTTAATGTCCCAATGTCTTAAAAAAGAAAACCTGAAATTTTTGATATAGATATTTAAAAATATGGTTTATAAAAAAGGGATTTTCAAGTTACACCTGGGAATTTTTGAAAAGAAATGAGATTTATTTGCAATAAACTTTGTCCAACTGCAGCATTCAGTGGCTTCTATTTTCCCATGTTCAGACTGTATGCTGCATGAGATCCGGAGAATGGAGACAGTCTGGTAGAAAAGCTTCAAGCAGGAGCAGGCTTCACCTGGGCTGCTTCTAGCTTTGGGCTGTGAGCCAAAGAGGCAAGCATTAGATGACCCCCTCCCCCCAGCTCTGTGGCTAAGGCTTGGGCTAGAAATCCCTGTTTTTGTCAACCTCCACATCACATCCAAGACTTAACCATCACTTTCCTCAGAAGAAAGACAACTAAGTTCAGTTTTAAAATAACAGCGTTGTCAGGCGGGCTGTCTGCATGTGAGCAGTGGAAAATTAGAATCGAGCAATCCGTCCCCCCACAACCCCCGTGGCACACACATGTGAAGCACACGCGCGCTCGCGCGCGCGCGCGTGCACACACACACACACACACGCGAGTAGCAGTCGGTTAAGAGGAAAGGGTGATACCTTTTTAAAAACCGAAAGGCAGTAAGCCATTATTAGCAAGAGCTATATTGAGCGTGCTTGTCAGACAGGCAACAAAGCCGAGCTCCAGTTCCGCCCAGACATGTGCCTTGCCATTTTCATTTTAATCAGCCTGCTCAGGATGGCTGCTGATTCATTTTGCAGGATGTCCCCCTGGGAGCCAAGGTGGAAGCCTCCGGCGGCGGGTGAGCTGCTCTTGCATCTAGGCAGGATGCAGCAGGGCACACAGAGGGGAGAGTGAGGAGGAGGCTAGCGGGAGGGGAGCTCACCCACAGGCTCACTCCACAGTTCAATATGGCTAGTTAGCCGGTCCTTCATGAAACCGTATCTGCTACTGCAGAAAATATAATGAAAGAAAGAGAAAAGAAAAGAAAAAACTGTCAAATTGTAGGATCGTCATTTCATTATCTAGCAACTACGCCCCCCCCCAACCCCACCCCTGGACATTAAGTGGCTTGGACTGCTGGTTATTCTCATGGTCAGCGTATACATAGATGCACACACACACACACACACACACACACACACACACACACACACACACACACACACACACACACACATACACATACATACCTGGTAACTAGCTGGGGTGGTATACCTGATTTAGCTGCAGACTTTGATTTGTAGGACTGACAACCTTATTATGCAGTGAGCTTATTATTGATATTATTCTGCTCTCGGTTGCCATGGCCACCTTGTGAGAGACATTCAATTTTCTCTCTTCCATCATCATTATCTATGAGGCCATCTGTTGTGGAAAATGAATTCAGCCTCATTTGCATGACTGATAAGCAATTTTTTTTTTATCTATTTAACAGAAGGTCATATGCCGGGGATTTGGAGCTCGTGAAAAAAAAAAGTGGAAAAAAAAAAAAGCCTAGGAGAGGATGAGTGGAGCTGCGTGCATTAGGGGCTGGCTGTGGAGGTAAAGCAGATCTCTTAGGCCCGCTAGCCTCTCCTGCTGCATGTGTCATTCCTGCCCGCGCGACATTTTCCCCCTAAGCTACTGCACACAAAACAGAGCGAGAAAGCTTCTCCCTGCAGTCTTCTTGGAGGCCTCCTGGTTTCTCACCCATTGTTGGTGGGTGTATTTCAATTTTTTGATTCCCTGGACTGTGGGTTATGAAATCAATGCTGCTGAAGACAAAAGCAACCTTCCCTGCCTCTCGGTGCTATGCGTGGTCCTCCTCGGCCTCCCACTTGTGGGGGAAAGGGTTTTCTCTTTCTTTCTGTGTGTTTTGAGCCAGCACAGTTACCAAAATTGAACTTGCCGTCACTTGTGAGCGGTGTGGTCATGGTGTGAGGTACGTGATGCTCGTTAGGTTAATTCTTTGGACTCAGGGGTCAGGATCTGTTTTTGCTGTAGCTCATGGCTTCTGCTGCAGACCTATTGTTCGTTCCTTTTTAAAGTTATTTTTATAGCGTGGCTGGTGGCTGAGAGGTTCCTGAGGTACAGGTCTTCAGTCCTCAGAAGCTGGTCTTTAGAGCAAAAATGGGTAATAGATTGCATGCCTGAACAATGATTTTTGTTTATAAAAAGAAATAAAAAAAAATGAGAAAACCGAAAAACTTACTGCATGTCTGGAGGTCGGTGATTTGGGCTGAAGTAACTTCCTGAGAGTGGCTAACTTCACTTTACAAACAAGGAGGGATTTTAAGCAAGGGCTGTGGGAATGTTAGCTACTCCTGAGGCACTGTTGTCTTGGTCTAATTATAGAAAGAAAGTTTGTTGATGTTTATAAAACTGATAAACTCAAATAAAGATTTTAAACAATAACCTCAATGTTTGAAGTTCATAAAAACAAAACAGCACCTAAGTTCTAGCAGAATATGGTTTTTTAAAAATCACCTCATAAGCAAAAAGTTGAGTCTTCACACTCTACTTTCCAGGTAGATCTGAATAAATAATAAATAATATAAATATTCACCTGAGTGTGAAATATACAAAATATACAGTAGAGTTTGACCAGAGCGTTAATTTAATCACGACAAATTTCTTATATCTTGAAACTATATATGCTATCAATCATGATGTTGTTAATTTAATTGGGATAAAGTGATTTGTTTAACAACTCTTTTGTTCAAGTGTTTATACTTTTTGCTAACACCACAAACAAAAGCTCCCATAACACTTTCACAAGCATGAGAGAGTCTTTCTAATTGTTTAACTTTATAAAAGAGATGCAGCTTTTGAAGTGAGAAAGTCAGGTATATTTTACATGTAGATAGACATGTTTACTCTAAAAATGGAAGTATTTTATTCAAAATTCCTTTTGAAAACAATATTATAAGATTAACTTTTAGTCTACCCCAAACTATGAACCCAAAGTACTAATGGTGCATTTTAAATACAAGTGTGCAGCATGCATCCGCCTCAAAGAACTTTATTGTCTTTCCTTCCTCAATTGACCCAAAGGAGCATAAATGATTGAATTGCTTCAGTGTAGTATAGTAAGTCATTTGGTTGAAACTCTCCTTAAAGTTATGCTTCACTATTACATTTTATTTATTGTAATATTTGTTTATGGTAGACCACTGCAGGGGTGTTTGTATGTTGATACACTTTTAAAAACTCTTGCTTCGGCCCCCTTCTCCTAATCAGTCATTTAAAATATATTTTTAGCTTGAATGTAGGGAAAATAAATTAACATTAAATATTAGTTACACAGTTCAAAGCTTCAAACTGTAAAATGTGGACAGTCTGTGAAGACTCCTGAAATGATTTCCCTCAGAGGACTACCAGCAGGGTGGTGGCTGGAGCCACAGTGTGCTCTGAAGGGCTGTGTGGCCGCCTTTTGATTTCTACCTTCAGCCTTCAGATTTGTGAATCAGATCTGTCAACTTCTGCAAATCCTCGGACAGAGAGCACAGTTGATTTCCCCCCTCCCCCCTCCCAAAGTTAATCACCCATCTTGGTTGGCTTCCTCCTTGCCTCCCTGACATTTGACTGCCGCTAATTCACTGATTAATCTCATTAATGTGATTATAGCAGGATTTGGAGCTAGCCGCCATTGTTCTGTAGACAGTGCTATTCAGGCTGAGCACTTTCCACCCCATTCAGTTTGCTGTGATTTTTCAAAGGCTGGTGGAGGGAGCCATTGTGATAGGGTTTCCTGGCCTCCTTTCAGCACCGGGAGCTGTCCGTGGCAGATAGCAATTGCATTCAGCAGAGACTTCCTACAGGTTCACTGCCTATGTGAAAACAGCTCACTAGCATCACCTTAATGACTGTGCTCACTGAGGTAGAAGTCAGTCGAGTGGTGTTTATGGTCACAATTGGATGTTTTGAAGATGGTGGCAGCCCAGATCTGTAGCTGACGGTTTTTATTTTGTAAAGACATTGCAACTGCTATTGCATGCACGAGCTTATAAATATCAAACACATGAATCTGCCAAAATAACTCATGTGCTTTGGGGCTCTAAAACTACAAACATTACTACTTTGAGAGTAGACGCTCTTTACCGCAATGTGTCCGGTTAATAATACAATATCAGTTTTGAAAAGATGAGTCAGGGCAGAGAGAGTTACCTTAGGACAGGAAGTACGAATGGCCGGAATCGTTCTATGAAGTGAAACTGGCACCAGTACTACCAACCAATACCAGTTTCATGGTTCTGTGTCTGAAGCTAAGGCCAGGGTTGAGGCCCAATAACTTGAGAATACTTATGACTAATACACAAAAATTCTTAAAGGAACAGGAGCCTACTGTTTTCCTTTGAACTACATAGCTGTATAAACTTGGTTTAAAAGCATGTAGCTATGGCTAGAGGGTCAGAGCTCACAGATGTGGTAACTTTATTATTCCTGCAATGTTTTCTACCTGGTTTAATTTAATTTTTAACTCTTTAAATTTTTTTGGCTTTTATTAATTGTTATAAACTATCCCACTCTCTGATGATATCTGTTCACTTCCTTTACCAACTATCAAAAATAAATGTAAATAAAAGTTATTTTGCAGTATTAAAGATCTTTCAAAGTTTTCTATTTGTTACCATTATACATAGATTAAAAAATAATGGATTTAAAATTTGAATATTCATTTGCATTGTTTGTTCTATGTAGAAATGCAGCACATGTACCACGTTCAAAAAGGCAGTTATATCTGAGGAAATTATATTTGCTAATAAAATAATATTTTAAATGTCGTATGTCTAAGCCAGACATCCCATGTCAACCTGTAAGACAGTCTAATTCTATGGAGACCTGTTGTTTCAAAAATGCATATTATCTCTTCTAACACAGTTTACTTGCTATGCATTTCAGTGGCTAGATTTTAAATTACAAACAATAACGTAAGGTTTTAGTCACTCTTGTGCTTTAAAATAGATCCACTTTTTGGAACAAGAGGAAATAATGAGGCTCCCTCGGTAGGGACCTCTCTGCCCTGAACTTGAACTCAACTGCTTGCCCATTTTCTTCAAGGGCCATGTTTTCTAATCAATAACTAGTTTTTCAAATGCATCTAATATTTGACAATAAAGTCTGAAGAGTCCCCCAGAATACTGTTGAGGTCGCAAGTGAGTGGCGGTGAGGGAAGCTCAGGCTACCCTGCTCTCAGGAGGATCCCTCCATAGCTGAGCTCACTGCAGTATTCCTCCTTTCCCTGTCTTAAAGAATCTCTCTCTCTCTCTCTCTCTCTCTCTCTCTCTCTCTCTCTCTCTCTCTCTCTCTCTCTCTCTCTCTCTCTCTTCTTTTAAAATTTCGTAGCATCCCCTGACAAAAGTAATGGGAGGTGAACTTGAACAAAAACTTGCAAAACATTAACCTGTTTCTCACTAAGCTAAGTTCCAGCCCCACTGCAAAATACAATGTCTCAACTGACACCCTTCTATGTGTAGTCCAAACTAAAGACAGCTGATGCTGTGGACTTAAAGAATAAAGTACTGTATATGTGTTTTGTTCTGGTGTGTGTGTGTGTGTGTGTGCAGGGGTGATATCTAAATAACATATACAGCTAATATTTTTAACAAACATTTTAAGTTGGCATATCCCATATATGAATATATTGCCTAAAACAGTTATAATTTGCACAAGTAGAAACAACTGTACATTTTTCCATCAGTAGGCTATGTTTCAGTGCCATGTGACTCGGTCTGAAGGGTCTGAAGTATCTTTGTGCTCTCTTCCTTTCTCCTTCCCCCTCTCCCTGCCTCTCCTGGCCCCCTGGCCTCTCTAACTTTGCCCCTGTTTGTCTCTCTACCACTCTCTTCTGTCTCTGCCTCTTCCATATCTGCATTGTTCTAGCATACACAATGACTTTTCTGGGAACGTTTTCACAATGAAAGTGATTTGTTTTGTTTTTTGTTTTTGTTTTTTGTTTTTTTTAAGCTTTGATGGCCTAATGAGCCCTCAGGGTATCTGCAGAAGTAATCAGAGATGGCAGAGAAAATGTAATCCAGGTGTTAGAAAACTAGAGAGATTGTATAAGCGCTTATTGTATGAGAAGATACTGGCCAGCATTGCTGCCTCAGGCTGCTGGGTAGGAAGGAAATGTGAATGCTATAGCTCCGGATGAAAGAAAAAGCCCCCCGTGTGGGGATTACCAGGGTGGGGGGTAAAGAAGGGGAGGGAGGCATTCTGATGGCAGTGGACAAGGCATTGTCTATGGGAAGATGGAGGGACACTGGGTGTCCCCAGCAAGCCTCCTTGTGGAGAGCTGTGGTTTCTGTCAGGGCATTGGAGAGGGAGCAGGCAGTACCCTGTGTAGTAACCACGCGCCAGGCAGATGCTCTTCAGAGGAATTACCTCTGAGAGCAAGAAGAGGGTGTTCCTGGGACCTTGGGACTGCTGTCAGTCTCCCTCAGAAACCAGTCCGCACTGTGCCTATGGAGGCCCCCAGTGGCTGAGCTGTGGGCTCTGCTTCGCACTCCTGTGCACAGGGCTGACGGTGCGGGTCCTGATGGGAGGGGTGGAGGGAATGCAAACACGGAGGGATCTGTGACCACACGTGCCTGGGGCTCTCCATGGCAGTTGAGGAGCTGCGTGAGTGAGACAGACTGCTGAGGAGGACTTGCTGATGGCCACCAACTCATCTGCCGAGAGGTACCTCTTCCCTTTCCTTTAAAGGTGACATGTGGTTGCTTATTTGCCTGGCTGCCGCAGCTTCCAACTCCTCTGAGTGATCTCAGATGGTCTCTTAAGTAGTTCCCACAGCCATTTCTCCACCTGCCTGGCCACCGTCCACTCTTGTTTGGTTACACACTATGACAGGATGGCATGATTCAGGGTACAGAGGGCCAGCGATGGAACCCTCTCGGCTACAGCTGCCCCTCAGATGAACATGCCTATGGGCTGCTTGTCTGCAATCTCCCAGAGTTGTTCTCATCAGGAGTCTGGATAGTCAAAGCTAGCTTCCAGGACAGGGGAGGTACCTTGATGATTTAGTGTGCTCTACTAAGAGGCTGGTGAGGGAAGGGGACAACTACTACCACAGAAAAGCATTTGTTGCTTGCCCTAAGAGGCTATTTATAGAATCAGCACCTTGGGGTGGGGGG
Source organism: Mus musculus (assembly GCF_000001635.26). Taxonomy (NCBI): domain Eukaryota; kingdom Metazoa; phylum Chordata; class Mammalia; order Rodentia; family Muridae; genus Mus; species Mus musculus. Next base: position 29,533,988 of record NC_000078.6, read on the forward strand.
AACAAAACAAAACAAAAAACCCAAATAAACAAGCAAACAAACAAACAAACAAACAAAAACCCCAAATGGCACAGAAAGTCATATAGCTATGCCCTCTTTTGTGTTTCTGGCATCTTACTGGGTCTGCTCTTTTTTAAAATAAACTTTTTCTGTTTTCTCCTTTTCAAATGCTGGTATCATGAGCTAAAAGTTACTCAGAGAATAGTTCTGTCTCTTGTTTTAAAGGAAGATGAGAAAAGGAGCTTGTACCGGATGGGATACTGTAGTGTGGCTGAGAAGCCAGGGAGATGGTGGGAACCCTTCAGTTAACTCTCTGGTGCCCGCTCTCCAGTCTTAAGAGCTGCCAGGGGAGGTCCCAATGCCTTTTTGTTTTGTTATGATGTGTAGCTGTAGTTCCCGTGAAAACACCAAGGCTCTGCTGACTTTGCTGAGGTTTCTTAAGCCACTGTATGCATTTACCATAACGTCAACGATAGGGGAGATTTTCTGAGATACATCACCTAGCGGGTAGCAGCCAACAGTAAGCCTGCGTATTTACAGTTCTCATCTATTACATTAAATACAGCACTGCACATCACACACTCCGCTCTAGAGATTTAGAGGCCTGTGGGTACAGTGTAGGAAGCACACAGCACACATCCCAATCTTGCCTGACTACTGAAAGCCTAGTAAACAGGAAGGCTAGAAATTACTGGTTTTAACTCACAGCTGTTAGGTTGAGAAACATCTAGATCAGTGATGAAGTTAGGGATTGAGGAAATGGCTGCGTTTTGTATTGCTTAAAGGACAGCAGCCCGCCCGAGCAGGGTAAGTCAGCAGGATGCTCCCGGTGGGCCTCTGCGGCAGCGATGTGGTCTCTAAGGAAACCTGTGCCTGATGCTCGCAGCTTGGGCAGTGCTGGCGGCCCAGGGCCGTCTGTCTGCTGCCTGCTGATGGAGGCTGCGCCGCATCCACCAGGCAGGGCTCTGCACGCATGCCCGTCTTCCCCGGCGTTTAGTGGTGTCAACTTATTAATTTCCATCTTCGACTTCAGGCCTGTTAGTTTCCTGTCTGAAAGCATTATTACTTTTGTCCATGTGGCAAAATAATTAGCATACAGATGAGAAGTGGCCCCGTGTCTGCGCGCCGATAGAGAGAAGATGTGCGGTTCGAAGTTGATTGGATGAATGGAGAACAAATGGTGGGCGTTCAAAAGCATTAGAAGAGTTTTGTAGTCGCGGAGCAGGCTGGAGAATTTTCTGGGTGAGTCCCTAAGATGGAAGGCAGGGGTGGCTGCCGTGGGAACAATTGCTTGTCAGAGGCTGGCTTAGCTGAAGGTGCGGAGAGGGACTGCAGGCGCAGAAAATCCATTCTTCAGGTTTCTCTTTGAAATCCCCTCCAGGTAAATGTGTCCTGTTGTTTCTGGAGCCGGGGCTGCGCTTCCCAAAGTGGAGCAAAGTTCAACTCTTAAGGGCAGTAACAAAAGAACAGTCTTTTGCTGGTGCTCGGGTGGCCTCTTCATCCATCTTCCATGCATAAGTGTGAAGTGAAAATTAACTGTTTAGAGATTAGTGTTTTCAGAAATTTACAGCAGCCATTATTCAACGTGTTTAATTAATATTTTCTGGGACAGTGTACGGAGACCAGCAGAATTAGCAAATGTTGTTTAGATAAAAGCCAGACATAATTAGTTTTGACTAGTATATATTTTTCCTAGCTGGAAGGAGATTTTAGCTCATTTAACCAGTTACTTATTGGGGGCAGTGGAAACTGAACTGATGGTTTTCTGTAGGTCTGTAGGATGCACAGAGGGCAAATGTTAAATGAGTACAGCCTTTGATACTTAGTTCTATTGAGAAAAAAAATGAGATTTTTTTTTCCAAATCAGTTTTCTGAGTTCATAAGTGATAATGAAGCTTCCTGGAGCCTTGAGTTTCTATTGTCAACAGTGGCATACATTTCTTATATAATTCTGGGACTAGCGTGCTGGAGCATGGGTGTTTCAAAATTCAGTTCAAGATGCTTCTGGGGAGAGTCACTGATGAAGAGTCCTTTCCTGTCTTAAGGATTCCTACCCTCCTTAGAGGGAAAGGTCCGCATTTTAACTGACCTAATTATTTAGTTTGTTTTTAAAGTTAAACTTCAATAGACATCACAGCCTCTTAACTGTGTCTCTGTAGTTTCTTGGATATTTCAGAGCATGCCATGCTTTCATTTTGAATTTTTAAAAGCCTTTTTCAAAGTGTTGCTATACTTTAGAAATGACAGTGACTATGTGACAGACATACAACTTTGGTGGGGGGGGCGTGCTGAGCGGGGGTGTGATTTGCTCTGTTTCGGAAAGTATGCCTTTATAAAATTAGAAACAACAAATGCCTTCAGTGAACCCAAAGCCTCAGGTGTGACACTCTGGGCACAGGCTTGCCCCTGCTATGGAGAACTGATGATTTTCCTGCTAAAATTGCAAGTTTCTGTATATTCACATTAAGATGTCTTTTTTTTTTTGCATAACAGGGAAAAATCTCAATTATCCTGTAAGTGCATACAAATGTTGCTTCTATCGCCTTTAAAAAAATTAGCTAGTAAGCTAGAACGTGGGGGGAAAACAACTCAGGTTTAAATGCGTAGCCCAAAGTAATGAATACCCAAGAGTTTCTCTCTCTCTCTCTCTCTCTCTCTCTCTCTCTCTCTCTCTCTCTCTCTCTCTCTCTCCTGAACTCCTACCTAGAGGGAGGCTATTCTGCACTCCTCTTTCCATGCTAGTTCCTTGCGGAGTTGGGTCCATCTTTGTGAGTAAAATAACTCTCTTGTTTTCTGATGGGCTATAACTTTCTTGGAGCAGACATTAGCCTTTCCTTTTTACCCTCTGCTTGGCCATTTAGAAGCAGGGAAGCCCTTGAATGTCACTTACCCACGAGGCTTCCTTTGTGCCTGGCTGCCTCTCACAGGTGAAGTCCTTTTTTTTTTTTTTTTTAAAGGGCCACAATTATGTCACCAGAGTTTCCACTTGAGGGAGTTAGTTTTACCGCTTGTAGTCCTGTCTGTTTTCAAGGCTCCTTGCAGTGGGTAAGGGCTTGATCCAAAGACAATGAACTGTCTCTGAGCTGGAAATATGTTCATATGAGCCAGCCTGAAAATGTGATTTCTAAGGGGACTTTTAATTTTATTTTTTAACTTTTCCTCTGAGGTTGAATAATAACTTTAGAAGAGATTACAACCTTCCATAGCTAAATCATGCAATTCATCCATGAGGTTCCAAATGCCTGGTGCCCTGCCTTAGCTGCTCTGTGGGCAGTGGTTGCCCTGGGGGGATCTGTATCCTAGGAACTCTGCCCTTAGCCACATGTGCTGCCTATGAACAGAAAAGGAAAATATCAACAGTTTTCTCCCAAAATGCCACTTGGGCTTATTTCCTTTATAATTCTGTGCTGTGGTGTGTTCTCACACACTAAAGAGAATGTGCTGAGCTCTCCCATGGTTCTGAGAGTGTAAAACATGAATATTTTTAAAGTTGCTGGGGTAAAGGTGTTGTGTATATGCTGGAATATTTGAGGCATTGGGTTAATGGATGCACCATGTAAACCTGCCCTAGACATATGTATGTACTCATTAATATAGTTGTAAGAACTTTGTACACTGCCTGCTTCCTGCTGAAATCCGATGGCTTAGGCACCCCACTCCCTGAAATTGCCTTGAGAAAAATCACCCCAGTTGAGCGTTTGCTTCAGATGTTTTCAGGTTGAGTGTCAAGCTTGGAACTTTAAGTCAGACAACTCGGAGATGAATAAATGATGGGAGGGGTGCCTCTTTTAGTATGTCGACAGGGATTTTTTCATTGTAAGATTTCCAGCTCCAACATGGCCTTGAAAAGCACCTCAGCCATTGTCTAAACTGAACCTTAGTGTGTTCTAGTCTGCACTCCCAGAGTGTCTTTACAGAAGTCAGCACCCACTTCTCAGCTCCTGGGGCTCCTACATCCCTGAATCCTATAGGCGGGGGTTGGGGGGGACAGTTCTCAGAGACTGACTTTGAATTTGGTGCCATAGCCTCTCCCTGGTCCACGTATTCCCCCTAGCCAGTGCCATCTGAGCAAAAGCTGAATGCACAGTACACTGTCGCCATGAAACAATGCTAGCCAGACTTGTGGTGGAAATAATCCAGTCTGCAGGGCACCCCATAGAGAGCCATCAAACCGAGTCTGCTCTGGAGCTGTCTAGGAGAGTGTGAACATTCAGAAATCAATGCTGCATCTGCTGGTGGACCCTCTGGTTCCCTGAAACCCCCACCTGCCTAGTGCATCTGGGCAAGAGCTTTCAGAAGCCAGCTTCCTTCAGGATAAATTTAATACGTCTTGAGGGCCAGGCACAAGCAAATTGATTCTATCTCTGCAGCAGGAACACTCATAAACATCTGTAAGGATACAGATTCCCAACAACTCCAGGATGAGAGGATGCGATTTTGTGAAATATTCTAAGCCTCCTCCCTTCATACCTCATGCCAGCATGGCATTTTTTAATTAGGAAGTTGATTAAAAAGGGCACGGCAGACCAGGATGTATGGTCCTTTGGCTTTCGTCCAGCTGTTTGTTGACGGAATGGTGAAAGGCATTGCTCATCACCCGTTTCAGGAAAGAGAGAGAATCGGAATGGTTACAGGGCAGAGGGGTGGTGAGGATGGGGCTGTCCTGTGCTGCGTGCTGTAGGTAGTTGGTTGTAGCTTCCTCTGTGCAAAGCTTTCCTGCAGACAGACTTGCCGGCTTCCTCCATGACCCAGGTCACGTGCGCTTTGCAGATACCTGGGAACGCCGGGCAGCTCTGTGCATTACACTGAGGAATTCTGGACTTCTGGCTTTCCAGTAGTCAATAGGAAAAGTCATGATCATTTGCATTTTCTGGATGGACGTCTCTTTTGGCCACATTTCCTGTAGGCTGCCGTCACCAGTGATAGCTCTTCTAATCTCTATGATGCAGCGCTCTTAACCTCAATAGGAACTGGTTTTGTTTTGGCTATTTTTTTTTCCTTTTTTTTTTTTAAAGGAAATCCTTTTCTTTACGGGATCTTTTTTAGAGCTTGAAGTATATTATCACAGGAATAAAATTTTATGTCTACTTGTAGTATTCCCATGGCTAATGTGGTGTGAATAAGTACCCTGTTATGAATTTAACCCTGTCCATCCTTTTCATTGTTTGAGCACTTCCTGAGATCAAGTGCGCCTGAGAAAGTAGAAACAGATCAGCAGCTAAGACTGACACTGAGACGCCCCCCAAGCTAAGGCAGAGGCCCTAAGGGCTTTCATATGACCTCGGGGGAGCTGCTCAAGGCTCAAGACAGGGGACGTGGGGAGATGTCTTCAGTCCAGTGGGACTGATCAGCTGATTGGCAGTGAGCCTGTCTTTTGTTCTCCTCCCCCCTGAAACTCGGTGCAAGTTTGCTAATTATTTTTAGATTCTGTGTTTTAGGAAAGTTCAATGATAGATCTCCAGCAGTCAGCAGCCATGGTGGGCATCCCTCTCAATTTCAGCTTTTTCTCCTGGCAACAATGGCACAGTCAACACTAATGATGAAGACTGTGGCTTCTTAGTCAGCTTCTCCCTCCACCCTTTGCCTCTGATGGAATATCCTTTCAGTGTGCACAACTTGAGCTCCTACTGTGTGCAGAGCCAAGAGAGGGAACCATCCTGCAGGTAGTCAGGACCTAAGTATTTATCTGTCTGTCTGCCCATCTGCTGACAAAAGGTAATGGTAATGCCTGCAGGGCAACTTTTCCTTGAATAGATTTGGAAATAGATTTTTGCTTTTCCGACTTAAGCAGAGTGGGCTGAACCCCTTGTTTCCTCTTTCTGGGTAATAAATACTCTGGTGGTCTTCCTGAATATTAGCACGATTGCATAGCATTGTGTAACTGTTTCTGTACGGATTACATATGTTAGTATATGCCCTTCTCTTACAAGCTAGAAATAAAAGTTCAGATATTTTGGGGGGTTCTGGATAGCTGGTCTTCTTTACCGTGGTTTCTTATACTTGGGTATAGAGTCCAGCCTTTTCTCATTCGAGAATATGAGACAGTAAACATTGGTGAATGTCAGATTTCCTTATACTTGGGTATAGAGTCCAGCCTTTTCTCATTCGAGAATATGAGACAGTAAACACTGGTGAATGTCAGATGTCTTCTTCTAAGTTTCTGGACATTTCAGGGCTGTGGGTAGCAGGGGTCAACAACAACAGCTTTGGGTGGGGTGTGGCCAAAGCCTCTACTGCTAACTGAAGTCAGCCTTCCAGCAGACAGACAGATCTCTGGGCTATCTAGCATCTCTGTTACATGTACAATATGAGCTGTCCTGACACTGTGCAACCAGCTGAAGAGCCATTGGCTACAGAAGCCTTTGGCAGCAGCAGGAGGAGAATTCAAATGAGAAGCTGGTGAGGCAATTAAACACTCTGAGAGCAACTGCCACCTTGCCACCCAGCAGACTCCACTGGACAAACCTGTAGGTCCAGGATTCAAATTCTGTCATTCAGTCCTCTGACAGACACATTTGTTGATGGAGTTAGATTGTTAAATTCTCTCAGAGTATGAAAGACAAAGGGTGTAGGGATCAGAAAGCCATATAGCTTTACTTAAAGATGGAATCAATTGCATAAAGCAAGAGATATGGGTAGCTGACAGAAATCCTAACCACGTGCTTCAGTAGACTCTAGACTCATTTCTGTTTCTCCTTTGTTTTACATGTGATGTCTGACTCTAAATTAAAATTCAAGAAATTCCCCCATTAAACTCTTCAGAACCTCCCAGTGCCCTTTTCTGTGATTCTGAGAGAAGTCATGGAGGTCTTGCCGCCCAAATATTCTTTGGCTAATTTGTTGTTACTGGGATATTGTTAGCTCCAAAACAACCCTTCTCCCTCAGAGACTCACAGTGCACGCCAAGCTGTGTCATGTCAGTCCCCCAGGGACACGTTGGCACACCTGTTTACAAATGGGCTAGGCCACCTGTTCCTCTAGCTTCAGAGTTAATGATCAGAACAGGGTCTGACCACCCAGCTCACATGAGGGGTAGAGAGTCACTGTGAGACAGCAGGACACTTCTAACACATACGTCAATAGATGTCTAGTCAATTCTGAGTAAGTTAGAAAATATACTCAACCTGTAATCACAGACGGAATTACAAACATCAGCAATCTAGAGACTAGATGTGATGTGTAGAGTGTGTCAGACACTTTTCAGCCAATGAAATCTCATCATTGCATAATTTGCATTTTTAAAATGAAGCAGATTCAGATAAAAGTCTCCTTTCATTGTAGCAATGTTGCTAACCTGGAGGATGCTTGGTCCATAAACTCCAGAATATGCCAGTATCAATAGATATGATAACCCGAAAGGAAGCATGCTGTAAGTTCTCATCTCCAGACAAAGAAGCATGGGCAGCCAATAGTTGCTTGGAGAGGAAGAATTAGCCTGTCCCAGAGATGAGCCTCCTTATTGGTTGTCCAGTGCAGACTAGTCATCCCTGAAACCATATACACACAAGGAACAAAAACTAACTCAGAAGGATGGATTTATTTATATGTGACAATAGTCATGTATTAATTTATGTATGTGGCAATAGTATAAGCAAAGGAAAAAAGAAGCTATGACTTTAAAAGCAAGGGGTGCATTTAGGGGCTGCAGGAAGGAAAGAGAAGGGAAAAGTGATAAAATTACACTTTAATTAAAGTGTACTTCTTTTTAATAGGTCTCTAGTAAAAGAAGCAAACAATAATATCCTTGCCACCTTCCAGAGCTCTGTCTATCTCTAGTGTGGGATTATCTTTCACTTCCTCTTATAACTAGGGAATGTGCAGCTGGGACCACATACTGACATCACCTGGATTTTTTTTTCCTTCTACATGTAGTCCTGCCTACTTCTGCCCATTTATCAAAAGACAGGCAGGACTTGGAGTGTAAGTGTATTTAAATTTTTTTCTTTAGTGAATTCTTTGGTCCTTATGGAGAGTCAGAGCATCACCCGGGCCTGGTTTGGTTTAATCAGCTGGACTACGTACGTGTGCACTGTAAGTTTCCAGCTAATTCTTAAGGAATCAGAAATGACTGGTTGTCTTGATTATTTTCCTATGAGCTTCTACCAAAAGGCATTTTCACCAAAGAGCAAACAGGAAGCCATCCTTTCTAGATGTATTTGGTTCCATGTCCCTTTTATCTTTAAAGTGAAATTTCCATTTGTAGCTCACCTTGGCACGACCTGGAACCCATTTGGAAGGTGCTGTCTGGAAGGCAGTGTGCTATAGTCTGGCTTCCCACAAGACTTGGGGGTGACTTTGAACACGTCACTCTTTGTATATTGTTTCAGAGGAGGGAACGGAGTCCACTACTTCTCAAATCTCCTTTTAATCCTCACTGCTGGAAGGAGGGCAGAGGCCTGGGGTATTCTCAACAGATATTCTTGCTGGTGATGGCCCAGTGCAGCCTCATAGAGGCCAGGGAAATGACATGCTATTAAAAACCAATGCCTTTAGGGCATATAGGAAAATTACCCCATGAAACTCATGCATGTGCCTAAACATTAACTTTCACTTATATTTCCTTTGTTAATTATATCTATTTTATGCCTTTGACTTGAAGTAGAGTCACACTTTTGACAAATATTCCTTTATGACAGCTGTAAGTGCACAAGTCCTCTGACAGAAGTCACAGGCACATACACTGGGATAGTTCTGAGGTTACCTCTTGGTTTCTCTCAGCTCCGTGACTCCCATGGGTCTTCCTTCTCATAAAACAGTCAAGTGAAGTTACTGGCTTGGACTTCAAGCAACCTGTGTCTTTATGGATTACCAGTCTTTTCCGAGGCAGCATTAAGAGGATGCATGGGTTAAAGGGGAGCACATTTTTAGAAGCTAGAAACTATTACACAATCCACGGCCTAATTCTGGTAGCCTAGAGTAGAAGGCATAAAAAATTACAAGCAAGAACCTGTGGGTTCAAACAAACACCCCCATTACCACTGCATCCATCGTCCTGTTCAGCCATAGCTCAAGTGGGCCAGGGGTGCAGAGTACCCCAGTGAAACAGAAGGTGTGGTGCCTGTAGTCGGGAAGGGCATAGGATAAGGAAGTCAGACCCTGGAAGAAGTAGAAAGCCTTTACATCACCCCAGGCTCTGAGCCTTCTCACTAGAGTCATGGAACCTTTCTAGGACACTGCTACTGGTGGCTTTTTAAATAAAGTCAAAATAAAGAGAGGGTAGGGGAAAACTGAGCATGGTCAGATAAAGGCAAAAGGCCTTGGTATTTCCAGAAAGAAATAAGTCACTGCATAGTTCACAGTCCTTGAAGATAGGAGTTTGAATGTTTTGTCAGGAAGAAGGGTTTGGCATCAGAGGACCAGCTCCTATGTGAACTCTATTCAGTGAATACCTGTCTGTAAATGTCACACGCTACCCCTAATGTATGTGCATGTTTATGTATCAATTTTAAATTGGGAGGCTTTTAAGAATACATGTCCAATTTAATAAAATCATCTAACCTTTCAAAAAGTCAAAAGGTGTCACAGGAAGCTTCCCTCTGCATATTGGGAAAGAAATCTCATAGTAGAAGGGGATGAGAAGACCCACAGAGGGAGCAAGACCCTTCCAAATGGGGTCCACTGGTTTCAGTTCTGGTTTAAAACCAAGAACTTTCGACCAAGAAGGATCAAAAGTTCAGTACCAATGCATGACAAAGACCCATACTTTTTGACTCCTGTTCCAGCCAGGCACATAAGGATCTAATGAAAGGAGACAGTTAGGAAAGCAGCTATGGGCAAAAAAACACAGCCAGAATGTTGCTCGCAAATGCATTATCCTGAAGGCTTCTGGGGTCTTATGCAAAGGCAGCAAGAATCTGCAGGATTACTGAATCCTATCACATACGTAATCACACAACCATAGGCATACTTGATGCCTGCTTCCTCTCTAAAAGTCTCTTCTACCTAAACATATGGCAATCTAGGTTTATTGCTTCTGCATTATTATTAACTACCTAGTTAACAAAATGTGTGAATCTTAATTTTGCAGTCCCCACTACTAAACTTCATATTGTTTCTTGCAAGTCAATTGGAAAGAGTTTTGAGGATTTATTTCATTTCATTTTATGTATATGTGTGTCTGCATGTATGGATATGCGCCACTGGCATGCCTAGTACTTGCAGAGGCCAGATCAGGGCATTATTAGATTATCTGGAGCTGGAGATGCAGATGCATATGCAGATGTTTGTGAGTCGCCTTGTAGGTGCTGGAAGTTGAACCTAGGCTCTGTCTGAGAGCAGTGAATCCTCTTAACTGCTGAGCCATCTTTCTGAAAGCTGGGCCATCTCTCCAGTTCCTGAGCTGGAAATTTTAAAGAAAAATAATGGAAATGGGGGTGAGGAGATGGCTTAGTCAGTAAAGTGCCAGCAAGCCAGAGGATAGGAATCCGGATTCCCAGCATTCATATAAATCTGAGTATGGTAGGCGTGTCTAAGACACAGAAGAATCCCTGGGGCTGACTAGGGGGGCCGTTCCATTCTATCAGTGAGCTCCAGATGTAGTGAGAGACCCTGCCTCAAAAATTAAGGTGCAAAGCAACTGAGGTGCAAAGCAACCATCGCTCTCTGGTCTTCACATGCATGTACATTAATGTGCACACACAGTAACACACACCCACACACAATATGATTTACAAAATGAAGCAAATAATGGATGTAAGTTGCTGTCCTTTGCTTTGCATGTCTCTATGCACATCTGTGATGTCTCTTCATAGAGGCATGTTAGAAAGATCTGTTTTTAACAATGCCAAGAGCAGGCCAACAGCAGAGCCCTGGCATTGCTTACCAACTGAGGCACAGGTAGCTGAGCTGTTCAGTGCATATTTCAAAACAGCTCTCATCTTAGAAAGACCTCCTGATTTCAAACTAAGGCCAACTTTGCACATGGCTTCCAGAATAGTGACTCCCAAGAGTAGCAGAATAAATGTATTCAGGGTTGGACCACAGCTGTGGTACCAAGCAGTTCTATAGTATCCTATCATTGGGCATATCCTTGCCAAGTCTCCCACGGAAGCATCAAGCATGATTTCTTTCCTTCCTCTTTATACTCTCACAACTTCCTAAAAATAATAGTTATTTGGCTAAGAATCTTGGTGCCGGCCTATCATCCTAGTTACTCTACGAGGGAGGCTGACAGCATAGTATCACAAGTTCAAGACCAACTTGGCAATTTAGTGAAACCCTGCCTTAAAATAAAATCTCAGAAAGAAGATGGATTCAGTGGTGTAATATCTGCCTGGCCTGTGTGAGACGCTGGACTCAGTCTCAGTACCTCACACAAAATTAAAGGATCTTAATCCTGTTAACACAGCCTTCTTCAGAATGTCTAAATTAGCTGCTTTCAGATCCTGCTTAATGTAAGCAGGCATCCCCTGGACCAGGCATCGGGCCGTCTGCAGGAACTCCTAAGTAAGCTGCCGCTGTGCACCAACTCAGTGTGGTTCAAATGGACAGGATGGGGAAAGAAAGCATGTAGGGTTCTTTGCATAACTTGCGTTCTAAGGTTTTGTTTTCGTAGCAGTCAAGTGCTCCTCACAGAAAGTGATGTATCATAAGCATAGCTTCTATGCATACATGTTATGTCGGGGGAGGGCATACATGCTGAATGTATGTACATGCATGTGCAGTCTCTTCAGGCTCCAAGCTCATCGCTGTTGCCATTCCTCTCCCCTGTTCCTTGGGCCCTAACTCACCTCCAAGTTGAACTTCTTGAGCTTCATTCATTATTTGCAAATAGCAGCCTCTCACCCCACAACCCTCCCAGGCTAACTCAGCACTGAGGTCATGGCTTTTTCTGCAAAACCAGCGCTCTTTCCTGTCTTTTTCCACTTCTCCATCTACTTCTGGCTAGAGCCTCTCCGTATTCCCATGTATTAATGTCCCACTTTCTACCTATCTGTCCCACACCTATCACAGGTTAGACAGAGAGGGTATATAATAGATACATACACACACACACACACACACACACACACACACACACACACACACACACACACACACAGCCCTGAAAGCAGTGAGAATTCTCTGTAATATTAAACCTGCCATAGCCTCACATGAGGATGTGTGAGAGGGATCAGACCCACGTGGAAGCAGGCTGGAGAGTAGCAAGGAGGCACAGCAGACTTTCCAGGTGACTCTGACCCCTTTGCTTCCCATTAGACTTTTTCTTTGGATGGGTGCCTTTCCAAACCAGGCCTGCAGGCTCTCCTCCATTCTCCCCACCCCAAGATCAGATTGCTCCCTTCCCCCAGCAGCACAGTTATGTACCCAGCTCCTGCAGCCCTTGTAATTGACCATTAAAGAGCTAACGGGAGGGCCTGACTATGATAAGGAAACACATTTGGAATCTAACCTGCTTAGGCATGCCCATTAACAGCTGAGGCAGAGGCACACTCCTTCACGGGTAGCCCAAGGTATTGCAAAGCTGATCAGAACTGGGTGGAATATTCAGACCTTTCTGATAAAGTGTGGCTGCTTGCTAATCCTTCACTATGGGCATCTGTCCATCAAGCCTGGTGCAAGCAGGGGACAGCACAGGTTTAACAGGACAACAAGAGTATGTGCCAAGGAGGAAGCTTTTCTGACTCGTATTTGCTCCACTACCCTTTTCTCTGTCATATGCAGGTCTAAAAGCCAGCTGTGGTCAAAGAGATGAGACATGGAGACCTGGCCTTGTCTCCCATCTTACACAGTACCTGAGGGCTGGCTTATACAAGTGCAATTGAGCATGCCCACTCCCCTTCTTTCTTCCCAACCCTGGGGTCTTACTTCAGAGGATACCATCTGGTGATGTGCTTCCTAATAGAAAAGTGGGTCTAGAGCCCTCAGCTGAGACAACCATTGAAGACCAGTTTTACTGCACACCTCCCATCTTGTAAACCATTTTCCATACTAGATAAGGAGAACTGGGAGGATGTTTATCAGATGAGGTAGACCAGCGGCCTTATCCAGGACACAACTGCCTCTGTGTCTTGCTATACCAGCACAGAATTCGGAGGCTGGGTACAGATGTGCGGCCAGCTCGTGTGTGTATGTGTGTGTGTGTGTGTGTGTGTGTGTGTGTGTGTGTAGGGGGGCTACTGATCTAGGGGAGTTGTTATGGGAGAGCTGCAGTGTGACTGGTGTTACCTACTTAGATTGGGCATCAGCTTCCCTTTCTGATTCCCTGAATGATCTTGTTATGCAAATCCCAAATTCTTCATTTGTCCCAAGTCGTCTTGAAATTAGATCTCTGTCTGTGTTCAGATCCAGAGCCACAGGTGAAGCTGTGTGCTGCCAGAAGGGCAGAGAGACCAAATGCCAATCCCTAAGCAGAACCTAACAGGTGCCCTGAATGTGGACAGAGGGAGTAGGAAATGTCTGTGGGTTTCGATTCTGCTATAATGGTTTCTCTGGCTGGCTGTGTGTGAGGGGCATTTCTGCTACAACCCCTTCGATCTAAATGATTGTGGTGAAATCGTTGCTTAGATAAGATCCTCCTCGGGGGAAAGACTGTGAGTAAGGAGAAAACCAGCCAGCGCTGCCCTTTAGTCGAGGAGGTATGATAAAGGTAGGGGAGGGTTGCCGACAGGATGGTCCGGGTTTCTCAGAGGAGATTTTGCCAGGCAGGATAGTGATGGGGGTAACATGTGGTGGATGTTTGCCACAATCCCATAGCTATAAAGCCGGGGGAAGAACTCTGGCCAGGCCAAGTGAGATGATCAGCTTCATAAGAAGGATGCTCCTCTGGGGGTAATTTAGAGAATATTTCTGGGTGAGAAGGCAGTTTCTGTACAGGGACACCCGAGAGCCACCTGGAGGACAGGCGGAGTAGGTCATGGGGGGTCAGAAGCCACCTTACAACAGTCTCTGGTGATGAGCCTATGACTTCACTCTCCTGATAACGGGAAATTACGGAAAGCTTTTGTGTGGCTGAGTGACAAGGCCAGAGCTTTTCTCTGGGATAATTAATCTGGCAGCCAGTCAGTGGCTACTTCCTGCCAATTGCATCTCTAAAATAGCTCTCCCAACTGCTGCCTCCCCTCCACCCCTTCCACGCTTTCTCTGGGACTGTCACTTATTCACTCATGGTACCCCACTGCACAACCTGCCAATCATCTGTAGTCTGTGGTGTGGGAGACTCCGGGAAAGCTACAGTCGGCACCTCATGGTTGTATTTCTGTCCTCTGTGTCTGACGGAGAGCCTGACCACTCTGTTCATGGTCTGTGTAAGGACCACCTTTTCTGTTCCTTCTGCTCATAGTGGATCCCTAATTAGCCATATCCCATCACTCTTCAAAGGTTGTGTTTCCAGAAAGCCTCCCCTGTCCCTTCCCAGTGGCATCCATCCTCTTTCCCCTGAGTGTTCACAAGGAAGATTGCCTTGTATTTATAGATGTGTGTATGACAGTGCTACCTTCCCAGAGACCAGGACAGTTTACCAGTTCTGTGGGCGTGGGTATCACGGTGGATGGTGACTTGATCTGTGCTCCTGTGAGAGATGCAGGGGACCTCACCCCAGTGTAGATGCTGGGACTGAGGTGCTGCTGTTGGTAGGCACCTCATTGCCTCACATTGTTTTAGTTACTTTTACATTTTTGTGCTAACACACCATGACCAAGGAAACTTATAGGACAAAAGGTTTAATATGGAGGCTTGTAGTTCCAGAGGGCAAGTCTAGGACCATCATGCTGCAGCATGGCAGCAGGCTAGCAGGCATGGCTCTGGAGCTCAGATCTGCCCCACAAATACAAAGCAGAAAGAGCTAGCTGAGAATCATGTGGGTTTTTGAAACCTCAAATACCCTCCACCACCCTTCATTTCCCACCCCTACTCCACTACTTCCCTTGCCATGACACACCCCCTTCAACAAGGCCAGATCTCCTAAAATCCATCCAAATAGCCCTAACAACAGGAGACCAAGTATCCAAATACTTGAACCTAGGGAGCCACTCTCATTCAAATCACCACCAACATTCACAACCCCTGTGGTGATTCAGAGTGAATTTCCTTCTTCACTCCAATTTCTAGTGGTAGTCTCTGCTCCATTGTGCATCCTGCTATTTAGAAATTGGCGTGATGTCACTATGGGGAGAGCCATCATAAGTCCTTCCAGTATCCAGACCCCTGTCACTGCCTGCTTTGAGTTCCTTTAGATGTACTGTAAAGATGATGTTAACTTTTCATCGCTGTGACAAAATTCCTGAAGAATCAGAATAAACAAAGCAAGGTCTATTTTGTCACATGGCATCACAGGTAGCTTCCGTGGCTGGCTCCGTTGCGTTATGCTGTCTGGTGCCAGCTCATGGTTGAGGTTTCAGGTCAGTTCATGACTGGCTCCATTGCTTTTAGGTGTGTGGTAGAGCAGAAACACTCGGTGGAAGGTGATGGTGTAGCCAGCCTGCTCCCCTCCTGCCCGCCAGCTAGCAAAGTGACTGACAGGAAGGGACCAAACACAAGATACACCATTCAGAGATGTTCCCCCAGTGACCTGCTTTCTTTGAACAGGCCTCATTTCATGAAAGTGCATTCATTTATGGATCTATGGATTGACCTATTGATGAGGTCAACTTCCTCATCATTCAACCACCTGTGGGGATCACCAGCCGGGATAGGTCTTCTATACTTGAGCCTTGGGGCCATTTATACCTGAACCATAATAGCTTCGGACTTCCTGTATGTGATGTCCCACACAAGAAGTCCTGATTTCTGAAAAATCTTCTCTCTTTTATCTCCTGTGATAGAAGTGAGTCCTGCCTTATTCGAACCCTTTGATACTTCTTAGACAATAAATAGTTGTATGTCTCCCTATCCTACACCCCCCCCCAAAGGACCTTTGAGAAAACCATGATTAGTCTTTGGTTTTTTGGTCAGGAGTGATAGAATCAGAGAGGCAGCCCACTCTCTCTCCTTTGGGGCAGAGGCACAATTAATTTTAAGATCTATAGAAGGAGAAGACCATCTCTGTCTTCAGGACTTACTCTGTCCAATCAAACAGCAGGAGATGGAAAGCAAAGACAGATACAGAACTCAGATAACCCAGACTCAAGGTTAGGCAGAAAAAGATGCTGCTGGTCCTCCTGATCCAGCAGACTCAGAGTCACACAGAGAAAGAAAGACTTGGGGTCACACACAGAAAGAAGGAAAGAAGGAAAGAAAGAGAGAGAGAGAGAGAGAGAGACTGACTTGAGCCTTTTGCTACAGATTCAGTAACGTCACATCCAGGGGTCTGAAAAGAATACCCTTGACCTTGAAGTTCAATATGTGAGTCTACTGTCTAAAACCAGCCATCAGCTTGACATCTCAGGCTGGGATGTAGCTCAGTGCAGAGAGCTTGTGCAACAAAGCTAGGCTCTTGATTCCACCCCCGACCTTCGAATGGCATCTCTACTCACCTTTCCTACCACAGAGGGTCTGCGAGCACACACTGAGTGACACACTTACTTCTGAGACATAGAAAATATCTCCTATTTTGTGATTTATTTTTTAAACCAACAGCTGCTCCAATAATTGCTATAGTGGGGCTGAGCTGGATTAAAGTTTTTCTGGAAAATAGATCTTTAGATATCTATATCTGGAAAATAGATCCTTAGTATCTGTGTATTTAAGCCAACAGTTGCTTTGAAGGATTCATTTCAGCCGTCGAATGTGAAAGAAGTAAGCAGCTTAGTGGGACAGTGAAGTACACAGAGTGGGAACTTCTTCAGGTACTTGTCTCAGACGCTTCCTGGGAATCCAGTCCGCAGTGTGCTTCTCGCCTTGTCTGGCTCTGCTAACAGGAGATGAATTTAGGTGGACGTGCAGAGATTGCTGACAGAGATATGCAACCATCACGGTTAATTTCACCTAATTTCCAAGGCAGGTTCAAACTCAAAAAAAAAAAAAATCACAGAATAAACTGTAAGGCAGGCACGGGGTGAACATGCCTGCCTAACATGTGTGCATCTCTGGGTTTGCTCATCGGCAACTTATAAAATCAAGTGTGATAGCGCATGCCTGTAAACCCAGTACTCCAGAGCTAGAGTCAAGAGAGTCCAAAGTTCAAGGTTGTCATCAGCCAGAGACAGCCTAGATCACACTTGACCATGTTTCACAACAACCAAAAGCAAATGTTTATATACTTTTTTTCTTGACTAAATATAGCAAACACACTGTCGTTTTCATATTTCATAGAGTAGAGCAATTGTCAATTAGGCTTTTCATTTTTAATCCATTCCCAGCATGCTTCAGGGTACACTAACCACATCAACTCTGTTGTGTACGACATCCTCAGACACCAACCATTTCCTCCAAATGCCAGACCTGTGGCTTCACACAAAGGCAATCAGAGGTGTTCAGTGGTCCCCACCCACTGCTTGTTTCTGTAAATAAAGTTTTACGGGGACACTGCAATGCCAGGCATTTGTGTACTGTTGTGACTGTTCGGGTCACAGGATTAGTGTACTCAGGCTGTTTGGTCAGCAGTGATAGACTTAGAGAGGCCACCCACTGTCTGGAGCTTAGTTACTACAAGTGATCTAGGAAGAAATAAGGGCTGGGGGCAGGGAGGACTGTAATGCAGGTTACACTGAAATCAGGGGAAGAGGATGCTGAGTAGAAAGGATAATGAGACAACAGCGTGTGTGAGACAGGGGCACAGGGATGCCCTCCTGTCACAGCTCAGCTAGCCTTGCTCTTCTCCTCAGAGTGTGAGCAACCTTAGGGTTCCCTCCCTTCTAATCCCAGTGGTGGGTCTCCTCAGTCTAGTTTTCCTGTCCCCTGATTTGTCAGCTCCTGAACTTGACCACATTCCTCTGGACCTGGACCACTGTGTTCTGGCAGGCATACTCACCTCCACAATATGGATTCTCTTGTCTTCACATCTAGAGAGGAGCGGCCTTAAATTAGGCTGCTTTCAAACTTCAATAGTACAGGTAGCTCATGCCCTTTTGTATGATGGTAGCTCCTTATTCATAAGGCTGTTGGACCTGGTATGGCTACAGCACCTTAGTGTCCCATTTGCATCTTCTTCTTTGTCCATTGCCTCTCAGTAACTCCAAGTCAAATATTTGTTCTGGAATAAAACACTCTTCAAGAACTAGGAGTAGGGCCTTTGACTCCTGCTCTTAAGGAGACTGTGGGCAAGCCACACCACTGTGATACAGCAGGTTAAGTGACGCAGTCCTCGCTAACCACTGACACTTGATGACCATTGGCTCCTGGAAGGGAATATGTTATTTTACATACTGCTCTGGGATACAAGGTGGCAGATACTGTTTTTATTGTCAATTACTTCTGTTATTCTCACAGTTGAGACCTGTGTCTATTTTTACACCAACCATATTTGGCTTGTGACTGCTGCTACAATAGTTGGTGGCCTCCTGATGGCCTCTTATAGGCACATGACTCTTCTCAGGAGGTTACTTAGGATAGCTTGATGAGTGCTGTCTTTGAGTGTTGTCCTCTCCTCCCTCACCTGAGTACATTGCTTCAGCTGAGATAAGAAAGACTTAGGCACCAAAGTTGTTCTTCCCAGCCTGCATCTGTCTAGGAATTGTGATTCTGCTTAGGAAACAGCAACATCTAATTTTCAATATTTGAGGACATTGTTCCCTGTAAAGACTAACACTACAGGGTGCTCTTGTGGGTGAACGGAGAACAGAAAGTGGCCCAGCAAGGAAGCGTAGGTGCCCAGTGGGAAGAAAGGACTTCTAGCTTAGGTTTGCTGAGCCATAGTGACATCATCCTGAAGTTAGCCTGAAGCCATGCTTGGTTGGATACCTGTGAATATCTGAATATGAAGAAATACCTCTTCAAGGTGACTGTAAGGATGAGAGATCACAGGACATGTTTCTGGGTCACAAAAGAAATTCCTCTAACTCTAGTACTGAAAACGGTCATTTGTGATATTTTATTGTTTTTACTATGTACCTGGGACTGAACCTGGTTACCAATGTAATAGTAGATATCAAAGAAATATGAGTTGAATGGCCTACTGAATGGATGGAAATAAAGGGCTTTATTTCTGATGATGACTGAGGGGCTTCGCAAGCAGCCCTGAAACAGTAGTCAACTGGCCCTTCAAGGACTTGGTTCACACATCAGATCATGCTTGAGGTTTGCCATGTCTGTTATTTAGTTGTCAACCTTGATTTCAGCAAAGTTTTAGGCGAGACAAAGATCCCATTTCAATTCTTTAAGAGTTCAAGCATCCGATCCAGTTTCTGCTTTCCGTTCAGTCCTAGTCATTTGAACACATAGAGCTGTCGATCTTTCCAGGATGGGAAGAACTCATTGTTCATTGTGAGCAGACACCAGCCACGAGCATGTGCATATATCAGCATATTTAGTGGCAGGCACAGTCGCTGCAATTTGACATCTCAGTTAAGTTTGTCTTGAAGTCTGGCAGCCCCTCCTCCTCCTCATTTCTAAGGAAAGTGGTCCCACGCTTCCAGGCTCACTGCACACAGATACCCAGACTCACAGTGGAGAGCAGACAGCATCATTTCTGCACAGATTTTCTCTATTGGGCCAAAACACTCTGAATATTTAGACAACAGTTGCTGGCTGATTGGTTAGCTAATTCCTCTTTTATCCTAACCTTCGGGTATCCAGTTTGATGACCTGTCTGCAGAATAACTTTCTACTTCACTGTGTCATGTCTATGTTTCTGACTTGTGGAGACTCTTCCTTTTCCACATGAGGGTGCTCTGCAGTGCTAGGGAAGCACATTCATGCGGACACAGCAACCAAGGAGGGTACTATTATGCCATTGTGGACAAATACTTTGGAGTAGAAAGAGGCATGTACACTCATGCCTTATTCACAGGAGACCAAACCATGTCTTCTGCCTTGTATCAACAGGTTTTAAGTTAGCACCTAATACAGGTTCAAATGCTGTTGTTTGGTTAAATATGCATGAACTTGATATTTGGGATAGTCTCAGATCTTTATGATATTTCCTTATTTAACCTCCCAGTTAAAATAAACTTTTGGAATGGTTAGGTTTATGTAACCTTCAAATCTCGTTTTATTCTTCGTCAAAAGCCAAGTGCTGGGAGCAATGTGCAGCACCCGGTAAGTAAGGCTCATGTGAGATGAAGGCTGGCTATTGAAGTGATGAAAAATTAATCTGCACACTCATATATGTAGCATGGGTATCCAGGGAACCAAGGGGGGAACTTCCAACATGTCTTCACCAAATGAATTTTCTTTACAGGGAGGAAAAAAGAAAGAAAGGAAAGTAGGAGGGGGAAGGGAGGAAGGAAGGAAGGGAGGAAGGAAGGGAGGGAGGGAGGGAGGGAGGGAGGGAGGGAGGGAGGGAGAGAGGGAGGGAGGGAGGGAGGGAAGAAGGAAGCAGACACAAGCAGAGAAACCAGTAGACAAAGGAAAGAGGAAAGTCAGTAAGAAGAAAGGCAAGAAAGTGCGAACGGGGATCAGAGGCAGGCATGACTTACAAATAGCATCTGATGAATGTGATGCAGACCCAAGAGTTCCTCTTTGGAGAAAGAGAAGTCTTACATGCTTAGGTCCCTGTGGGTGGCCTGTGCATCCAAGAACAGCCAAGAAGAAGGGCACAATCAGCTCTGCTATACGAGAGAACATATATCATATCAATCCTGGTCCTGATGATCCCTGATACCTGTGCCTGCTTTGTATGTAGGTCAAAGCAAATTTGAAGCCAGTGACCTAGGGGAGAGTTACTCTTCACGTGCTGACAGACACTGAGCAAAATTCTTTAAAACTTACCATACTTTAAAAAATAAAACTAGCACTTTATTTATGGTATATTGTTTATACTGGGATAAGGTGGCTATACACACACACACACACACACACACACACACACACAGCAGAAAAGCATACTCCTCACTCATGAGAAATAAGGAGGAAGGTCTTGTAAAGTTTACCCTTAGTTGGACTTCAGCAGGATTGGTCTGTGAACAAATTCACATTACTTAATATTGATTATACAAGTCTGAAAGTTGACTGTTTGGAATAATATTCTTCTGTGGTCCATTAGCTGTTCAAGAAACAAAATGATTGGTCCACACTGTCATATGTCTTGTATACACATATTTGAGCATCTTAAGGTTAAAACATGTGCTTTGACTTTCTGTAACTCCCAAGTGGTTGTTATACAGAAGAGAAACATTTCCATGAAAGTATTTTGAATTTCTGATTTGTACAAATCTTGTTTTTGTCTTATCTGGTCTGACAGCATGCTGCCTGTCTCATGTCTCACTTCCTAATAATGGTAAACTGACTCCAGTCCAGGTTAAACAATTTGGGAATCACTCCACAGTCATTGCTATACCAAATACCATTACCATCCCCCCTTCTTTAAAGTGAATTTAAAGGGAAGAATATATTAGTAGGCTAGTAAAAAATTATCTAGAGCCAAAACATAACTTAGAAATCTGACAGTCAAAGATTGTAATGACATTGGGAAAGGTTGTGTGTGTGTGTGTGTGTGTTTGTGTATGTTTAAAAAATGCCTAAAAAGGAAAAATTCTATAGGCTTTGTGTTGAAGAGCCTTCTGCTGTCATTTTTAAGGGATATATTGGTCAGTTCTAAATACAGCTGAGGAAAACAAAATTATTAGCAAGTTGAGATTTTGAACTTCCAACGTCATTGATGATCGTGACTTTATCTGAAGGAAGCCCAGTTACTGAGTGAGGGTGGTTACTGAGTAAGGGTGGAGAATTGGGGGTGCAGAGCAGATAGAAGCTCTATCCTGTGGCTGTGTGTTAGAATGCCAAACAGCAGACAGACCTCCCTCCCCAAACAGACCCAGTGCATCACAGCTGCTGTGTGCCCAGAGACCCATGACCCAATCACTTGCCAATCACCAATGGGGCCTCTTTTTCCAACAGCTTTAACTGAGCTTCAGTTGAGCTCAAGGCTGGCTCCCGCAGGGACCCACCCACAGGAACCATTTGTGAATCACTGAGCAGAGGCATGCTCTGGGGAGACCGTGGGCAGGTCTGCACCAAGCAGTGCCAGGACTTCCCACAGTCAGTGGCTGTTCTGTACCACTAAGATTCTTGGTGCCTCCATGTGCAAATAACACCCTACCCCTGGAGAGGTCGCAGTCTAATAACCACAGGATCATTGATGATGGAGCGAAGTGGCTACCCTAGCTGGTTAAGTTTGGTGCAGGTGCTAAGAAAGCCTCTCGTGTCCTGGAAAAGCCTGTGTCTAGATTTCACAATCGTGTAGCTGATGTGGGAAACCCTCCCCTAACTTCTGCTTCCTCAAACATGGTCCCCTTTTTGTGTTGTCCCAGAATTAAGGCCACTGCAGGATATAAGTTATTTATTTTTAAAATACAGAATCTGATTCATTTCAAGTATTGACTTTATGTGGAAACACATAAGGCCCCATACGATCACGGCCTTTCCCTCTGTGGCAGCTGGCAAAGGCAGTCTTAAACAGAGCATGCCCTGTTCTCAAAGGTTGTTCTAGTAGATGTGTGCCAGAGGAGTATAGCTACTTAGGCTCCATGGAGTGATTCCATGTGGTGTTGTTGATTGCTTAGGTTTTCATTGTCCTTATATTCCAGTGTCAGTACTTCCAGAGGAGGGAGATCTTCAGCTGTGAGATTCTCAGCCTCTCACGGCTCCTTTTATTGCACTGACTCAGCAGAAGGCTACTGAAAAGGCGCATGTGTGCCACTGTCTGGGAGATAAAGTGTCTCTGGTTTTGTTTTGTTTAGACCCAAATTGTGACTTCACCTGTATTCAGTCCATAGGCATAGGGTTATGATATATACATGGGAGCATGTTAAGGACAGACGATGGGCCATTATTGTTCTGTGCTTCCCTGTGGAGTTAGCCCAAACGACCCCAGCTCACTTTCTCCCCACATCCTCTTGTAGGGTATGGTGCACATTGGAACTGAGGTGGACAGGAGAAAAAAAAATGAAGGCTGCACAAACGCTGAGCACCACTCAGGGGATGAGGGGGAATCTCTGAGCTGTTAGGCTTTCCCCAAACTCAGAGATCCATTCTCTTTGCTTAGAAGGCTCCTAGAGACAGTCACACTCTTGGCCTCCCTCCCTCCTTCCCTTCCTGGGAAGCCACTCATATGGTAGCAGGAAGGAGGGAGGGGGCGATAGTTCCTGCAATGCAAGACAACACATTTGTTCTTCCTTGAGCAATCCCTGGCACCCTCTGGAGCTGAGGCGCTGGAGCTGAGGCTCTGAGTGGTACGCAGCTGCTGGCATGGTGGAGGGGACGCTGGTGCTGAAGGTTAGGGATTTGAAAACCTGTCTGGAGGAAACGAGCTCAGATGCTTTGGTGGTCTGCAGAAGGCATGTATGAGGACACCCTAGGTGGACTAGGGTAGGGGGACAGTGTCCTGAGTTCAGTTCAGCTCCCCACAGGGTACCTGGAAGTGTCTTACCTTACACCCTGCTGGTGCTTATTCTCTTGGACATATGTGTTATCCCATTATTACTAGGGGCATTGAGATATGACTAAATCATGCCCCTTACTGCAGCAAGCAAGAAACCAGGACTCTACAGGTCTAAGACATAAGCAACAGCTGACTTGCATATGCACTTCTAGGGAGCAAGAAGCAGAGGGAATACCGTGCTTGGGGTAACACACACACATTAAAGCCTGGATACCACAGGTGGCTGCAGCTGATCCTGAAGAATTAAAGATTCATGAGTTGTACATGTGATGGGATACCTAGGCTCCCTACTGTTAACACCACCTCTGAGTATTTGAGGGATATATTTCTGCTCAGCGTATTCCCCAGTATGCCACTTGGCTGTTGATGTTCACTGGGTCTGGTATGAGGATACTCTGGCATTCCCAACCTGTCACTGACGAGATGAAACTTCTCCAATGCTGCTGGCTGCTGAGGGTGGAGTTTCCTCAGACCAAAGCAGCCATCAGCTGTGCTCCACCAAGAGGAGCTACCCAGGGCATCCACAGCACCCTTGGCAGCAGTAACCCAGGTCTCTCCTTGTTTCTGGTACCCCAGACATAATCAGTCAAGCAAGCCTCCCCAGTTTGTATCATCCTTTCCCGATGGAGCATGTGACACTAGCCAAACAGTGCTTCTAGAAAAAGGAAAATAACATACAACTCATTGCAGACAATCATCCCAATACCAATCGTAGACTTTCTTTTCTTTTTTAAAGTTTCTCGAACAAAAGGAGTAAACTCAAAATGGAAATAGCTGCTAACACGAATTTCATTCCTTCTTTTAAAACGAATACAAACCCCTCAGGATCAATGAGCAGGATCAATGCATGAGGCTGCATGCATCTCCCATTTGTTGTGAGTGGTTCCTCTCAGAATATCAGGTACCCTCGCTAGACAGACAGTGGGGCCTCCAGACCCTGGCCACCCTCAGTGCCTAGTGGCTGTGACTTAGCTGTAGGTCTCCAAAGCTGGAGTAAACTTCTCTGTATTTTATGTCTCTTGTTGGGTTTTTACATACTTTTGATCAGTTCTTGAATCTCTTGGCTTAGGGTATTTGAGTTTCTACTCTTTGACAATAAAATGGCTCCAAGGACAGCATCTTTTCTCACTGCCCCTCTTTCTTCCTTATGGGATGTTTTCCCTCCCCCATGATATACTGCTGCTAAAAAGGAAACACCAAGAGCTAAATGATGGAAGACACTATCTGGCTCGGTGGTCTCATAGCATGCAACTTACCAAGTGACAAAAGGCACTTCTTGGGGGAGGGGATGGTGGTACATGGCTGAGTGCTAGCATCCAAGCACTCAGGAGGCAGAGGCAGAGGCAGAGGCAGAGGCAGAGGCAGAGGCAGAGGCAGAGGCAGAGGCAGAGGCAGAGGCAGAGGCAGAGGCAGAGGCAGAGGCAGAGGCAGAGGCAGAGGCAGAGGCAGAGACAGGTGGAGCTCTGAGTTCAAGACTAGCCTGGTCTACAGAGCAAGTTCCAGGATAGCCAGGTCTAGACAGAGAAACCCTATCTCAAAACACCTCCCCCGGCGCCCACTCACCCCACCCCCCACAAAACGTATTTCTCAGAGTGCCTTGGGCTTCAGGGTACACTGCCATTGTACCTGCAGTATGAACCGAAGCCTGCTGTGTAAAGCATGCTTTTCTCCCACCCAACACAGAAGTCAGCCCTGAGAGCATCACTCCTGCCTGGTCCCTATCTATGCCTCTTACTTTCTGAGCTCTTCTGTGGCAACCTCAGAGACCTCAGATGCTCTGATGAATGAAGAAATGACATGGCTTCATACGATCCGGCATCAGGAGGCCACAGCCAGGGAAGGTTATTGTTCCCACCTTACCCTACTAAGCTTTAGTTGCTTCATAGTTTGCTTCTCTGCCTTTAAGATTAGCTTCTTCAGGATCAGGCTATGATGATATAATATGGTATGGTATAATGTGGTATGTCCTATAATACCCAACAGAATGTTATGCACACACTAAGGTTCTCAACAAGGACAAAATGACTGTTTTATTTACATGGTAAGTGACGCCAGACAATGTCATCAGACCTCTGCTCATGTTTCCCTGAGAGGTGGATGTTGCTGCCCTTACTGATAAAAACAGATAGAAAGATAAAATATGAAGCATATTTAAACCAGTCTTGTTCTTATTTATAACACAGAGATGATCCTGTTTGCAAGGCTGTCTCCTCTCCTCTCTCCTCTAGCCCTGGTTCCCTGTCTTGAGTTGAGGTTTGCAAGGCTTCTCGCCCTCAGCTGAACCAAAGAAGGACTGGTATCAAGTTAGACATCGAGCTGAGGGTTTATTTTGCTCAAGTCAAAATTCATAGACTCTAGCTTCTTGCCAACTGGCTTCCCCCCCCCCCCGCCCCATTCTTTCTAAATTGAAACTTGTCTGAAATATTCAACAAGGACAACCAGGCTGGTGCTGGGCTTTGGTCCCTGCGTGTGTCTAAGAACATGGTGGGGACTTACGTTATCCCTGGACGTGCTTGGATAATAAGGAGCTTCGGAAGCAGAGTCACATGACCAAAATAGCATCTGGTTGCTTTTAGCATCCCTGGTCCCCAATATGCCTCTCCTGTCTCTGTGAGAATTCTGAGTCTCCTCCCTCCTCCTTGCCTGAGATGTGACACTGATTTTATACTTCACACTGGAAATGTGGATACCCAAAAGACTCTAGCTTGGTTTCCTTTCCTACCCATGTTTGCCACCCCTGCTTATCTCACTGCTCTCATAAGGTCTGATTCCCAGCAGAGGTGTGTCAGCTCCTGAGGCTGACAGCCCTGTGCAGAAGTGACCTCAGCATGCAGGGATTCTTGGACCCAAGCCTTTAGAAGCTTAAGTTTCTCCTAATAACCTTGTCCCACATGTTCCCCTCTGGGTTTATGCATTAAAATACAAAAGAAATGGTCTGACATAAGGTGAGCCAGGAGATGACTGCCTGTCAGTCACCTCTGGGCTGGCCTTCTTGCCTACCCTCAGGCTAAGGGCAAGGGCACCCATGGGCTCCCAAGATGGGGAGGTTAGTCTCAGGGCAGAGGTTGGCTCTGCCACAGCTGAAGAAATACACCTTCTCAATATGGGTGTGCTTTGTTCCTACATGCCCTCAGCTCTGATCTTTGTCTAGGTAGCCCGAGCCATGTGATGGTAGCAGTGTTCATATCCAGCTCTCTTGGCCCTCTCATTTCTGCATCTTAGCATGACAGCGCGTGTCATCACGTAGAATCCGTGGGCATGTCAGAAGTGGAAGCTCATTTCTCTGACAGCGGGGCTCCAGGGCCTCTGAAGGCTTTAACTCCCTATCTTTCCTGAGAACTCTTGGTGGGCAGCCCCGAAAAACACACATGAGTATTGTCTTGGCCCCCTGTCCTTATTCTCCCTCTATCCCTTTGGATCATGAGATGATGCAGTTGCCATAGCAAGTGTGGAGCAAGGCCCATCGCATCTGATCTCAGACGTGGCTCTGGGGCTGCGCCACTGAGCAGAGCTTGTATCCTCTGCACCACTGTTTCTGGGTGACTT
Organism: Mus musculus; assembly: GCF_000001635.26. Classification (NCBI taxonomy): domain Eukaryota; kingdom Metazoa; phylum Chordata; class Mammalia; order Rodentia; family Muridae; genus Mus; species Mus musculus. Next base: position 29,560,950 of record NC_000078.6, read on the forward strand.
CTCCTCTGTAAATCTGGCTTCTGTTTTTGTTTTTGTTTTTTCCCCCCAGGCAGCCTTAAGATTTTCCTAAGAGCAGGATTTGCAAATGTTCTCATAGAGAACAAGATTTGGTGACAGTAATGTATCCTGGTCTCTTCCTCTCTCTCTCTTACATCCACATTGGTCCCTCAAGTGCTTGAATTACAGGTGCGAGCTGCCGTATCAAGGCTGAAAACCGATTTTAGGATATTGGAATGCAGGAACACTTCATACTTTTATTATTAATGCAAGCACGCTCTTCTGGGACCTAATTACACACAATGCTTTATAAGACAGTGCCTTCAGCCACAGCCCCCTCTCACCCATCCCCACTCCTTGTCACTCTGCAGGAATTTCCTGCCTGAGGTCAGCAGCAGCCTTCACTTGTCTGGACACACTGTCTCCTTGCTCATCTTCAGCTCAGCTCCTTACTTCCCACTCCACACCAATAGGGGGAAGCAGAGAGCAAGGCAGCAGGGCAATCTGGTCCAGCTCAACAAGAACTGGGCCTCCAATTCACCTACACATGTCATTCACACAAAGGACCTGGGCTTGCTGGGGTGCTGGGCATCAACTCTGCAGTCTTAGAATCACAGCTCTACGTATTTGGGGAGGTCATCCAGAAAAATCTAGACAGCTCCTTGTAGTGGCAATGAGAATGGTTTCAGATACCTGGGGTGCAGCCCCTCCCCACCCCCATCCCTGCCTCTAAGGCAGGAGTGACACCAGGACCACAAAGTACATAGTGTCAGGAGCAGAGCTGGGCAGCATCCACCCATCTGGTTCTGCTGTTAACACACGGCCAAAACTTGCCCATAGAAGCACATACACACTCATTCAGTCTCCCATCAAAGGGAAAGGCTTCCTCCCATTTAATACCTTAGCATATATATTACTCTAGTTTGCATTCTGGAGTCTGTAATGAGCTTCTTTAGGACAAAACTTACCACCTTCCCCTGGGCTGAGCTCTTGGCCCTCAGCCATCAGCATCACCTACTCTGACTTGTTACAAGAACAGGATGGTGCTGGCTTAAGTCCTCTAAAATGGTGGGCCTGGGGATTTACAGTGTTCTCACTGCATGTTAAATCACTGGCTTAGAATCTCACTGTTTTGAGCCCAGGACACACTTATCTCATATCAAAAAAGGGATTTAAGCTCAAAAAGATCACTGGTGTGGTAGTTAGAAGAAAGCAGAGTTGTATTACAGCTTTGTAGGTAAAACCTAAGAACAACCAGGTATGGTGCCTCCTATCTGCAGCCCAACACTTGTGAGGATGAGACAGGAGGGTTACTATGAGTACAAGGCCAGCCAGGGCTATAGAGCTTCTTATGTTGCTTTGATGTCTTGTGTGTGTGTGTGTGTGTGTGTGTGTGTGCGTGTGCGTGTGCGCGCGCGCGCGCGCTCTTGATTGTTTGGAAAAGGAACTCAGTTGTGCAGCACATGTGGACAGAAGTGAGCTCTGGTGTTTCCACTGAAGATCCTCTGCTTGCTGTTGGTGTGCACAGTTGTGAGGAATTCAGCTTGAATGGTTCACTTCATCGGTTTCTTTACCTCACATCTTCTTTTATGTCCTTAAGTCACACAAACCAGATCAACACAACTGGTTCTTGCTGCTGTTTTCAAACACAGCACCCTTGTTTGGGGCAGGAGAGAAAGGACACACACTCCAGTGAATAAAGAAATATCAATGAAAAAAGCTTTTTCAGGTGCACTCTGTCCATGTGATCCTCAACAAATGTGTGTTCCATCTGCCATTCAGTGTGACCTTAGGCACTCAGGTGGAGCTGTGGTCCACGGAAGAGTTGTCTAAGGCTCCAGATTGGTCAGAACTACCTGATGTATCCCTATATACTAATGCCATATACTGTCTCTTGTGATTGTGTGCCTAGCTTCATGATGATGGTGAACTGTCTGGACAACTTGTAGTGTGTCATAACATGAACTCTGACTCCTGTAGGATCCCAAATCAAACTGGGGAATGTATTCTCTAGGAGACAAAGGGCCTCTCTGCACCTCTGTTATCTGCCCTTAGAGAAGGTTGGGACCTGGTGTAGGTGAGGCGTGCTGGGCTCTGGAGTTTTCCGATTCCATGAACTAGTAACTGGATTTCGACCTGAAGCATTGCCCTGGTTCCTATCCTCAGACCAAACTAAGACAGTTGTAAAGCTACCCGAGATCAAATGCTGCAAAATATCCTGTCTGTACCCTGCTCATCTAGAGAGGATGTGGGGTCATCCCACTTGCCTGCTCTCATTCTCTGGGTGGCATCAAGGATGGCTGCCGGCATCTGCAGGTGGAGCCACTTGGCAAGCCTTTACGATGTTGCCATTGGCAGCTGCTCTGTGTTCATGTATTGGCAGAATCTTTATATTTACTTCTCAAAGCCCAAATTTTCCATCGATGTGTGTGAAATTGGCCCACTACTGTAAAACTATCCTCAAAGAAGTCAAAATCAGTAAATATGGCATTTGAAAAATTGTATGAGCCACTACCCAATCACCATATTTGAGATGTGGAGGAAGATAGTGTAATCGCAGGAAAAAAAACATGAAAGAAAGAAAAAAAAAAAACAAGTTTGCAAAGAACAAGCTTCCAGGCTCAGATGCAGAGACAGGACCTTGTATCCCACCCTGAGATGGTATTCTATGGCTGCCTGCCAGGCCTCACCTCGGGAGTCATAGTTCATTTCTGGCCTTCTTTTGAGACTAAGAACCTTGGGTCACAGAAGACTACAGAAAAACAAATTAGTGAGCAAGACGTTAGTTTGTGTCAAAGGGTGGAAAGTCAGTAAAAGTGTGATTTTCTAATTTTTAATGTGATTTTAATGTGCTTTTTAATGCAATTTGTCAGCTTTAAGAGGTATATGCAGTACCCACTGCTGGACCTGGCTAGAGAAGGTTGCATCGGTGACAAACAAGGACATCTTAAGTCCTGGCACCTACGTATGGCTCTCTGTGGGCATCTGAATCCATCTCACTGTATGTAACATAAACTTCTTTAATGAGCCTTCAGAGCAGCAAGGTGCAGTGGAAATAAAATATGCTGTAGAGTTCCATTTGTGATGTTACAAGTACCAGTAGATATCACCTGTGACAAAAGCAAGATGAAAGCATGCCTAATATAATGATCACTCAGCCTACTAAGCTGATACAACAGCCTCAGATAATCAATTTGTGGGGAGGGACAAGATCTTGGGCATTTTTCTCTTCTGTGTCCACTGCATCAGCATGGATATAGATGACCCAAACAACTAAGTAATACTTTGCTCAATTCTTTCAAAAATTTCTCTGTTGAGAAGTGTAGTGGGTTATGAGGCGTGGTGGTAAGACCATCAGAATTCAAATCCAGTGTTTAAACTGACAAGCTAAATGATGGCAGCCAGTACCCCAGTGTCTCATGGCCTCAGTTCCATAATCTGCAGTACTGGCTTGATGCACTGCAGTATTGGCATGATGGTACCCTTACATTGCTGTGTGGACACAGGAACAAGATACTTGGCCAGACATGCACATTGTTTCTGTTTCTGATCTCTGGCCACTGACTAGGCCTTCTGGTTCTGTAGAAATATGCCATGCCAGTCAGAAAAAGAAACACAGTGTTGAGGAGGTTGAAGGTTATGAGGCATTGTTGATGGTTATGAAGAAAGGTGAATACTTTACCTACATACCCCACCACCACTGTCTGCGAAGGCCTGCAGTTGTGATCACTTTAGAAGGGATGGGATCCATACAGGTTAGTACAACCATATCTACACATCTATTTTAAAGGCAGTTTGAATTAAGTACTTCTCTCTCTCTCTCTCTCTCTCTCTCTCTCTCTCTCTCTCTCTCTCTCTCACACACACACACACACACACACACACACATGGGAAAACCAAAGCTATTTTGCAGAGTTATTTCTAAAGGTCACACTCGTGTGAGCTCATGTCACGTTGTGTCACGAATGTGTTACCTTGTGCTTTTAAATTGTGCCATTTTCCATCTTAGAAATATTTGTGATTTTAGGCCCATTTTTAGTAAAGACTAATATTGACCCCTATTCACATGTGTTTCTTTAACTCATCATCACCACCACCACCATCACCACCACCAATGTACCAAAACTCCCTTACATACACAGCATACTCTATCACACTCTGACACACACATTTTGCACTGGGATGCTCCTAGTGCCCCGTCAAAGTGCATCAGATTTGACTTGGAGTTTAGTCAGAGTTTCAACATCTAAAATGTCTTGATTTCTTCACAGCTACCTGTATATATATATATATATATATATATATATATATATATTATCAGGGGTGTATATATATATATATATATATATATATATATATCAGGGGTGGGGGACTTGAGATACACATGAAATGGCACTGATGTGAGTGAGGCCAGAGGATCAGAGGATGGTTAGTGAGAGCTGAGTCCTGGGGAATCAAACTCAAGTCAAGTCTCCAGTCTTGGCAGCAAATGCCTTTAGCCCACTGAGTCATCAAAGCATAAAAAGAACATTTAAATATTATCTCTGGAAAAGGGAAGGAATAAATAAATGAGCAGCTGTATATGAAAAAAAAAGAGTGATTAGAAATTTATGAAGCTGACATTCTCAGAAACAGCACACAGGGAGAAAACTCAACTTTGGGGTAGAAGGCTAAGGTTTATAAAGAGAGGCAAAGAGTTGACTGCGAAGATGGATCAGTTAGTAACATACTTGTCTTGTAAACATGAGGACCCAAGTTTGATTCCCCAGAAGTCATATAAAAGAGGTGCATGCTAGTAATCATGCACTCAGTAGCTGGAGACAAGATGATGTGTGGGGCTCTTCTGACCAGCCAGCAGAGCCTACTTGGCAAATTCCTGCTTTAGTGAAAATTTTTGTCTCAAAAACCAAGGTGTACAAGTTCCAGAAGGATACTGGAACTCTAGAAGGCACAGCCTTGCATTCATACACACATATATACAAATGCATGAGTGCCCACGCATATAAAAACATGCACATATATGTGCATACACATACACAGAAACAGGGTATGGGATGTGATGGTGGATGTAAGGATTGTACACACAGTTGGAACTACAGAAAAATTTCACATTTCTTTTTCCTCCCACAGTGTATCTAAAATTGGAATGAGTCTGGCTAATGGTTGGGAAAAGTTGAATTAATGTTCCACAGGAATTGTCCTTTCCTTGAGTAGCCTAGAGTTCCATGTGAGCCTAGAGTACAAGGGAGAGTGGGAACTTCCTCCCCCTCCCTGGTTGCCTTGCTTTTGGTTTTTTCTATCTTGTTATTTTTCTCCTAAAGATAAGGCATGGCCTTAGATACACAAGCTGATCCTGGGACCCTAGGTTAAACCTCTACCTTCTGCAGCAGGTGGAATATGTGTCCTGACACAATCACCTCCTGACCTGTGGTTGTCACTGGAGCACGAAGCCTCTGACTCTTTTCCCTTTGTTGGTGGCCTGAACCAGGAAGCCACAGACCCCAGGCCTGACCTGGTTCTTTCATTCTAGCCGAGAACATGCCTTTATTGTCAAAAGCACCACACCTTCAACAAATGGAGCTGGAGATCTTGTCACTGGGACTATGACTTGGATGAGCTGTGGCAGGCAGATGTACTACGGAGTCTCTGCTCACTCACGGAGATAGTCAAGCAGCCAGAAAATCAGCCATCTTTCAGTGAACCTTGGACAAAATAATCATTGGATAACCATGTCTTCTTTCTTTCTCCTCTACAGGGGTCCCACAGAGGCTGCAGCTGAGGTCTGGGTGTGTGCAATTCTCAGCTGGGCTTTGCCCTACCCAGGTTGACGACTGAAGAATCACAGAGTGTGGTACGTTCATTCTGATAAGACTTAATGGTTTTATTAGGAATCACTAAGTGTTAACTGAGAACCTGCAGAATGTCGGGTAGAGCAACAGCTACATCCAGATGAGGGCAGCTGATCAACTTCTTTGTCACCAATCTTTAATGCTTAGATGCTTATGTCAATGTTGAGCAAACTAATGCACATGTTGAATTAACGCATTTGACTGTTTCTTGTATATTTACAATCATAAAATATTTACAATCATTTGTAACCCACATGTTTCAGAAATGAGCCAAATCCAGGAGAAACCACTACTTACATGAAGTACGTCTATGTTTTACATAGTATTCGGTTTTTTCTCCTTTTGTCGCTTTGCATATAACAGGGTCTTCTAACTTAGAGCTGCTTCCATTCTCATTCCTTTAATTGTACCTCAACTCAATTTTCTGTCCTGCCTGCACAGAAACCTGATCAATAAATACCCCCTCCAGAAACCAGAGTCACTGCATCCAGCCTTACCTACAGCCTAGTTTGGTCCTGGAGCCCCCTGTTCCCACAAGGTTGCATCTTTGGCAGTCATGTGTCTGCCTTGATGCATCTTGAGGTGGAAGCATGTTGGTTGTCTGGCCTGTAGGTCAGGAGGTATGTGAGGTTCTACTGTACTGTCTGCCCTAGGAAGACAGCTGAGGCCTCCGGGATTCTGCTTTCTTCTCTAAGCCTGAATGGA